>NC_044386.1:14599555-14957680 GCF_006542625.1 Nomascus leucogenys | reverse complement strand
AGCCATAATTGAAAACAAAATCTACCTCTGTCTCATTTGCACACAATTTCTAGGGAAAAGGAGACTTTTTTTTCAGTAACAAACTGTTATATAGATTTATCCTAGGAGAAAAAATACAAACAATTGTATTTCTGTAAGAATTATTTGGCTATGGTGGGCCTTCTGGTCTAAGGGGTCCCATTGTTGTCATCTTTAAAGATAATAAGAATGGGTAGGAGATCTACTCTTAACGAAAACTAGAGAATTACATGTTCTGGTGTCAGGGAGGGAGCAGTTACTTTATGTGGGCATTTTCCCTGCAGCTGTTATTTAGGGGATTGTTTTCTCTGACCTTTGAAGCACTTTTAATTTTCTCAACATGTAAAGAAAGGTCAGCATTTCATCTCAGCAACAATTATGATGAAAATAGCTCTAAGTAAAAGTGGGTTGAAAGGAACTGTCCTCACCACATGGTTCTATTGTATATTGTTTTCAAGAAGGTATTTTAAGGAGAGAGAAGGGAGGAGGAAAGAAGAAAGGAAAAGAAAGGGAGAGAGAAATAGAAGTGGGGGTGGGGAGAGAGAGAGAGACCCAGAGACCAAGAACGGAGTAAGCAAAATGCTGAGCGAAGATGTAAAGGGATTAGGAGAGAGAGTGCTAAGAGTGAGAGGTTTGTTATCAATTCTTAGCTTCATCCATGGGTCTGTGAAGTGTGATGGAGAGGCAGCATTACGCAGTGCAGGAGTTAAGTCTAAGTTATAGAAGTATCTTTACTTCTAGATCCTCCTGACATATATAATCTCAGTTCAAATCTTTCTCTCTTTAAAGCCCTCTTCCAACATCCAGGTAAGCTCCAATTTGCTTTTAAGCTGTTTTCTCCCTGTGAGACCAGGATCTAATCAGTCTCATTATGGATAGCTATGGTACTCATTCATCCTCCTTGCAACCTTTCCTTTGGGATCAGCCCTTTCTTCAGCTCATAGCATTTAGATGGAGCTGTCAGTCAGGGCGTTACTTCTCTCCCACAGAAGCTGGACAAATGATGCTTACTTACCCATCAGAGACCTTTTGGGGGCTGGAATGGATGTTTGGAGCCAGAGATGGTTTCTCTCCTTATGAAATTTTGAGTTATAAGGACCACTTAAGTTTAAAACGGTAATCCTTCCCATCATGTAAAGAGAATCCTTCAGCAAATGAAAGCAGCACTGCCAGAAATCAGAGCCAAGTCTTGGAGGGAGAATCAGTTCCTGAGATCATTCACAGAATGTCTGAATTTAGCCAGCCTAAAGGAAGACAATACCAGACCTTTTTATTTGCAGCAACCAATAGACTCCATTTTAAATTGAGGCTAGTTTGAGCTTGCATTCTATTCCCTGCAATGGAAAAGGCCTTAGATATAATAATATTTCTTTAATATTTTCTTAAGTTGGATTTCGATAGAAATTAGAATCTACTGATTGTGCTGAACCTGCTGACTTATTCTACTGCAACGTAAACCATGTGTCTTGGCTACATTTCAGCATTAACAAATCTGCACTACTTTTCTGGTTCCTCCCGGTAACTTTATTCTACTTGTTCTGTGCCACTCATGTTAAGCGATTTCTGCCAAGTTTGGTTACTCTTCTCTGAGAGACCTGACAGATAATCTTATTTTCATCCATGCTTAGCACCTTGCAGTCCTCAATACCCATCCGTAACTCTAGTCAATAGACCATCGGTGATAGGGAACCACCTACAACTCTAGAATTGATTTACAATTCTAATGGCTACCAAGTTCAAGATTAGGCATCTAGTGAGGGCCTACAGCTGCTTCCACTCATGGCGGAAGGCGAGGGGGACCATGCATGGGCAGAGAGCATACAGAGAAAGAGAGCAGGCGTGAGAGAGTGAGAAGGTACCAGGTTCTTTTTAACAACCAGCTCTCTTGGTGAACTAACAGGGTGAGAACTCACTCACCACCAAAAGAGAGCATTATTCTATTCATGAGGGCTCTGTCTCCATGATCCAAATACTTCCCACTAGGCCCCACCTCCCAGGACTGACACACTGATGAAATTTCAACATGAGATTTGGTGGGGAAAAATGAACCATATCCAAACCATAGGAGACAGCAAGAGGAACACAGAAATGGTGCCAGACGGTAAACGGAATTTTGTCACCAATGTGAGGTCACATTGGCCATTCTCCATGGCTCCCATGTAGATATTTTATGACCCTAGCTCATGTGGATCACGCCAGACTGGTACCTGTCAAATTCCTGCCTTGATTTATGTGAATATAACTCTTTATTCTCTGGCAAAAGCACACAAAAAAAGACTTTTTGTTCTTAAATAAAAACGGGCCCTTAAAAAGAAAATGATGACCAGAAAGCACATGTTCCAAGTGGGAAAGGTTAATACTGGAAATCTTTAATTTTAGGGATTTTCTCAGTTCTTCTCTAAAGCTTCTATTTCTGGCTTTCCATTCTTAGGTTTTTACTACTTATTGCTACCTGCACTAGAGAGCAAATAAAATGAGATCTAATTTAGAGTGGACAGTCTGCTACTTCACAGTACCCTTTGGGAAATTATAGTACAAGAGGTCGCTGTTTCAACATTTTGCTATACATCATAAGTGGGGATTGCAGTCAACCAAGATACCCCTGTGCAGTGTACACACAGCCATACATAAGAATATGCTCTCAATACACACAGATGTGCACATGTAGTAAAATGTTTGAGTTCCCCAGGGGCTTTCTTAGACGGGAATGAGCAGCCCTGCTGGCCTCAGGTTTTGGACGTGGCACAGGATGGGGAGTATGGGACACAATCCCTTTCCTCCATGTCAGTAAGGACGAGGCACCACCCCAGCTGGACTCTCAGGGAGCTGAGGTTCTTTTCTGCTGCACATCAGTGCTCCCTGCTTCTGCCCCAAATCAGCCTTGCCCACCTTCCCACTGCCACATCATCCAGCTGCTTCAGCAGCATGTTTCTGTTGTGAATGGCAGGGGACCCAACTCAGCCCCTGAAGCCACTGAAGTACAGGAAAGAGCATCTTCATTGAAGCCACTGGAGCATGGGAAAGAGCACCACCAGTGCCCTGCTCGCTAGCTGTGAACCTCCGGTACTCTACAGATCTTTGAGTTGTTTCCTTAATTTGTTAATTGAGAATAAAAATGACTGCCTAATAAGCGTCTTGCGAGGACTCAGTACAATAATATACTAAAATGCCCAGTTTTTATAGATGTTCAATAAAGGTCTGTATTAGTCTGTTTTCATGCTGTTGATAAAGACATACCCGAGACAGGGCAATTTACAAAGGAAAGGGGTTTAATGGGCTCACAGTTCCACATGGCTGGGGAGGCCTCACAATCATGGTGGAAGGTGAAAGGCACATCTCACATGGTGGCAGACAAGAGAAGAATGAGAGCCAAGTGAAAGGGGTTTCCCCTTATAAAACCATCAGATCTTGCGAGACTTATTCACTGCCACGAGAACAGTATGGGGGAAACCGCCCCCACGATCCAATTGTCTTCCACAGGGTCCCTCCCACAACACGAGGGAATTATGGGAGCTACAATTCAAGATGAGATTTGGGTGGGGACACAGCCAAACTATATTAAGGTCATTTCTCCATTCTTTTCTTTCCATTCTCAAAGACAGTCAGTGTTAAAACTCTATCCACAAGTTTAATTTTCCATGTTATCTTATACCACTAATTATGCCTGGCCTATAGTAGATACTCCATAAATAAATGTTTAATAAACAATTAAATGAAGTCTAGCTGATCATATATTAAAATATGTATTTGTAGAAGATTAATGCAACCTAGGTCCTTAGACAAATGGAGTTGGAATATGGTGGATATAACAGGGTGAGCATGTGCCACATTTTTCAGAAGGAGGACCCCAACAACGTGCCACATTGCACAGGGTGACCTGAAGAGGGCTGCTGATTTTCTGTGGTCAACAACCCACCACTTCAGGACACCAGCAGGGCTGGTTATGTTAATAGGACTATGCTACCAGCTCTCTCTCTTCTGTCCATATCCCTGCTGCTATATTCTAGAGAATGTGTTTCTATCTTTGCTGGGTCTTAAAACCAGAGGTTGGGAAGTATGGGTAATAAGGTCTGCTCCACACAGTCCTCTATGCTCAGTGGCTCTCAGAATCACCAAGTACGGTGTACTTTCCCACTGAGTCAGTATAGATGTCCTTTGTTGGGTGTCCATGCAACTGTCACTACCTTATGCCCCATCACTCTGCGCTATAGCAAAGACGCCTTTTGCCTTCAACCACATAGGTGGCTGAGCAAGAGAGGGCTTTGGCTTGACAGAAGATCTCAAGGATTTGCTTTCTGCCTTCTAGTTTGAGTGGTTGTTGTTGCTCTTTTCAAAGACCTCAGATATAGGGACAATGTAAACGTCAGTCATTCTGGTAAAATCCTTGCATATGTGGTCTGTGAGGCAGCCATCCTTGGGAGCTTGTGCCTGTGTCTGACTTATAAGAAAGTGTCATGACAATGGCACTCCTGTTTCAAGTTTTAGATATCAGCACTACCATGGCCACATCTGGGCCTAAGAAACCACCTATTATCTTGGTAAGGCCAATTAAGCCACAAAACATGCAGTGTTAAAGAATACACGCTGGGTGCAGACGTACCGATGTGGAATGTCACATAGCAAATATTATCTTAAAGCACATTCTAGGGTATCAAAAAGTGTGGTGCAGACAGCCTAGAAATGAGAAGCAGCAGATAAGAACTGTGGTTCCACCATAACTGCTAACCAGCTCTTTGACCTTGGGAAAGATACTTAACCTCTTTGGACCTTAGCTTCTCTAAGTATATAATTAGACGTCTGGTCTAGCCAGTTAGTTTCTAAATCCCCTGTCAGCTCTAACACTCTATGATTATTTCGGCCCATAGTCCAGTAATTTTCCAAGACAATCCAATAATAAGAACCATATCACCCCTAAGTATCTAACTGGTTAAAGAAAGCTTGGATTTGTTCATAACTGTGAAAATGAGGAACTAAAAAGCCAGGTTAAGGGAAATTAATACACTGATGAGGATGAATGTAAGAAGACAACAAAGACTGGAATAAGTGTTTTTCAAGGACTGGCTCCAAGGAACCTGAATTTGCATAAGCTTATCAGAAACTAAAATAAACCCAACTTCCCAAAGAATTAAATATTATCTCTGCAACTAGGACTTTTCAATATGATGTGCAAGGCTTGGATCAGAATTTCTTTTGGTAGCCTGGATGCACTGGACTTCTTCGACAAGAGATATAAAGAATAAAATAAATCAAGCAGGACAACCAGAGGGCATTTCTCAATATTTATAAACTAAACATGAAGAGTTCTGGAAATAATATTGAAAATAAAATATCTGATTCAATTTTCTCATACTTAATAAATTTTGGTAACTCTAGGCTGTCAGGAGAATATGTGTCCACGTAAATAGAAGAGTACAAAGAATGAAATTTTGTTACCAATAAATTGATTGAAAACTGGAATTCTATGTATGCCTATATATTTTCCCAAGTCTTCTCAGCTGAACTTTGACTTCCTAGAAGTATCTGCTTTTTATTTAATAGTTCTGGATATAAATATTCAATGGATCTAAAATCTCTATAATGTACAGTCCCCTAATATTTAAAACTGTCTGCAACTGGATGTTGATCTGCATTTTCTGATTGTGTTTCTAACTACCTATGAAGGAATGAGTTTTATTGATGAAGAGGATAAACTTATGAGTCAAGCCTGAGTTTGATGTTAACTCTGCCATTCACAAATTGTGGACCTTGGTCAACTTATTCAAATTTTTATATCCTCAGGTTCCTTATCTGTAAAATGGGGCAGGGTTTCTCAGCCTTGGCACTATTGATATCTTGAGTGGTGACATGGTTTGTCTGTGTCCTCACCCAAATCTCATCTTGAATTGTAGTTCCCGTAATCCGTACATGTCGTGGGAGGGACCGGGTGGGATGTAATTGAATAACGGGGGCAGGTCTTTCCTGTGCTGTTCTCATGATAGTGAATAAGACTAATGAGATCTGATTGTTTTTATAAAAGGGAGTTCCTCTGCACACACTCTCTTGTCTTCCGCCATGCGAGACGTGACTTTGCTCCTCCTTTGCCTTCTGCCATGATTGTGAGACCTCCCGAGCCATGTGGAACTGTGAGTCAATTAAACCCCTTTCCTTTATAAGTTACCTTGTCTTGCGTATGTCTTTATTATCAGTGTGGAATGGACTAAAACAGGTGAGATAATTTGTCCTTTACTCAGTAGATGCCACTTGGATACCAGCAGTTGTGACAACCAACAATGTCTCTAGACATTGTTCTGTGTCCCCTGTGGGGCAAAATCACCCTAGATTGAGGATCTGTGATGCTTATCTCAACTGGGGTAATCATGCTTATCTTATTGTGTCACTGGGAGGATGGAATAAAAGATGGATAAAAAGCTGCTACTGCAGCCTGGGCCCAGTTCACTTGCTCTCTTGGCTCCAATCCTGGTGGACACAGTAGGAGCTCCTCAAAAGCTCCACCCATCACCTCCTTGAGTCACTGCATCATCTACTTCACACTGGGGCATAGACAATTGGATGGCTTCTTTGATCTCTCTCCAGCACTAGATCATAAGTATTGGATTTGAAAACCTAACTTTAAATAATGTGAGGAAGAGGATCCAAGGTATGTTTTATTTCAAGATATTAAAAATGGATATCAGATATAAAAATATTGGTTAAGTTATATAAGTAGAACTGTTTCCAGACCATATTGTGTATTAATTATATTCTAGTTCATGGCCATAAAACAATATTTTATTATATTACATTTCTGATGGTCATTGAGCATCCATGAGTATAGTAAGTGGAAAAATGGTAAAATCTGCAAAATAGTTCTATATTAGATTTTACTAAATAAGAGAAGCAACAACTTAAATTCAGACTTAAAAAATCAAAATAATTTGGCTCTTTTAAAAAGCAAAGAAAGATCAACAAAAACTAACATCTGGCCGAGGTAGCTTGCTCCCTTGTGGATTCAGAGCTGAAAGTTACTGAAGACATATCAGTACAAACGTGCACATTAGATAATTCCCACTAAAGCATCTCTTGCAAATAAAATTTATGGACATCTGACAGTATTTATTGCCTGTCCTTTATAAACACAGTACTTAATAATAAATGCCCTCAAAGAATTCTCCAGTTCTCAGATCCCACCACAGAAGGCCTTAAGCTTCAAAACTACTGGCTTTCTTCTGAAAACCATTTTTTCATCCAATGAATACCAAAAGAACCTCTTTCTTGAATAAAATATTAGCTGAATGGTTTACTGTAGAATAATACTTTATCTTAGCTATCAATGCTGATGTGTCATTTATGGTTATTTGTTATATGATAGATAAAATGTTCGAATGTTTGACAAATCCTAAATAAGTTTTGAATATGTATTATATATAATATGCATATATTATATATATTATGTAAAATATATATACTTTTTCCTCCCTGCTCCATTTTTTTCCATCTCTAATAGTTGTAAGGATAAAATTTGTAATAATTCTTTTACAGTGTTACAGAATTCTAATGTGAATAAGAAAAAAACGAGTAAGACTGGAATACCAAGCCATGAACTTGGAAAGAAATCCAAACTGGCATACTGGTGAATACTACATTTTCTTGAACAAATGTGCCAACTTGGAACAATTGTTTAACTTATCTGTTTCTATTTCCTCAACTCATATTTATCGGTCCTCAAAATAGAGACATGTCAAACACACGCATTCAATAATTATACACATATACACATATATCAGATGCTGTAGCATTTACAATGAAGTCACCCTTTGCAAATCATTTTCACATATATCTGCTAGGAGTTAAAAAGATACCTAACTTTATTGGAGGAAAAAATAAATAATCTATTTCTGCATAATTAAGCTAAGCTCAAATATGTTTTCTGATCCCAATCTAATTGTATTGATTTATCACTTTGCCTAAGACCACAAGAAAACATTTACTACTTTTGCCACCTTTAAAATCTTTGATCCTGATCTTCTACGTTTGATGGTGCCTATGGCTCTCTTATGCTCACATTTTAGTGAACTTCACTAGGTGGCTTTGTTGGAATAACTCTCGGAAACAACTTACTTTATAGAAAATAAGTAAAACATAGAAATACAGCATGCAAGTGAACAGCATGGACTCTGGGACCATATTGCCTAATTCTAATGGTGGCTCAGCCTCTCAGGAGATGGGCTGATGGGAAAAGTCATTTAGGCTCTCTCTCTCTGTTCCTCGGCTTCCTTATCTGCAATCTGGGGACAGTAACTGTACCCAACTCACAGAGTTGCCGTGAGAATTAAACGAGCTTAAAATTAGAACAGTGCTTGGAACTCTGAAGTGTAAAATGAAATATATATATACATATGCAGAAAAACGTCTGAAAGGGTAAAAGCACCTCAGCATCAAGTGTCTATTTTTCAGATGTAAAATTACAAGTAAATTTCTTTTGAGCTTTTTTATATTTTACACATTAACAAAATTTGTGTCTTTTGAAATAAAAATGCACAAAATTTTGTTTATACCTAAAATATGTAGAGTTATACAACGATGAAAAATAAACCATGGCCCTTGATAATGATTTTGCTTTAATTTTCTATGAAAATTAGCAGGGCAAACTTTCAAGCTAAGTGTTTTCTTAATTTGGATGAGGTCAACTAAACTCTGCAAAGGAAGTAGAAACAATGGATTTTGACTTGTTTCTAATATTAGGAAATACCCTGGTCTTATCATTACAACAGTGGGTTGTTACTTTTGTTTTATTGTAAACATTTCAAAAACACATTAATGAAGAAATTGATGGGTATTATTTAGGGATTAGCATCTGTTTTTTTGGTTTGACTGAGTCTGTTATGATCGAATAGTTTAGTATATTTGTGAGAAGGGAATAACCATCAAATGCTTACTCAAAATAGGACTTGACTAAAAAGTTTTGGGTAACTTAATGCAATGGGAAATTGTTAAAAATGGGTGAAGGATGTTTGTCACTCGCTTCAGCCAAAATGACCTGTTTCAAGCTGAAAGCATGAGCCTGCAACAGGTGGGAGAGTGCGTGAGCAAGCATGAGGTATTATACTTCTAGTATGTTCAAATTCCAAAGCATGTTCAAATTAAAAAAGGATTTAAAAATCATACAGTTTAATTTCTCCTATTTCTAGAAAAGCACTTGAGTTGAACTTGAACTGGCTCTGGAACCCAGATCTCCCATCTCAATCTTCTTCCTTCTTTCCTTTCCACTAAAGTGTGCTAATGTAATTAACATTCAGGTAAAGTCACATGGCACATAGTCTGAAGATTACCCAGACAGACTTCAGATCCTACTGAAAGACAGGATAATTAACATGATGGCTAACAGGATGTTTGTCAAAATTGTATTTTTGGAATTTGATTTTTTTTTCACCTTTAGGCTGACCTATTAATTACAGTCAATTACCATACGTACACACTTATGAGGAAAAAACACTTCTTAGTGTTGCATGTCCAAATGGACCCACCGTGCTGAGGCCCTATATGTGTCTGATAAATTATTAACAGATGGTTGTTTATTATATGGATTTCACAGCTCCTTTGCCTCTCCCTCTTATTTCTGCTGAATATTCTGGTAACAGAACCATTTCTCTCTAAAGACAGAAAGATGAAATCAGAGTAAGGAAACTCCCAAGTGGTCCACTTTATTCTACTGAATATTTTGGTCCAATGGCTTGGCAGAGAGGACCTTTGTAGATGTTGATGAAAACAATCTGTTACATAGCTGTCACTGTTCATCAAGAGACTTGCAAAGATCAAATATCCATATGTCATTCAAGAAGATAGCCAATTATTATAAATGTGGAATTTAGAGCTGTATACTGAACAAATTCAAACTCCACAAAGCTACTGCATTGATTCTTCTAAAACCATCACTGTAAGGAAAATTCATATTCCTGGTCACAAACACAAAACTCTTTAGGTCTTACCCTTGCCCATAGCCTTGACTTCATGCTTTGCCCCTTCTTGCCTTGTATTAATACTTAAAAATCCAGCCCTGTGAGTGGTGTTTCTTCTCAAGTCAGAGCATGCATCCACCTGCCTGCTTGGGGCATGAAGGGCTTGGACTGGAAGGACAGTGTGATATGCTCCTCGACAAGGTCTCCTCCCAGTTACTCCACGTTGAACATCCCTATCACAAGGATGCTTGTCCAGGATTGAGTCTCATTACTAAGGTACCAGGAATAGATGTTCCCCGCTCACTTCTCGCCACCCCTGCCACTAGCCCCAAGTACCATCTCTCAACTCGAGGTCTCTACCCAGCCATGCCTTCTCCATGGTAGGCTCCTCAGCTCTCTTCATTCAACTAGCAACCCCTTTCTCATCCCATAAATTTCCCTTCAAGATGTCACCTCCTTGAAAATACAGAAGCACAGCCAGAGACTGCTCATGGCCCCTCTATCTCAAACCCCACTTCACTGAATCGGCCCTGGGGTGTGCCGGCTGGCTCTTCTCCATGCTCTATGGCACTCAGTGCTTGCATGTTCAACACATTTGCTGTGTTCCACTATAGCACAGTGGTTCTGAGTGTGGACTCTGGAACAAGTGCCCCTGGGCTCAAATTCTGGCTCTTCATTTGCCAGCAGGATTACGTAAGACAAGTGACTTGCTTCACCTTCCTCATTTGTAAACTAGACATAAATAGCATGATCTGCCTCATAGAGAAGAGGATTAAATAAACAAATATATCTAAAGCTTACAACAGTCAGCCCTCCATGAGTGACAGCCCTCCATAAGTGACTGTATTTGTGCTTCACCCTTGATGTCAGGATTTAGTTTTCCCAGGAAAGTCTTACTTATTTGCATATCCATTGCCCCTCACAGAGTGCTTTGCATCTAGTAAGCTCTATATGTACAGTGGCCAAACTGAACTAGTAAGAATAAGGAGAATAAACTCAGGGTGAGAAAATCCGAGAACTGGAATTATTTAAACACCCAGGTTTAGTTCCAAATTCATGAAGCAAGGAGGAGATCTATGTAGGCATATATGGCCATGGTTTTTTTTTTTTCCCAGGGGAAACTATTTCAGATGATTCTACCCTTGACTGTAAATGTGGTCTTCTCCAACAGCAGTCAGTATGTAGCTTCTGACTAATACCCAAAGGTTTCATGTCTATGCAGGGTATTCTATTATAGTTTTCAACAGAAAGTGTAAATTACCGGATGCCTGATAAATTCATCCAGAAACACTAAGAAAAACAGATGCTATTTTCCAAACCTTATCAAATGATTCCCTTTCTCCTCACTCACCAGGGTAGCTTGGGGCCAAATATGATGGAAAAGTAATTTGCTGAATTCTGACCACTTGCACACTCCAGAGGGAGGGGCTGGAGGAGTAAGGCAGATATATCAGTTTCCCACACTCTACTCTCTTCCTTCTCTGCGTGGTTAAAAACAAAACAAAGTATTTGATTTCCCCATTTTTTCTACTAATGAAAGACGACAGATCCAATGGTTGAGCTCACAAATGAAAATCTTTATTTTGTATGATCAGAATCTTTTTGTTTCCACTGTAACCAATCCAATACCAGAGAGATAGTCCAAAGTTTGCAACGATAGTGCAAGTCAGCTATGATCTAGCATGTACTGAAGGACTTTTCACCAAGATGTCAACTTCCTACACACTCAGAGACTTAGCTAGCTTTGACCTTGAAGACATTGACAGGGCATGCAAAGGAGAGACAATGGGTTGTTCCTGCTTGGTGATTTGTATTCTAGATATACCTTTATTATATTTTAGACATTCTTCACTACTAAAAAGTAAACTGGTTACGTTAGGGGGAGGCCACAGGGTAGCTACACATAGGAAATATATATATTACAAAAAAACTAGTCAAGGAACTTCGTGTGTATGTGTGTGTGTGTGTGTGTATTAGTTTGTAGAATCTTTTTTTCCATTTGCTATTTATTTGCGTGAGAATAGCAATACACAGGCTTATATTTATCCTTACCCCTCCCTAGCCCTCCCAAACTACATTAACTACCTGACTCTTAGAAAGAATTATGAAGGAACTAAAATGATAATGCAAACAGACATGGAAAATAATATTTATTTAATTTATATGGATTTAGCCTTGAAAATTACTGTATGCTAAGAGACTCAGGGTGACTACAACCCCTACTCATGGGCAGAATAAGAGGCTAAACATGTCCTTGTGCTGCAGAGTGTATTTCAAACTATTAGAGTGATCCATTATTTCATTAATTTAAGTAGATTTCTGGCTGCTGATAAAATGAGTTCTAGCCTGTTGGAGGACAAGAAGAGAAGAACAAGGCTTTATTCCTATGGTTAGGTGCCATTGCGACCTGAGGCACATGCTATTGTATGAGTGATTCTGACAAAGAGAATATCTGTTTTCAACTTGCACTCCATTTTGCACACAGGCTAAAATAGGAAAAGAGGCCATTTATGTATCACTTGCAAACACAAAGTACTTGATAGAGAAAAAAAAATTCTCTGAACAGTGGTCAGACTCTCCAAACAGACAAGCTGATGCCAAATAAAAGGAGTGATTGTGAACGGACCTGGCAACACGTCCTTCAGGAAATGACTGGGTGTGTGTATCCTTGCTGATTACACATATAATAGCTCCACAAGCAATGCTGTCTATTAAGAAAGGCTGCATCTCAGAGTCGTGTTTTCAAAAGGAAAGAGAATGAGCACTCAGCTGAGCCTGTCTGGAAAGAGGCAAAGCGGCTCTAGGAGAGGGGAAGGAGTTGGGAGTTCTTACATGCTGGTGACAGCCAAGCCGCAAGAGATGAGCAGGGCACAGAGCACACGTTCAAAGGAAAATCCAGTGTTGACTTTTACCACTACAGGATGTTTGAAAAAGGATTCAGGAAAATCAAAAGTCAAAAGCATAGATCAGCCTGTGGAAAGTCCAGCATGTCTTTCTACTTTGTAGATGAACTCTCTGGAACAAAAAGTGACATTCAGATTTCAAGTCACAACTAGGATATCTGAGCCCCACGGGTAATGGGAACATGTCCGGACAGCATTGGGAAATGAGGGGGCTGCTGCCCTGCAAGAACCGAATGAGATACAATGCTGGAACACACTTGCCACATTGCCTAGGAGTAAGTTCTATGAAAACATTATCATTCCCAACATTAATACTAATCATTAGAACAAACATCTAAATTTTAAGAGGCCCTTCTACCTTTGTCACCCTGTAAATGACATGGATAAAGTCATAGTTTATGTGGCTGTGACACCACAAAGACCCAGGGCTGATTTACATGGTGATACCACCTTTCTCTATGGACGCTGTGGTTCAAAGGGACCACAGCTAGAAGCTACTCTGCAAGGGAGGCTATTCTTAGAGCCCAACTGGGAAAGAATATTGTACAATAATATCTCTACAAAATTACTACTTTTCAGCCTGGAATCACATTTGTGATCTTCTTTTGAACTTATCAATGCAAAGCTTCATAATAACGGAATGTTTTCCTATTGTTGCTTGGATTGCCTTAATGTCTTACCATAACTTTTTCACCCCCCAACATTTAAAGTTTTTGCATACTAAAAAGTAATAGCTATTTATTTAATTTAAAATATTTTACCAGCTTTGAAGTTACAGTTTGTGGATGTCTAAGATATCAATCTAAGCTCTAATCTATACAGGCAGAAGTGCTGGTGCTTGTGAAAGCAGGACCTGGAAATAGACTGTCTGGATTCAAGTCGTAAGTCAACCCCCACTAGCTCACATGTCAGACAAGTTGATTAATCACTCCATGCTTCGGTTTTCTCATCTGTACAAAGGGAAAAATGAGAGTGCTTCACTCATGGGAGATTTGAAGGAGTTCTTAATAATTACCAAGTTCTAAAAACAGTCGAGGCAGAAGCTGAAAGATTTTCATGAACTTCACATTTTTACAGGTATGAATTTGGGTAAACCGTCATAATAGTATGAATCATTTCAAGAGGTTAAAAACAAACATGAAAATTTGCATTTTGCATTTGTAGGGATGTCTTAGTCTGTTTTCATGCTGCTAATAAAGACACCTGAGACTGGGTAATTTATAAAGAAAAAGAGGTTTAGTGGACTCACAGTTCCACTTGGCTGGGGAGGCCTCACAATCATGGCAGAAGGTGAAAGACACGTCTTACATGGTGGCAGACAAGAGAGTACTTGTGCAAGGAAACTTCCCCTTATAAAACCATCAGATCTTGTGAGACTTATTCACTACCATGAGAACAGTATAGGGGAAACCACTCCCACAGTTCAATTATCTCCCATCAAATCCCTCCTACAACAGGTGGTAATTATGGGAGCTAAAATTCAAGATGAGATTTGGCTGGGGGCACAGCCAAACCATATCAAAGAATTTGTTTCTAATTCGATAATTGTATTCATCCATTCACCAAATGACTATTAGCCTCTCCTAGAGGATCCCTTTCAGATACAATGTGTAATAGGCAGATCAAGAGAGGAGTCACACACTGCATTCACTGCACAGTTGGCTTTAATTAAATTTGGCTTTAAGTTTGCAAATATTAAAATCACAATCCAAAGGATAAAAGGAGTAGGTGAAGGCTATTAAGGTTTTAATGCATGGAAGAATCACCTGCACAAACCATATATCAGTGGAGTTCATGAAACTGCACATTACTAGGGCAATCATTTATACATTCAGCGCTAAGAACACCCAAAGAAACATTCCATCTCAGCAGCTGCCATCTTGGATATACTTTTCCAAAAGAGACAATAATCCAGACTACAGCATTTGAAAACATTCACTCGGGCTTTGTTTCCTTTTAAACAGTCAAAGATTCAGTGCTCCTGAAAAATATTGTTTGAAATAATTGAGGCCCCTAAAGTTTCTGCAGAAAAAAACAGGGGCTCTTCCTTTTTCATGAAATTTTGGGCTCTCAGCCACAACAAAATCCCACAGTTACTTTAGTTGCATTAGAAAGGTTTACTTTTGACTTAGAGTTCTCTCTTAGTTAAATGATTCCATTAAACATGCGGCCAGGGACAGTGGCTCACTCTTGTAATCCCAGCACTTTGGGAGGCAGAGGCAGGCAGATCACGACGTCAGGATTTCAAGACTAGCCTGGCTAACATGGTGAAACCCCATCTCTACTAAAAATACAAATATTAGCTGGGCGTGGTGGCAGTCGCCGGTAATCCCAGCTACTCGGGAGGCTGAGGCAGGAGAACCACTTGAACCTGGGAGGTGGAGGTTTCAGTGCGCCAAAATCGCGCCACTGCAATCCAGCCTGGGTGACAGAGCTAGACTCCATCTCAAAAAAAACAAAAACAAAATGCATGCATGCATACACACTCAGAAAACTGTTTAAGCTTCAAAGAATGTTGTGTCTGCCATATTGTACGTTTTTTTTAAGAAAGGTAGAATTAAGAAATTGAGGTAGCCCTGATGACACAAAGCATCGGAAAAGCCTTCCAAATTATCACGGAGAGAAGAGATCATTATAAATAATTTTTCAAAGAACATAATCGTACATACAACATTGTACACTTTGACTATTTTTGTCCGATATATTTCTAACAGTACAACTGCTGGATGGAGTAGCTGCCTGTTGCTGTGTAAAAAATTATATAAACTCAATGGCTTTAAGCAAAGCTATTTATTATCTCACAGTTTTTGTGGGCCAGGAGTATTGTCTGGGCACTTAGCAAGGGCCTCACAAGGCTGCAATCAGTGTTAGCTGGGCTGTGTTCCTCTCCAGTGCTAAGAGTCCCCTTTCAAATTTAGGTGTTGTTAGAAGAATTCAGGTCCTTCTGGCAGGAAGGCTATAGCCCCTGTTTTCTTGCTGTCTGCCCACTGGGGGCCGCTCTCTGCTCCAAGAGGCTCCCATAATCTTTCCCACAACATGGCAGTTTACTTTTATTGTTTTGTTTTTTTGAGAGGGAGTATTGCTCTGTCGCCCAGGCTGGAGTGCAGTGGCGGTATCTCGGCTCGCTGCAAGCTCCGCCTCCCGGGTTCACGCCATTCTCCTGCCTCAGCCTCCCGAGTAGCTGGGACTATAGGTGCCCACCACCACGCCCGGTTAATTTTTTGTATTTTTAGTAAAGATGGGGTTTCACCGTGTTAGCCAGGATGGTCTTCATTTCCTGACCTCGTGATCCATTTGCCTCGGCCTCCCAAAGTGTTGGGATTACAGGTGTGAGCCGCCGCGGCCAGCCGGCAGTTTACTTTTTAAAAGTCAGCAGGAGGATTTTTCTCTTTATCAAGGCCCCAGTCTCCCTTCTGAGGGCTTTCATCTGATTAGGTCAGGTCCACCTTGGATAATCTCCCTTTCAATTAAATCAGAATCAATTGGTTTGAGAGCTTTCTTATATCTGCAAGGTCCCCTCACCTTTTCTATATAATGAAACCTAATCAGAAGAGTGAAATTCTTTCATATGCATAGGTCTTGCTTGCCCTAAAAGGAGTGAAATTATGTACAGGATGTACACAGAGGACAGATATTTTGGGTGCTGATATGGTTTGGCTTGTCCCCACCCAAATCTCATCTTGAATTGTAGTTCCCATAATCCCCATGTGTCATGGGAGGGACCCAGTGAGAGGTAATCAAATCATGGGGGTGGTTACCCTCATGCTGCTCTTCTTGTGATAGTGGATGAGTTCTCATAAGATCTGATGGTTTCATAAGGGGCTTTCCCTGCTTTTGCTCAGCATTTCTTGCTGCTGCCATGTGAAGAAGGATGTGTTTGCTTCCCCTTCCACCATGACTGTAAGTTTCCTGAGGCCTCCTCAGCCATGTTGAACTGTGAGTCAATTAAACCTCTTTCCTTTATAAATTACCCAGTCTG
The DNA here is from genome assembly GCF_006542625.1 of Nomascus leucogenys. Lineage (NCBI taxonomy): Eukaryota > Metazoa > Chordata > Mammalia > Primates > Hylobatidae > Nomascus > Nomascus leucogenys. Next base: position 14,940,845 of record NC_044386.1, on the reverse strand, counting down.
GGGTATGTCTTTATTAGTAGCATGAGAATGGATTAATTCAGGGACCATGTGGGAATTCTGCCTACCACACTGGGTAAAGCAGTGCTTCCTTTAAAACTCTGGATCAGGATGCTAAGTTGTCATCTAAAGAGGGTGGGATAATTACAAGTTCACCAAGAGTGTATGATTTGCTATTTTCTCATACCTCATCAATACTCAAGATTATTGGTTCTTTAATTTTCCAATCTGGTAGAAAAATTTTTTTCTTATAATTTTTAATTTCTCTATCTTTGAAAAAAGATTGAGCATAATTTCATGTGTTCACAAATCTGTGAATTAACTTTTTATATCATTTGCTTTCACTTTAAATGGTCATTTATTTTTTGTTTTTACTGATAAAAGCTGTCTGTATATAACAGATGACAACCTTCTCTTTTTTCATCTGTTACAAATATTCTCTCTTCTCTCTCTCTCTCCCAAGAATGTAACTTGAGCTGTGTCTCATAAATGCCACTTTTAAAGAAAAATCAGATTTTAAGCTCAACCAGTCAGAAGCAGCCAACAACCTGTATAACTAGGGACTTTTCAACAAGATGGACCAAATAAGACAACAGTATAACTGTAACCAATCAAATATTTTCTTGGCTTTCCTTTGCAATTCATCATATAAAAGTCCCCCTACCCTTGCGTTCTCTTGGTGAAACTCCAGAACATCTTCTGGCTTGGAGCTACCTGATTCATAAATTGCTGTTGGCTCAAAGAAACTCTTGAAAATTTTATTGTGCCTCGGTTCACATATTTAAGAGATTCTGTGACTTATATTTCTTTCACTCTTTTTGCCATGGAGAGATTTTTATAACAAATATATAATAGTGAAATAAAAACAATGTAAACTCCATTAATTTGTTAAAAAACTGACATGTATTAATACTCTTCAAACATTAGAAGATGAGATGAATTTATAAGATATGGATATGGAAAGAAGAACTCAATATTACAATCAGTAGAAAAGCAAGTTATAAAAAAGGATTCATTGTGATACCCTGCTTGATCAAATGTTTGTTATCTACATATTTGAATAATTGTGTATTCATTAAAAAATGTCCAGAATGGCACATGCCAAGATATATCCACACACCATAGTGGATATATTTGGAGAACTGGACTAGGCACGTGGCTTTGACTTTTTACTTTATTCATTTCTGTATTTGTATTTTTACTTTTTGAGATGGAGTCTCGCTCTGTTGCCCAGGCTGGAGTGCAGTGGCACAATCTCGGCTCACTGCAAGCTCCGCCTCCCGGGGTTCATGCCATTCTCCTGCCTCAGCTTCCCAAGTAGCTGGGACTACAGGTGCCCGCCACCATGCCTGGCTAATTTTTTGTATTTTTAGTAGAGACGGGGTTTCACCGTGTTAGCCGGGATGGTCTCAATCTCCAGATCTCATGATCTGCCCGCCTTGGCCTCCCAAAGTGCTGGGATTACAGGCGTGAGCCACCACACCCAGCCTATGTATTTTTAAATTCAATTTTGTAATAAATAATCTTTGATTTTATCATTAAAAATAAGTTAAGTAATGATATAATGTTTAATCTACTTTTAATATGAAACATGGCATTTTGCTGTATCTTAGTTATTTGAATATTGTCATATTTAACATTTAACAGATATTTATTTAGCAATATGAGCTCCTTCCAATTATTTATACTAGATGGGTTAGTCCTAATTTTCTCAGCTTGTAAGAGGAGGTAAAAGTACTCGGCTAGGGGTCAGGGGCTGGTTAGTATGTAAAGGGGAACTATAACCTTGACACTTAAAATCCTATCAGAACATCTATTTTACATGTCACCCATCAATGGGAACTTATTGAATGCATTCAAGTTGTATTTGGCTGGTATGTGCAGAAAGACAAACTAGAAACGCTCAGTCAATTCACTGCATCAGAAGAGTACACAGAAATAACCATTACCAGCATCCTTATGCTGGTAATATTAGGACTAACCCATCTAGTATAAATAATTGGAAGGAGCTCATATTGCTAAATAAATATCTGTTAAATGTTAAATATGACAATATTCAAATAAGATACAGCAAAATGCCATGTTTCATATTAAAAGTAGATTAAACATTATATCATTACTTAACTTCTTTTTAATGATAAAATCAAAGATTATTTATTACAAATAATTGTCCAAATGTGTGCTTCCTCAAGTTGAAAGAAACTGTTTCTCAGAAGGAAGAATTTTCACCCAGCAGTTAAATCAGAGGGATCAACACAATTAGGTACTAACTTGTGCAAGGCAGAAGAGAAAGTGGGAAGCAGTCCCAGGCTGCAGGATGGCTTCATGTCTGGAAGCACAACACAGAAGGCTGATGGCTAAGCTGGAGGCTGAGATGTGTCCTATGCAAAGAAGGACAGATTTGGAGGCTACAGTGGCTTAAGGGAAAGTTGTTTCTTACAGGGTGCTTGGCCATTGAGCTTTCCTATATTCATGACTGTTGGCTATTTCTGAAGTCTTTTTTTAGGGAGAGGATGCAGGAGGGGTCTGTGAATGACTGAGATTTATCCCTTGTACGGAAATATTGTCTTTTTTTTTTTTTTTTCTGCGGAAGCATGGGTTCCCTGTCAAGCACACCTGCCTTGGCTTCCTCCCTGAGGCTCTATCATGTTTCCTAAGGTAGACACTCCCTTCATGGTGTTGGGTTTTCTCTCACACTCCCACCTGTATCCTCCTCTTGGGTTTGAGTGATGCTGTCCAGAGGGGTGAGACACTGGGGACTGTGGCCCCATAATCCTTCCTGACTTCTGACCATTCATCTTCATGTAGCTGCATTAGCTTGCATACTCTATACTCAGCTATGCTCTAGCGATCATGAGAGATGGCCTGGCCACCCCACCTGGTTTTCTTCCCCTGCTCCACAGGAAGAATTGGAAAGAAGCCTGGGGAACTGTCCAGCAGTGCCAAGAGCTGCCGTGCAGGATTAGGAACAGGGCAGGCTTCAGAATATTACTGCTGTGTATTTGGAGCCACTCAGGCCCAACTCCTCTCACAGTGGGTTTTCAGGGGGGCATCTCTGGAAAGAAGGTGAGGCTTGCTTCAGCAGCTAAGTGGAAGCAGACCTCCGGTGTGAGCAGTGGAGGTAGCACTTCCCCTTCCCTGGCACTTGAACTGAAAAGACTGAAGCAAAATGAAAGGCCAATCTGTATGCAATTAAATGCTTCTACTGGCAATTGCTTTTTCTTCCCCTGTTAAAAAAGCAGACATCCAAATCTCCCACCTTCTTAGCCTGTCCCCCCGCATGTGCTAAATTGCCACAGTTGGGAGTAGCGTCTTCAAGGCAGTTACTGGCAAGAATAGATGCATCAAAGGAATGAAGATTTTTGTTTTTGCTTTTAACTTAAAAAAAGGCACTTCTCTAGAGATGTAGTTACTAAGCTTTTTAGCTTAATCTTTAGAAACTATACTTAATATTTAAATATATATAGTATAGCTTAATATACATACTAAGCTATATATTTAGGAACTATATTGCTGCTCCTGTGTGTAGATTGTTCATTAAAGATTATTCATCTGACACCTTCTTGGGTTTTAAATTAGCTTTAAGATTTTAAAATTTCGATGAAACCTGACAATAAAATCACAACAATTATTCAGTAATTTGTAATGTGTCTCGAATTCTTAGAAATTTTAGAGATTTTAAAGTCCTCTTTTAAATTGCACTCATCAGATATTGCAATTTGAGAAGAGCAATTTATGGACATTTATTATTCATCTTCTGAACACTACTGTTCTTTGCATTCTTAGACTATGGGGCTGTATGCATAGTTTTAATTCTATGATCACTCAACCAAACAGAAGGAAAGATTCATATTTTCAATTTTATTCATTTGAATATTTACTAAATTCATACTGTGTGGCAGGAATACAGCAGTGAAAAACAGAGGCAAAATCTATGACCTCGTGAAGCTTTCAACTAGACAGGAAAGCCAGAAAGACTACACGCCAATCAGCAAATGTGTGTGTGTGCTGTGGTGAAAGGGTTATGAAGAACCAGAGGGGCTAATAAGGACAGAAAAATGGGAGTTTATTTTATACTGTGTATGTTAGAAGAAGAGAAGAATACACTTTGACAAAGGCAAAAGCTTATCTGCTCATCATTTTATATTAGCATATACAAATATCTTAACACTATACATAGGTAGAAAATTTGAGGAAATAAAGAGAGATAGATGTTTCCTGAAAATTATATAGAGAATCACCTAAAAACATAAGCCTGATATAAAGATGTTTCAAAATATAACCTGTTATTTGTATACAACCTTGTATTTGTACATTTGTATATAACCTTATATTTGTAGCAAAGGTAAAACTTTGCTAATGATAGGTAGTAATAAAATGTGGTACAGCTTTGTATTATTCTGTTCTCCTCCTGCTAAAAAAGACATAATCAAGACTGGGTAATTAAAATTTATAAAGAAAGGAGATTTAATTGACCCACAGTTCCACATAGCTGGGAGGCCTCACAATCATGGTGGAAGGCAAATGAGCAAAATAACGTTCTACATAGTGGCAGACAAAAGCTTGTGCAGGGGAACTTCCATTTATAAAACCATCAGATATTGTGAGATTTAATCACTAAAATGAGAACAATATGGTGGAAACTGCCTCCATGATTCAATTATCTCCACCTGGCCCCACCCTTAACATGAGGGCATTACTACAGTTCAAGGTGAGATTTGGGTGGGGACACATCCAAACCATATCATTACACCCTGGGACCCTCCCAAATCTCATGTCCTCACATTTCAAAACCAATCATGCCTTCCCAACAGTCACCCAAAGTCTTAACTCATTTCAGCATTAACTCAAAAGTCTCATCTGAGACAAGGCAAGTCCCTTCCACCTATGAGCCTGTAAATTCGAAAGCAAGTTAGTTACTTCCTAGGTACAATGTGGGTACAGGCACTGGGTGAATGTGCCCTTTCCAAATAGAAGAAATTGGCCAAAATGAAGGGGCTACAGGTCCCATGCAAGTCTGATATCCAATAGGGCAGTCATTAAATCTTCAAGTTCCAAAATGATCTCCTTTGACTCCATATCCCACATCCAGGTCATGCTGATGCAAGAGGTGGGCTCCCATGACCTTGGGCAGATTGGTCCCTGTGGTTTTGCAGGGTTCAGCCCCCCTCCCAGCTGCTTTCACTGATGGCGTTGAGTGTCTGTGGCTTTTCCAGGCACACGGTACAAGCTGTTGGTGGATCTGGCATTCTGGGTTCTGGAGGATGGTTGCCCTCTTATCACAGCTCTACTAAGCAGTGCCCCAGTGGGGATGTGGTGTGGGGTCTCCAATCCCACATTTCCCTTCTGCACTGCCCTAGCAGAGGTTCTCTATGAGGGCTCCACCCCTAAAACAGACCTCTGCCTGGACATCCAGGTGTTTCCATACATCCTCTGAAATCTAGACAAAAGTTCCCAAACCTCAATTCTTGATATGTGTGCACCTGCAGGACCAACACCATGTGGAAGCTGCAAGGGCTTGGGGCTTGCATCCTCTGAAGCCACAGCCCCAGCCTTACATTGGCCCCTTTCAGCTACAGCTGGAGTGGCTGGGACACTGGGCACCAAGTCCCTAGGCTGCACACAGCAAGGGGTCCCTGGATCTGGCCCAGGAAACCATTTTTCCCTCGTAGGTCTCAGGGCCGGTGATGGAAGGGGCTGCCATGAAGGTCTCTGATATGCTTAGGAGACATTTTCCCCATTGTCTTGGTGATTAGCCTCTGGCTCTTTATTATATAGGCAAATTTCTGCAGCTGGCTTGAATTTCACCCCAGAAAATCTGTTTTTTTTTTTTTTTTTTGTACTGCATCATTAAGCTGCAAATTTTTCAAACTTTTATGCTGTGCTTCCTCTTGAACACTTTGCTCCTTAGAAATTTCTTCTGCCAGGTACCCTAAATCATCTCTCTCAAGTTCAAAGTTCCACAGATCTCTAGGGCAGGGGGAAAATGCCGCCAGTCTCTTTGCATAGCAAGAGTGACTTTTACTCCAGTTTCCAACAAGTTCCTCATCTACATCTGAGACCACCTCATCCTGGACTTTATTGTCAATATCACCATCAGCATTTTGGTCAAAGCCATTCAACATGTCTTTAGGAAGTTCCAAAGTTTCCTAAATCTTCCTGTCTTCTGAGCCCTCCAAGTCTCTAGGAAGTTCCAAACTTTCCCACGTTTTCCCATCCTCTTTTGAGCCCTCCAAACTGTTGCAGCCTCTGCCTCTTACCCAGTTCCAGTGTCGCTTCCACATTTCCGGGAATCTTTACAGCAGCGCCCCACTATTCAGTACCAATTTACTGTATTAGTCTGTTGTCATGTTGCTAATAAAAACATACCCAAGATTGGGTAATTTATAAAGGAAAGAGGTTTAATTGACTCATAGTTGCATTGGCTGGGGAGGCCTCACAATCATGGCAGAAGGTGAATGAGGAGCAAAGTCATATCTTACATGGTGGCAGGCAAGAGCTTGTGCAGGGGAACTCCCATTTATAAAACCATCAGATCTCATGAGACTTATTCACTACCATGAGAACAGTATGGGGGAAAACTACCCCCATGATTTAATTATCTCCACCTGGCCCCACCCTTTTTTACATGGGGATTATTACAATTCAAGGTGATATTTGGGTGAGGACACAGCCAAATCATATCATTCCACCCCTGAAGCTAAGGGTTCTTTTTGTCCTTGTTACAGTGACAAGTACCAATTCATAAGATAAATTTTTCTTTATCAGAATTAAATCATGAATACACAATGAATTTGCTATAACATTATTCAAAAGAGTTATGGAAAATGAAACTATTCTCACTGGCTTCCTGAAGCTACTACTCGTTCCACACTGGCTGTTCCACTCAAAAAGAAGCTTCCCTTTATCCATACCCCATCTAAACCTCCACTTAGCAAGTTATGTTGATTTCAGCAGGGCTGAATGAGACTTTCATTCATTGAATAAATTTCATCCATTGACTTTTATTGAATAAATTTTACTGAAAAGAGGATCTGTAACATAGTTTGGCTTTTGGCTAGAACTTACTGCAAGATCTTGCACAGCTTTCACGTGCCAAATGTATACCATGAATTGCCATGGAAGTGACACGTGCAAAACTTTTCAAAATTATTGAAACACACAATCATTTCTGGTAGCATTTTTTTTTTTTTTGAGATGGAGTCTCGCTCTGTCGCTGGAGTGCAGTGGCATGATCTCGGCTCACTGCAAGCTCCACCTCCCGGGTTCATGCCATTCTTCTGCCTCAGCCTCGGCTTCCGAGTAGCTGGGACTACAGGCACCCACCACTGCACCAGGCTAATTTTTTGTATTTTTAGTAGAGACAGGGTTTCACCGTGGTCTTGATCTCCTGACCTCGTGATCTGCCCGCCTCGGCCTCCAAAAGTGCTAGGATTACAGAAGTGAGCCACCGTGCCTAGCATCTGGTAGCATATTTTAAGCAATAAATATTCAAACAAAAATATTTTGAGAAGTCACGGATTAACATAAGTCCCATAAACAGGCTTTTATACATTGAATTCTTTGGAGTTTTTGTGCCTCCCAGAAAAAAGTATTGGCATTCTTCAAAAATCTCTAACTAGGGATATTTATTAAAAAATTATTCTTGATCAGGAGGACCTTCAAATGCCTTGTTGTTATTCTAAGGTATCTCCTCCAAGACTATATGTAATCTCACTGGGAAATAAAATACACAGAATCACCTCTGTCCCCTAAATACCAACCAATGCCCCCCCCATTTATACTTCTCTACATGTACATACAGACGTATGTGCAAGTGTGCCAACACACACACACACACAACTTTGTAAGCAATTTTGTATCCCATGAGATTTGAATAAAATAGTTATTGTTTGAAGAAAATATGATTTGACCTGTATGTGGAGTGAGTATGTGTATGTGTTGCTATAAAAGTAAAAGATACTCAGTTCTCTCAGGTAGACTCAGGGCATGTTTTCTGGATATGATTTCTGAGTCTAATCTTGAATATTAAATAGGAGTCACTCAAGGTAGTAGGAAGTGGAGATGAGGGAAGGAGAATGTGTTCCTAGAAGGAGAAATTGCGTAAGTAGATATATCAACTGCTGATACATATAATGTGGATGCGAATTACAAAAAACGGGTAATATTTGTGTGTAAAATACAAAGTAGTTCAAGCAATGGATACAAACTTTAATATATCATGATGATGTTGGGACATATTTCAGGAATGCAAGAAGGTGGTTCAACATCAGAAAATCGACGACTGCGAACTACCAGCTTACCAGGTTAAAATGAGAAAAAAAAAATATGAACATCTTTCTGGATTCTGCTGAAGGATTCAACAAAATTCATTTTTTTCTATTTATATTTTTTATTTCATTATTCTATTATAAAACACTCACTTATAATAGAAACTCTTAGCAAACTATAAATGGAGGGACATTTTAAAACTGAGATTTATTCCTAACTGCTAACATAGGTCAAATTTAATAGGGAAACTTTTGCATTTCTATGAACCAGAAACAAAAAATGATTCTCATATCATTCTGACTATTCAACATTATACTAGAAATTCCAACCACTATGAAAAAAACCAACCAGCAAAACAAACAAAAACAAGAAAAAAAGAAGTTAATAGTATAAGAATTGGGAAAAAAGAGCAAAGTTATACTAACTGATAAATGTCATTACTCTACAGAAAAAAATTTCAAGGGGAACTATAGATAAACTTTTGGAACTAATGGGAAAGTTCTATAGTGTTGTCAGATATAAGACACACAAAAGCCAGCGACATTGCTATATGTCTTAATTGACTAGTGTGATAAAAAGTATAAACACACGATAATAAAATTTACTAAATGCCTATGAGTATCTATATCAAAAATATTACAAAATGTTACTGAACAATCTATAACTTTTTTTTTTTTTTTTTGAGACAGTCTTGCTCTGTTGCCAAGCTGGAGTGCAGTGGCGTGATCTCAGCTTACTGCAACCTCCACCTCCTGGGTTCAGGCGATTCTCCTGCCTCAGCCTCCCAAGTAGCTGGGACTACAGGCGCGTGCCACCATGCCCAGCTAATTTTTGTATTTTTAGTAGAGACAGGGTTTCACCACGCTGGCCAGGATGGTCTCCATCTCTTGACCTCGTGATCCACCTGGCTCGGCCTCCCGAAGTACTGGGATTACAGGCCACTGTGCCCAGTCAATAATCTATTATTAAATAGCAATATTTATCATATTCGAGGCAGAAAATGTTCAATATCATAATGGTGTTAATCTTCTCCAAATTATTCCATAAATTCAATTGGCCACAAATCAAAATCCCAATGAAATTATCTGTGGAACTTGACAAACTGATTCCGAAATTCATATGAAAGAGTAAAGCTAAGCTCTATTCTTAACTTGGAAAAGAATGAGGAGGAGGGGTATTTACTAACAGAGGTCATAACTTACTACTGAGTTTGAGTAAATAAGACTGTGTGATATTGGCAGAGGGATAGAAAAATAGATCAGTGAGACAGAATAAAAAGCACATAAACAAGACTTTTCAAGGCACACTTGAAAGTTCTTCCTTTGCAGCCTCAGGTCTTCTAGGATATTTACATTGTGACACTCTTTCTCTGAGGAAAGACTGGGGTGGAACAAATGTCAGTATTGCTCCTACAGCATGTACTTCAAGGCTTAGGTCATTTCAGCTTAAGAAATAATTTATAAAAATGCAACAAGAGAAGGACATAAAGACACAAGATATCCTGCAGAAATTTTATCTTTTACTCTGGAAAAAAATGGTTTATTCGTAGCCCAAGTAAAAAAATAAAAGTTATAACTACTAAATGTAATCAATGTAACCATTTAGTTGTAAAAGAGTAAACAGATTTTTTCTTCTTTTATTAAGCAGTCACCTTGTTGGGGTAAAACACTGCAACTCTCCTTCCAAAAGTGGGGGGCTTGGATCTACTTGAGCATTGGGAGAAAAAGAAGGACAAGGAAGAGAGGTAGGAGTAAGAGGAAGAGGAAGAGGAGAAAAAGAAAAGGAGGAGGAAGAGAAATAAGAGAAATGATCTTATTAAATAAATATTAAATCTCGTGTAGCCCAAATGTAACTGGCCTTTATTACTATTTTTTTAGTAAATAAATAAAAAAGAACAAATATCAACAACAAAAATATGCATTTGGTTGTTCTTAGTGCATTAAATATTCATTTCACCATTCATTAGAATGAACCAATACATTGATCAGGGCACATACAGAAGTTTGGGATAAAATAAAAGAAGCACTAGGCCGGGCGCGGTGGCTCACGCCTGTAATCCCAGCCCTTTGGGAGGCCGAGGCGGGTGGATCATGAGGTCAGGAGATCGAGACCATCCTGGCTAACACGGTGAAACCCCGTTTCCACTAAAAATACAAAAAATTAGCTGGGCGAGGTGGCGGGCGCCTGTAGTCCCAGCTACTCAGGAGGCTGAGGCAGGAGAATGGTGTGAACTCCGAGGGGCGGAGCCTGCAGTGAGCCGAGATCATGCCACTGCACTCCAACCGGGCGACAGCGAGACTCCTTCTCAAAGAAAAATAAATAAATAAAAATAAAAATAAAAAAATAAAAGCAGCACTAGAATTCAATGGAAAAGAAGAAGACATATTCAATATTTAGTAATGACAATCTGGTTCCCCATTTAAAAAAAAATCAGATGGATTGCTACATTTTATCATACAATGAATAAACTCTAAATAGACTAAAGACCAAAATACAAAGAACAAAATTTTATAATTTTAGAATAAAATACATGAGAGTATCTCCTTGATGTCAGGGAAGAGAATTATTTTTAAAAGGAACACAAAAAGCAGAAATTACAAAATGATAGATAAATTTGACTACATGAAAATTAAAATCTTTGTATGACAAAGAACATGAATGAAAGATAAGTTATGAAAAGGAGAAAGAAATTAGAAAATTGTATGATAGTCAAAAAATTAGTACTCAGGATCTGAGAATTAACAGTAGGATTCCTACAAATTGGAAAAAAAAAAAGATGACTCAACAGAAAAATGAGTAAAGTGTATGAAGAAGCAGTCCATAGCAGAGGAAACTTGAGTGGAACTGCAATGTATGAAAAGGTTTTAGAAACAAACAAGCAAAACCAAATACATAATTATAGTAATTTAGTGGCAGTTAATGTTATAAATACATCTATACATAGAGCCATACTTAGAATTTAGGGCAAAAAATAATGTAAAGATAACAACTTTAAAGTCATTAATTTTCAAGTAGTTCAAACTCTCAGTGTGCACTAGAAAGGGATGTGTGAGATAAACACGGGGCCCAGGGAGACTCCGCAAGGAAGAAGAGCATTTTGAATGTGTAGTTAAGAAGGAAGAGATGTCAATAAAGGAAGACAACCTTAGTCCTAGGAGTAGAGAAAGACCAAGAAATCAAGGGTAAAAGAAGGAGGAGGTAGGGTCATCAGTGCCAAATATAGCTGAAATATGCATTGATATAAAGATAAAAATCCTTGTAGATCTTTTACATTCAGCAATGAGGATGCTCAATATCCATCTAGGGTGTGCTTATCTAAATCCCTAATGTGGTGCTATAGACTGAATGTTGTGTTCCCACAAAAATTCATATGTTGAAATCCTAATCCCCAATGTTATGGCATTAGGAGGTGGGGTGCCTGGGAGGTGATTAGGTCATGAGGGTGGAGCCCTCATGAGTGGGATTAGTGCTTTTATAAAAGAGACCCCTCGCACCTTCCACAATGTGAGGACACAATGAGATGATGGCCATCTAAGAGGAATTGAGCTGTTACGAGGCACTGAACCTGCCAGTGCTTCGATCTAGGGTTCTCCGGCCTCTAGAACTGTACAACGCAAATTTCTGTTGTTTATAAGCCACCTTGTGGCTTATATGGCACTTTGTTATAGCAGTCTGAATGGACTAAAACAGAGGACTGAGCTGCCTGGGACAACCTGGAGCCTCATCCATCCACATCTCCCACTTGGACACCAACATACTGAACTCTGACTAGAGTAAGGCGACAGTCCTGTAGTATGACACCACACCAGACAACAGTCCCCTTGCTCCATGGCCTAACAACCCAATTCCACAGAAGCAGCTTCAAAATGTCAGGAGAAATGATTATATCTCTTTTGCTCCTGAACAAAACTTATTTATCCATTTATAGTTCTGTATTGTGCTGAGTGATTAAGTTTCAAAACTCTCTCTAAAAGTAAATGCTACTGCTGATCTGAGAGAAACATAAATGACCACTGAGAACAGAGTTTCAATGAGCCCTGAGAACTGAAGCTGCCAGATGCAGACCTCACATTCCTTTCTCTCCACCAAGTTATTTTCAAGGACAATGCACCATGTTCATGGTCTTTGACTAACTTGACCTCTGGCTGCCATCCTTGGCTCTCATAATATCTTAACACTAAACATACTAAGAATTTTTTTAAATGGGAAGTGATTAGATAATAAATTATCTACAGAGGGTGGTCTAAATGAGCTGTATCTAGAATTTGGCTCAATTTCACTTTGCTGGATTCAATCTAGCATGCTTTTCCTAAATGCCAATTGTAACCAGACATAAATGTCTTGTTAAAACAAGTTTATCATCACTAAACTTAACTGTAGTCTCTGATTAGCTCTTTAGAGCCTAAATAAGGCATATTTATGGTTGCTTTTTTTCCTCTTGATGGTATGTCAGCTACATATGGGAAAAACTGTATGGCTCAGATCCCTTAAAATGCTTTAGAATTTCTTCTGTGAACTTTGAAAGAACAAGTATCATGTTTAATTTTATCCTACATATGCAGTTAAAGATCAATTAAAAGTATTTACCTGCTTTATGAAAGGATTAAGATTCTCTTTAAGTTTCTAATATAAAGTAAGTATCCAACTTCATGAGAGACTATCATTTACATTTCAATTAATGTTGGCTTTTTACATTTGAGTGTTATGATGGCTTTAGTCTGAATTGCGCAGGTGCTCGAGACTTGTCACTAAAGTATTAGGGATCTTGCTGTCATAGATTAATGAATGACACAATATTTCAGCCGTATGCTATGTAATTCTATCTAATTCTGGATATTTGTCTGCTGGACACAAGGGAGGGGACTAAAAACACAAAGTCTGGATGCTTCATTGCTTTCTTATAAGCGAAGTAGCAGAAGATGCCAACAGCTAAAAAGAGGGGTCTTGCCTGGAGAAAGGGTGATGACAGAGCTGATGGCTAATTTATCTCATTTCTCTTGATAAGGTTTGTCACTAAGATTCCATCATAATATATGATGTGGATGGCCACAGCATTTGGTTGACAGGAGGCTGAAACCTGACAGAGGCCAGTCACATCGCCCTCTGCTCCTAAACTTGAAGAGTACCCCTGACTAAATGGGGCATACTGCATCACACATTCTGGCCTCCTATTGCCGCCCAAACTCAGTTCTTGTTACTGTTCTTTTCCAACTTGTTCTAGTGAATTGCTCCTCACTATTCTTCAAACAGACGAGGCACACTCCCACTTAGAAGCTTGGCACTACCTGTCTAGACTGTTCTGATCACAAATATCTACACGGCTCACTCCCTTACCTCATGCAAATCTTTATTCCAACAGTACCTTCCTGATGAGGTTTACCTAGGGCATCTTATTTCAAACTGTAAACTGTATCCCTGCTACCCTGATATTCCCAATCTCTCTTAACATGATCTAGTTTTTTTCTTTTTATTCTGTATAGCTCCCACCACCTTCCAAAATACTATATAATTTGTCTTATTTTTCATGTTTCTTATTGTCTGTCTTCCTTTGTTAGAGCCCAGAAAAGCAGAAATCTTTCTTTTGTTCACTGACATGTCCCAAAGCTTTCAAAAACAATTTCTGGCACATACTAAGTGAACAATAAGTATTTGACAGATGAATAAGAGAGAATGAAGGAACTTGATAGAATATTGTACAATGATCAGACACAAGAACCATGAAAGGCAGAGACCATCTGAATTTTGTTTACCCTGACATCCTCAACATCTAGGACAGTGCCCAATAATTCTACTTTTTGAATGAGTAAAAAAGCGAATAAATGTTATTGGGAAGGAGGAGGGTTCCTATAACCTATCTAAGTATTAGTGGAAAAATAAATTATTTTGACCAGGCTGGAGGTACTCCCGTGTCTAAAATCCTGCCCAGAGTTCTTTAGCTTCCTGCAGATCATAAAACTACCCAGGATGCCACAAGACATATATTTTTTTTTAGTTACTTGAGAACTTCAAAGGACTACAACTTAACATAAAGTCCTAACACAAGTGACAGGGCCTCTTATGCAAAGCAAAAGCACATGAAGATGATTTTTGTTCTGTAACAGAAATGCTTGGTATTCCATTGCAGTCACTGTTCAGTGTTATTTTCTTGAGTGGTAATAAGAGATGCCCAGCTTTAGAGTCAGATGTGCATCAAATGGCCTCCATGTTCTATACTGCGTGACTCTCAGAAAGTCACTTACATTCTCCGGGCCCCTATTTCTCATATTTTAAAGTAATATCCATTCTTCCAGGATCCTGTGAAGCTGAGAAGCATGTGTCAAGTAAAACGCTTAGTAGACATTCAAAAAAAGTCACTCTGCTTTGCCCTCCGTGACCTTTCTAAACATGATTCTAATGGTTCCATTCTAATATTGGTTCTTAAAAATTCTATCGCATATTATAATTGCATAATAATGCATAATTGCATATTATAATTCTAAATAAGATTTTGTTTTTCTCATTCAAGGTCTAATTATCGGACCAATTTCTTCTCTTAATTTCTTCTTGCATTTTGCACTGGTGCTACATAGCAGAAAAATGCCACAAGAAATGGAGCTAATGTACAGGCCATTTCATTTCTTTCCTCAGTTCAAAACCTGCTGGTGATTGCCAAGAGTGGTTATTCATGCTGAGTTCCTTAAAAATTATAGCATTCATCAGAATATTTACTAAAAGGGCAGAGCAATGATTCACAAATCACCCACTATTTACATTGGCAAGAAGCTAATGGTGTATATCCCTGATAAGTCATGACTTGATTACTAAGCAAAAGTAACCATTAAAATATGAAACTGTAGTTTATAATAGTAGCCCAGCTCATTACTTGGAAGAATTTCCTACTGAAATGTGATTAACACATAGCTTCTGGAATTAAAGGATAAGCAATTCAGCAACCAATGAATTTGCTAATTTTTTTGTTGCCTACTTAAGTCTTTAACAATACCAATTGCAGGATGTAAATCTTACTGAGAAAGGAGCACTTCTGTAATCTGCATACTCCCAGAAGTCTAGGTTTTCAGCCTCAAGGCTACAAAACAGGCAGGCTGAAAGAAAAGGAAATGAGAGCACCAAAGCATTAAGAACTTTGTCAGGTTCACACAGATTCTAAGTGGCAGAGTTGTGATACGAATTTCTTGAAGAGAAGCCAGTTAAGGCCACGGGATTTATAATCAGGAAGATGTGCATTTAAGATTGTCTGGAGAGCTTCTCCTCCATCGGGTTCACAGAAACAATACTTTTATCCCTTTTATGTATGTGTCTTTCATGGAAGATGGAGATCCACTGAGAAAAAGAAAGCTACCTATGCCAAAGAATAATTTTCAAAGTTTAAAAACATGACCCTCATATAAATAGAGAAAGAACTGGTGTAAAAATACTCTTTAACACCTTAAGGAGGGAGCCAACCAGATGAATATGCTGATTCAAAAGTGCATAAGAAGAATATATAGGCAGAGAAGAAAAAAATTTGGAATAAGATTTCTGGGTCAGATACAAAATTGGACAAAAATCTGCATATTAACATGTAACATCACATAATCTAGGCTTTTAGTTAATAGTAATTGGTGATTAAAACAAAGTTATGTTCCCTAGATAAGCGTACAGTCCTTGGGTGGATTTGTTAACCAATGCTCCACCTATATGATATTGAAATGACATGCTGTCCTCTGTTTGCCTTATTTCCAAGTTTTAGATAACTTTTCTTAACTCCTGGTAAGCATTTTCCTGGAAACTGAAAATAGACTAACAAATACAGCAATGTTTTATTTACAGATGGCCCTATAGTTCAACATTTTATAGTTTACACAACTGCCTAGATGGTAAAAAGAGCACCTGGATGTTTCTGATGCAACTTCTTATGACTGTTATATTCTAGGAGTAGAAATCAGATCTTCCCTATAAAATTGTTACTTAAATATGTGTTTCAAATGAAAATGCTTATTTTTGTCAAAGTAGTCAATACCATCATGAAAATTTTAGAATGTCCATGCCCTTCCTATTAAACAGTACTGAAAAACCAAAGTGATGGATTGAAGGTGATATTACCGACCTGGATAGAAAGACAAACAAGCCTCCTTCCAGTGTTACAACCTCTTTTAGCTTGAATATGGGTCTCTGTGCATCGTAGAGAAAAATGGCAAAGACTTGCCCCATCAGCTAATTATAAGGTTGAGGGTAAATCTGGAAAGACTTGTCTTATGTGACTACTGCTTTAGAGAGGAGCGTCTTGTTCCATGTTTGCTGAAATTAAATCATCAGGGAAATACCGGAGCTGTTCCGCCTCAGCAAAGCTGAGTAAATAACGCACTCTGGGACTGCTCTAATCTCAATGTTTGTGTCCCCCTAAAATTCATATGTTGAAACTTCACTAATCGGTGATGGTATTAGAAAATGGTGCCTTTGGGAAGTGATTAGGTTATGAAGGCTCTGACCTCATGAATGAGATGAATGCCCTTATCAAAGAGACCCCAGAGAGCTTCCCTGTCCTTCCATGATGTGAGGACACAGCAAGAAGGTGCCATCTCTCAGCCAGAGACTGAGCCCTACTGGGACCTTGATCATGGACTCCCCACCTTCTAGAACTATAAGAAGTAGATTTCTGTTGTTTATAAGTGTATTAGTCCGCTTTCATTCTGCTGATAAAGGCATACCCGAGACTGAAGCAATTTACAAAAGAAAGAGGTTTAATTGATTCACAGTTCCACATGGCTGGGGAGGCTTCACAATCATGGTGGAAGGTGAAAGGCATGTCTCATATGAGGGCAGACAAGAGAAGAGAACTTGTGCAGGAAAACTGCTCTTTATAAAACCATCAGATCTCATGAGGCTTATTCACTATCATGAGAATAGCATGGGAAAGAACCCCCCCCATGATTCAATTACCTCCCACGGGCTCCCTTCCATAACATGTGGGAATTGTAGGAGCTACAATTCAAGATGAGATTTGGGTGGGGACACACCCAAATCATATCAATAAGCCACCTAGCTTATAGTATTTTGTTATAGGCAGCCTAAAAGGACTAAGACAAAGACTCTCTTTGAATTTCTGTGTCAATCATCCCGACGTGCAGAACGAAGCCCTCTGAGATCTCTTATTGCCTTGGTTCCTCTCTGTCTTTGGATAAAGAGAGTTTCTACAAACTCAATGTTGTTTGTTACCAAAGTGTCTTCATCAGCTTTCCTTGTTCTACTGATAGCCACTTGCAAAACCTCCTTAAAATAGCTGTTTTCAAGATGGTTAACTCAAATGCCTTGTATTAAGAAGGTTCAGTTGAACCTGACATGAAATCAAGATGTTTTTAGTCATATTTCTGATAATTATTCCAAAGTCTGTTACTTTTGAATATATAACTTCACACGGAGGTCTAACGAACTGGTATTTGTTAAGGAACAAATGACTCCCTTGCTTGATTTATTCCCTAGTGAGTGTCATTTCTAGGATTTGTAAAAACAAGATTTAAACAGATGTAACAAAATAGTATTTCATGATATTACAAGGCTGCTTTTCTCAAAGATTACTTGCTTCTATTATCTTTTTTCTCCACTACTGAGGCAGCATAAATAGCTTCCTCCATGTACTGCCCTCAGGGAAAGGGTGATACAAGGAGAGGTTCAGAACAAGCTCTCAAAAGTCTTAGTAGAAACAAGACTCTTTAAAGCCAGAATAATCTAAATTCATTAGAAAGGTCCGGGACTTCCCAGAAAGAAAAAGATGCGTAGGTTCCATTAACCAGAGTCTAAAGTATTTAGAGTAGAGCGTTTATAGCATAAATGCTGGCGATCAGGAGGAAGCAGTTAAGACCAATGGCTGCTTTCTTACCCTGAAGTCCTTCCCATCCTTGGAAAAGGGCTTGAGGGGTGTGGACAGAGCAAGGGCCAGGGGCAATGGCAGGGCATGGCGGTTTTACCAAGGGACAAGTCACAACCTGGGGCTGCCATGGGTGCAGATAGTTGTCTATTGTCTTCATTCCTAATGAAAAGATGCTGTCCATGTCCCCTTCTCATATCCTGCCCCTTCCCTCCCCTCCACTATCCCTCCAGAATTTACACCCCTTTCTGAAAAGGGGAATTTTCTCTCCATGCTCCATGAGAGCAGCCTGGAGCTCTCCAACAATGTTTCCCAGAGTGCGTTTCACAGAACACAGTCTGTGGAAAACAGACCTCTTGGCTCACCCTGCACATTAGCCAATTAAAGTTTTAAGAGTTCTATGCTTAACAGGGTCATGTCTTAGGTTTTCCCCACAGTATTGGACCACAGAAATCCATTAAAACACAGACACCTCTTTCCCGGGAATCATACCGACGCCCTGTGAGGCTAGCTGTTGTGTGAATGGCACTTTGGAGACCACCGGGCCAGGTCCCCGGCTATGCATTCAGTGTGCCCTGGGTTTGCCTCCTGTTCCAGGTCTTCCCCAAATAGGGAGAATACCACTGAGTATCACTGGAGGTATCAGGAGAGACTGTGCCATGTAACATGCAGGAACTGGCATGTGGTAAGGTCTGAAAAATGCCCTGTCTCCTCCCTTTCCCACCACTTCTCAGATACCTGAGAACAAAACAATCCCAAATTCCCTTCACAAGCTACTTATTCCATCATGCAAGGAGTGAGGTTATAGGCAGTTTGAGAAGATTGTTGCAGTCCCAAGAGTCACAATGATAGCAGCAGCAGTTCATGAGTGATGCCAGTTAACCCTGTAAGTGCTGTATTTTCATCAAAGGCATGGATGATAAGGATGCCATTGGATTTCACATATTGTCCTCAGATTCAGAGAAAGAACTAGACTCCAGGACCGAGGCCTCGCTGCTTGAGACTCTCCAGATGTAATAATTGGAGGAAAGTAGACTCTAGGGGTAAAAAGTACAAGGGGAGGGAATCTGCCCTCGGGTGGGCAATAGGCAGCTCCAGGGAGAGGTTTGGGAGTTGAGCCTGAGTGCTGAGCCTGGGTGCTGCCCTGGCATCCCCACTCCCCTCCACCATCTTCTCTCCCTTTGGGCAAAGTCGATAGGGAGCAACACTGGCCTCAAGGTCAACACGTGACTAATAAACATAAATCAGAAAAGGTTCAACCTCACTAATAATGCAGGATGTGTGTAATAATTAAAACAATAAGCTACACTTTGGGAACAGTGGTGGGCCCCAGTCTCATGGGGCCTGAGGTTTGTATAACTTGAGGGTCTCCTCTAAAGTTGGAGAAGAAAGAGATTGAAGTCTTACCTGATTGTGTTAAAAATGTCTAACCTTTGCAAAATTTTCCTTTTGTGTGTGTGTGTGTGTTTTTTTTTAGATGGAGTCTCACTCTGTTGCCCAGGCTGGAGTGTAGTGGCATGATCTCAGCTCACTGCAACCTCTGCCACCCAGGTTCAAGTGATTCTCCAGCCTTGGCCTCCTGAGTAGCTGGGATTACAGGCATGTGCCACCATGCCCAGTTAATTTTTGTATTTTTAGTAGAGATGGGGTTTCACCACGTGGGCCAGGCTGGTCTCGAACTCCTGACTTCAAGTGATCTGCCCGCCTTGGCATCCCAAAGTGCTGCGGTTATAGGTGTGAGCCACCGTGCCCAGCCACCTTTGCTAAATTTTCAAAAACCTATGTGAATACATTCTCAAGACCTTGGAAGGACCCAGGTTTGGGGAAGGGATGAGGTTGGGGAGCTGAAGTGTAAGTCTCACTGGCTTCAGAATAAATGTAGCTTTGCTGGGGAGAGTTTGAAACGGGGAGATCTGGGCAAAAAACATGCTAAATGAGTTTTTCTTTGCTCATTTGTCATCACAACATGTAATTCTCTGGGTATGTCTCAAGATGTAAATGATTCAGATTTCAGTTTTATTTTAAATTACCCAAATTATTATACTGTACTAGAGAAGACAGAAAACCTGAAGGCAATCACTTCTCAGGATCTTTACAAAGGAAATATCCAAGTGTCACACCTTATTATTTTAATAACAAAATGGTGATATATTAAAAGCAAATCTTGATGTTCAACTTTTCAAAGTTATGATCCCACTGCAGAATAATAATTAATATTCTTTACTTTCAGGAGCACTTTTAGGAAAATACAGACTGAGTGAGGACAGGCAAACTTATATGCCGGCTGGTGAATTTTAAAGCAAAGAAAGCCAATGCTATTAAGATGAAAATAATTGCATATGATTTTGAATCTTAAACCATTACCATATGTTACTTGGAACTCCCAACATTCGAAAAAAATGTAGGAATGGAAAAAAATCTTGTTCATTTTTAACCATTTATTTCTTGAGATGATTTTGGACCATGCTTTTGTTTGTTTTTGTAATTTCAACTTTTATTTTACATGCAGAGGGTACATATAGAACATGGTTTTTAAATGCACATCAACAGCAGCTGCAGCTTTTCATAATTATAAGAAGACTTATTTAAAAATTCTATAGTATTTTTGCAGTTAAAATTTCCAGGGACTAATGGTAAACAAAAAATACAAGCAAAAACAAAAGAAGTTGTAACCAATGAGCTGCAAAAACAACAACAACAACAGCAACAGCAACAACAGCAACAACAACAAAGACAATTACTGTAGAAGACAAGGATAAAAATGAAGACTTAAGATGACTCTGAAGGTTGAAGGGTTAATTCAGGGTCACTATTAAATAAGAATATGAGAATCCATTGTCATTTAATTATCTAGTTAATGCAACCTGAGAACCCAAGCTATATTAAAAACCTAATAATGCGGGGCAGTGACCTGGGCTTCAGTAGGTCATGAATCTTTCACCATTCAAATTAAGGGTGCATTACTAACACTGATCTTTTTGCATGCTTCACTTCAGCTATTTAATTAACAATGCTAATAGCCTAAAGGCCAGATAACTTTTCAGAAATCAAAAAGTATTACCATTTGTTGCCTTGTCTTCAATCTGTTTCTCAGATCCACTGAAGTTATTTCCTGTAGGTTGACAAATGATTTGGCAAACACTATGTATGAATTATATCCAGATTGGCCATATTCTGGATATCAACTATATCTAAGATTTCTACCAAATTCTGTTCAGCCTTTCCAACACAACAGGGCAAGTCAGGGGAGAGACTAAATCTAAAAGTCCTTCCTTGGCACTGAAGGTCTGCTGGATCCCCAGAACGTTAAATCCCTGGGTCTCCCAGAGTTCCTGATTCATTTTCAGGTGCCTTTCACCTCGTTACCTGAGCCTACAGTGCACAGTCAACAAGCCATCTCAGAAGGTGTTCAATTAATAGAGAAGGCTCCCAGCTGGAGGGGATTTATATGTTCTATTCAGTTAATGAAAACGACCCTTTAAAGCTATATATTTAAAAACTCAACTAGGGTTCATTCATTCATTCAACCTAAGATTGCCAGATAAAATACAAGACACTCAGTTAAACCCGAATTTCATGTAATAAATCATTTCTTAATGCAAGTGTGTCCCAAATAATGCATGAGATATATTTATACTAAACAAATACTATGTCATTTTCTTAAAAATCAAATTTATCTGGGTGTTTTATATCTTTATTTGCTAAGTCTGGCAATTCTAACTCAATCTTATACTAATAGTAGCCAGCAGCAACACCTACATAGCACTGACTACACTTGGCACTTAAAATGTTTTACGTGTTTTTAATTCTTGCAATAACCTCATAAGATAGGTATTATTTCCATTTTTCAGGTATGATGTGAAACTGGAAGCACAGAGGAATCAAACAAACATTGTCTTATGAAATTCAGTATCTTCCACCCGAATGCCTAAAGCCTGGATGGTTGCCTATCTCACAGAGATGCGCAGGGCCAAGGTTTTCCACAGAAAACAGTTCTAAGCTGCTTGAACATAAGGACAAATGCTTGATCAAGGTCCTTAACAATTTTTGGCATGGAGTGTTGTTGTATAATTGTAGCCTGGAAAATATTCACAGCAGGTGTTACCAATTGCCCTCATAAGGATATTGAATTTTAAGAAATTAAATTCTGGGTGAGTCTTCCAAGATAAACTAGCTGCAATGCATGCCTCTTAGTAGCAGCCATGGTTTGAATGTTTGCCTCCTCCCAGACTCACGGTGAGATTTGATTGCCATTGTAATGGTATAGGGAGGGGAGACCTTTGAGTGGTGATTGGGCTATGAGGGCTCTGTCCTCCAGAATGCATTACTGTTGTTATCATGGAGTGGATTCATTGGTAATTTCAGACCCCTTTCTCTCACTCTGTTGCCTTTTCGCCATGTGATGACATATCAAGAAGGCCCTCACCAGATACTGGTATCTTGATATTGAACTTCCCAGCCTAAAGAACTTGGAACCAATAAATTTCTGTTTATTATAAATTACTCATTCTCAAGCATTCTGTTATAGAAGAACAAAATCAACTAAAACAATAGCTGATGATTTGACCTGCTATTTGACATATGCTATTCAACTGAGCTCCAATGACCCCAAAAATGAAGATTTCTGTTTTAACATAATTTCATTTATTATGCACTTCCCATGCGTCAGATCTAGGAAAACCAAAGATACCTAAGGCAGAGATCGAAACAAACAACAAAAAAAAACACATTGAGAGAATTTAAATGTAACGTATTGAATGTTAGGATAGAGATACAAGCAGAATCTGTACAAAGGCAGAGCAGAGCAGGGTGACGCCATCTCCAGTTTAGGGGGCTGTAACGATGTCTTTGTGGAGGAGATGATGGCTGAACTAAGCCATAAGGAATGAGAAAGTGTTCATGGGGCAGGAAGTGCGGAAGGTGATTGTAGGTGAAGAAGACAGAAAAATGGAGAGAACCTTGTCTCTCATCATCATTAGGCAGCTAGATCCATCATCCTTTGTGTAAATTTCTTGTGGAAAAAAAAAAAAGCCACAGGTACAGCCCAGAGGAGAATGTCTGGCTCTGTGCAATGTCAGGAGACTATGAGAAGAAGCACAGTTTTACTCTCTTATTTCGACTCTCCTCATTTTAACATTATTTTTGATAGTGCTGAAATAGCCCAGGCACACGACTAGGTCTCAGGGTATGTTGCATGGAGCAAAGACAAAGTCACAGAAAATGTTGGTGCTGGCCAGGTGTGGTGGATCATGCGTGTAATTCCAGCACTTAGGGAGACTGAGGCGGGCAGATCACTTGAGGACAGGAGTTTGGGACCAGCCTGGCCAACATGGTGAAACCCCATCTTTACTGAAAATATAAAAATTAGCTGGGCATAGTGGCAGGTGCCTGTAATCCCAGCTACCCGAGACGCTGAGGCACAAGAATCACTAGAACCCAGGAGGTGGAGGTTGCAGTGAGCAGAGATCGCGACACTGCACTCCAGCCTGGGTGACAGAGTGAGACTTTGTCTCAACAAAATAAAAGAAAAAGAAAAAAGAAAATGTTGCTGCTATCTTTCCTCATTCTGTACTTAAAAGATGGAACTCTACACCCTATAGACGCTATTTTCTCGAAGTACAAAAGTTTTTAAAGCTAAATACTTTCTCTAAGAGTTTCTCAACTTTAGACATTTAGCATTAGATATGGAGTCTTTAAAATGTTTTCAAATGTGAACTCTCTCTAGTATTTTCATGTTAAGCTGTCGCTAAGGAGTGAAAATAAAGACTGCGAAAAGAACTGGAGCTGATGTTGGTTAGACATCCCAAAATATCACAAAAATGTTGGCTTCAATGTATTTAATTTTGCCCCTGAAGAGAAGTCTTATTCTAGGCCTGGTGCCTGTTACCTAGCGAAGAAATGTTGGCTATGTCCTCAAACTTCCAACTCCCATCTCATAATTTTAAGTTCACAAAAAAATCTCCTTAAGGAAGCTTATAAGATATACTTCAGGCACAGGGCAATGAGCACTAGCCCGGTAATCAGTGGAACCCGGGTTTGCTCCTGGTTTTGTTTCTTGCTTGGGCAAATCAAACCATTGAGTTTCTCCTTTTCTTCCTCTCTAAAATAAGACAACTGAAGTTGACACTTAGTCTAAAGAATTCTAATGCTATAACTTGAGCTGTTAGATGGAATTACTTCTACCTGGTTGCATTTCAAATCTTTGGCAATCTAGAAAAACCATATGAGAACTGGGATAGTATCCAGGGAACAGATGACAATGCCTTCCACTCATCCTAATGTATAGGAATTCAGAAATTGAGAAACACTTAAAATAAAATTTCCATGGCTTTATATATTACAACAGAAGTGAGAATAATTAGTACTTCTGATACAAATATGACAGGTCTACTTTATTCAAATGCACAGGTGAGTTCTTTCTGTTGGCTAGAAGCTGGTGAAAACCTCTAACAATTCTAAATAAGCAAATTACAAAGTTGCTCTACCAATGAGTTGTAAAATCTATTTGATATTTTACAACAATGTATATGGTGTTTTAATGAATTGAGACCTTATATTCCATATAAAGCTTTTTTTTTTCTTCCAAATAAAGATGGTTTTACTGTTTTACTGGACCAAGTTCAGATAATATTAACATTCCTGGACAAATTCCAAACTTTCTTTGGTTTTTAGTAATCATATAGGAATAAGAGTGACTACAACAGTTCTATTAATGCATTTACTTCTGTCAGAAGCCATATTAGCAAGCATAACAAGAAAACATAAGAAAATAAACACTGAAAATTGGACTTTTAAGGCATCCGTCTTAGCTTATGGATTTTATTAACTAAATGCCAAAATAATTAAATTACTGTGAAATTTTAACTAACTGTTTATTATTTACTTTGGCTTAAAATAAAAAACCCAGAAAGTTTATAATATCTCATGTTCCAAAATTAATATATTTGATTTATGAAAATAAAAACATATCACAATGACTTAGGTTCACATCTGAAACTCACAGACTGGCTTTGACACTGCTTGTGCATTTTGGAAACTCTTCTAGCTTCTTAGAATCTTGCTTTCAAAACTGAAAAGATTGGCCCGACAATTTTAAAACTGTCTTCAAGCTATGAAAGTTTATGATTCAGGAAACAGCTTTCAAAAACTGAGAGGACCCTGAAACTCTTCTGCTAGGTCAATTCCAAATATCTAGTGTAAAAAACATCCAATGTTTTCCAACATGACTCAGTGGGTGAGACTGGGTTGTTTTAAACCAAGCAAAACCGATAAAGGAAGCTTAGAAGGTTTGTCTTCCATGAAAAAGAAAATTGCTATTGTTTTAAATAAACAGAAGGTATGTTTTCCCTTGAATTGCACTTAGCTTTTTAATAGCTAATCTCAGCTACAGAAAACCTTTTAATTTTTTTTTTTTCTATTTTAATTAAGTTTTCAATCTGGAACTTTCTTGAGAAAGGCACTTTAGCAACTCTGAAGAACAGTAGAGGGCGCCACGGTCACAAGCAAAACAAACAAACAAAAACCTCGGCGTCACAGAGCGGGCCGGGAAGTGCCGAGGAGTGCATCTGAGAAAATAAGCCACAGTCAGGTAGGAACAACACGTTTTCAAAATGCATTTGGGAAACTGCCAGTGAAAATGGTCTACTTTTTTTTTTTTTTTTTTTTTTGAGACGGAGTCTCACTCTGTCGCCCAGGCTGGAATGCAGTGGTGTGATCTCTGCCCGCTGCAACCTCCTCCTCCCAGGTTCAAGCGATTCTCCTGCCTCAGCCTCCCGACTAGCTGGGATTACAGGCGCCCGCCACCACGCCTGGCTAATTTTTGTATTTTTAGTAGAGACAAGGTTTCACCACGTTGGTCAGGCTCATCTTGAACTCCTGACCTCAAGTGATCCGCTCGCCTCAGCCTCCCAAAGTGCTGGGATTACAGGTGTGAGCCACTGCGCCCGGCTAAAATGGTCTACGTTTAATCTCAGTATCCATTTCCAGATCAAGTGCTAGGATTCTCATTCTTGAATATTTTCTGGAACATTTCATTCACTTCGGGACACTGTATTTGAAAGGGGAGACAATGCCAGGCTGAAGTGTGCTCAGGGCAGGTGGAACTGGAGGCAGAAAGAGGGTGGGTCTCTGAGGAGTCACTGAAGACAGAGGCTGGGTGATTGAAGGCTAGAATCCTTGGGGTAGCATCTTTGTACACTTGAGATGGTCTCATGCGAGACATCAATACGGCTTGCTGGAGGGCACAGGTTTAGGGCAGATGAAACTCACAGGAGGGCAGGTCTGGGTTAACTGAGCTAAAGAGCTTTCAAGCCACTAGAGTGGCAGAGCTGCCCACAGTTGAGTCAGATTAACTTGGGAAGCCTCCAAGTAATGGCTACCAGCACCACATTCACAGATCTCAAAATTTATGAATCTGATGAGAGGTTGGATTTGATAACTAAGAGTCTACAAATCTATAGCATTAATTACACTTGTCATTAGGTCAAATTATAGAGTCTGATTTTCTTCTAGGAAATATGTGTGAGATTACACATGCTTTGAAACATAAACCCATTATTTCCAAATGACAGGTTATAATGACTGTGATGAGCTCAGAGATCTGTTATTGAAACAAACTAATGATTATACTTGTTAAATTAAGTATGAGAATGATTAAAGGATTTGCTAATAGATATTCCCTGTTGACACACATTGGACTCAGTGGAGTGTCTGGTTATAATGTACATGTGTCTACTCATTCACAAATAAGCACATACACCCACAAAGACACACACGTTTATATGCAGAAAAATAGAAAACGGCTTATATGGCTATAGGCATTCTTCTTATGAGGCATGTCAGACCCGTCTAGTTATCACAAGAGGTAATGCAAATGCATTTAAAGGTTGATTCCTTGGGTTTGAATCCAGCCTTTATGTTTTATTGACTGCGTGGCCCTGGACAACTTAATCTATCTCAGTGGTCCCTGGAATGGTAGTATGGTCATAAGCATCACCTGGGCACTTGCTAGAAATGCAAATTCTCAGGCCCCATTGTGGCCCTTCCAAATCAGAAACCCTGGTGATGGGACCCAGTGATCTATTTAAACAAGCCTTCTAGGTGACTTACTATGCACGCTAACATCTGGGAACCCCTATTCTATCTCTGTATGCCTCAGTGTCTTCATTCATAAAATGGGGGCAAATCAGGTTATTTTGAGATATGAGGCCGGGCGTGGCTTGAGGCGGGTGGATCACAAGGTCAGGAGATCGAGACCACAGTGAAACCCTGTCTGTACTAAAAGAGACAAAAAATTAGCGGGGCGCGGTGGCGGGCGCCTGTAGTCCCAGCTACTCGGGAGGCTGAGGCAGGAGAATGGTGTGAATCTGGGAGGCAGAGCTTGCAGTGAGCCTAGATCGCGCCACTGCACTCCAGCCTGGGCGACAGAGCGAGACTCCGTCTCAAAAAAAAAAAAAAAAAAAGAAAAAGAGATAACGAGCTAATGCACATCTACAGTGATGAGAACAGTGCATGGCACCTGCTAAGCCACATGAAAGGGTGGGCTAACATTACAGTACTAACCTTAACACCCTGCAAGAAAAAAAAAAAAAAAAAAGAGCAACCAGCTCAAATGTTCATCCTGTTTAGGAATAGACAAATGGGGAAAAGTGCCATTGTGCTAAGTATGATAATTAAAATAATGAGACCCACTGGAATGTAGAATGGAGAAATATCCAGACTTCTTAATCCAGGGCTTACAAGAATTTCTAGGGAGGAAAGGCTGGTCAAGCTGCCCTGGAAAGCAGCCTGTTGCCCTCATTGCCTGGGTCTGCACACTCCACTTTTGCATGTTTCTTTTGTTTGTTTTGTTTTGTTTTTGAGATGGAGTCGTGCTCTGTCACCCAGGCTGGAGTGCAGTGGCGTGATCTCGGCTCACTGCAACCTCTGCCTCCCGGGTTCAAGCGATTCTCCTGCCTTAGCCTCCTATGTAGCCGGGACTACAGGCCCGCGCCACCATGGCCAGCTATTTTTTTTTCTTTTTTTTTTGTATTTTTAGTAGAGACAGGCTTTCACCATGTTGGCCAGATGGTCTCGATCTCCTGACCTCGTGATCCGCCCGACTCAGCCTCCCAAAGTGCTGGGATTACAGGCATGAGCCACCGCACCGGGTTGCACTTTTGCATGTTTCAGGGGACGTGATTTGGTTGAAGGTTAGTCCACACCAAACCCTACAGAAAATGGTTTTTACTGAGGCAGCAAACAGAACTTGGTCTCAAATGTTAGGCTCTCATGTCCACTCCGGAGATAGAAATTAATTGGGAGCTTGGCAGTTCTTTGTAACTGAGAAATTAGAGATTAGCTAATTCAGGCACCATAAGGATAAGGGGGAAATGAGGACCTTGGAGATGTTCAGCTCATACTCCCAACAGCTCAGAAAAGTCCTGCTGCTTTCTCCTTTGAGAGGAAGTAGGGCTTGGTGGGGATGAGTGAGGGCTCTGGAATTTCTTTACGCTTAAAATCTGGAAAGTCTTTCATCTCAGATTTCCAATTGTGTAAACCATGGATAGTGGTGATGGTGACAATTATATTACTTCCTCATAGAGCTGTGAGCCTCAGATAAGAGAAAGAATAAACTGATAACCACCAAGCAAGTCCTTAACACGCATTCGCTGTTGCTGAATTATTAATTTTCACAGCTAAGTAAAATGATGTTCTGAGAGGTTAAGTAAATCGCCCAACATCCAACTGCCAATCAGCAGCAGGGGTGGAATTCCAAGCCGGGGCCATCGGCCTCTAGAATGAATGTTCTTCTCCCTGTGCGACGGGTTTTTGAGAGCAGTCATGTTATAGCAACCTGAGATTGGGCTCTTTCAGGAATTCTACGAGATGTAACTCACACGCAATGATGTAATTAAAAAGAAATCTTCACAACAGGAAGACTGATGCTAATAACCTAAAAAATTATTTTATAAAAAGATATTTCTAAAAAAATTATTTTATGAAAAGATAAATTATTTTATGAAAAGATATTTCTATACTACATTTTATGAAAAGGTAGTATAAGTAAAATGACTCCAATTTGTGAAATTCCCAGTGATTTCTTACCTTTGGAGATAAACTCACAATGAAGCTATCTAACAAACTATTTACTGGGGACCTAGCATGTGTCTGACTCTATTCAATGGGATGGGGAAGCAAAGTTAAATAAGAGGTATCCTTGCCATCAGGAAGACAGTACTGCAGCAGGACGGCAGCCCAGTTCCACGACAGCACTTAATACCTCAGACCATGACATTGGGATTTGCGGGATGGGGGAGGGGTGTGCAGCCATCTGTATTTTCTAAAAGCTCTTTAGATGACAAGGACAGAGCCAGAGCAAGGGTGGAGTTTGGGGGTGTGGGGTGAATGTACCCAGGTTGCTTTAACATGACAGCTCTCAAGAATGCATTGCACAGGGACAAGAACATTCATTCTAGAGTCAGGGTCCAGAACCATGGTATTCATCCTTTCTTCACTGGTCTGTGTGGAGCCAGGCATTCCCTTTCCTAACCAGTCATTTTTTTGATGGGGAGAAATCCAGAACTACCACTAGATCTTGGGGTGTGGTCAAGTCCTCAAAAAGAAAAGCATAAATAAGACTCAGAGGAGATAATTCACTTGAAAGGAAACAGGAAAACTGAAATTGGATGCTGTGGAAGAAACCCACAAACATCCAGGAGACAAGGAGGAGCCCGGGAGGCGTCTTGCATGGGGCTTGACCTAGGCGGAAGGGGAGAAAGAGAGATGGGGGAGGCTGCACCAAGTTTAAGTGATTATATGAGAAAAGTGAAAGGCCAGTGAAAGGGAGGGTAAGACAGGGGAGAATTAACGGAGCCCTCTTGGGAGAGAGGATGGGATGGGATCTAGATCAGGTGCTGGGAGAACTCTCCAGGGAAAAAGGGGTCCCTCCCAAAGACAGTACCTGAGGAGGTGAGGACACACACAGACAAGAACAGAGCCAGGGCAAGGGTGGAGTGTGGGAGTGTGTGGTGAATGTAGCCCTACAATGAATGGCGTAGGTGCCCACGAGAGGCCTGGGCAGTCAACAGCTTTCTTCTTCCGTAAAATCATGGGAAAGGAGCTTCTAATGTTAAGTGTGAGGGGCTGGAGTTCATCCCACCAGCAAACAAACAAGGACTCCGTGTTTTTGCATTGCAATCCTCATATTTCTTTTCCCTAGACTCTGAATAACAGAGCTGGTCAGTTTTCATTCTAGAATTCAATATGGAGGCAGCCTGGCCTCCCAATATTGTTTTGAAAAGGAGGAGAAATCACCGGAAGAGCTTTGCTGCAGGGCATAGTTTCCCTATTCTACCACTGAAGATGAACAACCACCACTCAAGCTGGGATACCGTGACTCAGCTCATCCCTCCTTCTGAAGTAGCTGTTCTCTTTGAAGGTTTCCTTTCCAGCATTAGAACTCAGACAGGGCTTGCGCGGTGAAGTACAGGGCTGGTGGCCACACGTGTGTCCTCTTGGGGCTGCTTGGATGTCCTAACAAAGAATCTTTAATTTGCAAACTGGTTGATATTAAACGCACTCCGTGCTTTTGTGGCTTTCATTGTGATGGTTTTAAAAGGGTATCTGATATTAAAAAATATATTGTCTTTTACTAGAAACACTTTCCTCCTTCTTTGCCCTTTGTTTTCAAATATCAGATTCAAAGGGAACAGAAAAAAGGTATTCTTTCATTTTGTCTCCAGTTTTTTAAATATGTTGAGATCACTCTTGGAATGCAGTACACAAATGCTTAGCAGTAATCATAATGATAACATAATAGGTGTTTTTTAAATTTTAGTTTACATTTCCAAACATCCAGATGTTTGGCCTTTGCTCAGTATCCAGATGACTGATCACATTTTTTTTCTCAGTTTTCATACAGCTACAGACCTTTATGGAGCCACAACTCTTTCAGTTGCAACAGCATAATTAGAAATTAAAACTATTCACCTATCTTACAGGACCCCTGAGAGCAAATGAAGGCTTGCAGGCCAACTCCCACCCAGGCCATTTCTGTACCTACAGTCTCTGGCTATTTTCATGCTACAAGGCAGAGCTGATGGAGTAGCTGCGACAGAGATACTATGGTTTGCAATGCAGAAAATTATTTACTACTTGGCCCTTTGCAGAAAAAGTTGGCCAATCCTTTATGTAGGTCATCTCCTTTCCTCAGCTAATTGGCTTCCCTACGATTGTCTTTTGGAAGTTATCGTAAATCAGTATACTTTATATGGACATTAAAGATAAACAACTCTAGAGGATACACTCATGATTGTGGCCATTGCTCTGAGGCAAGCTTAATGGAGTTTAGTATTTAGGAGGCCATTGGGTTAACTGCTCTTCATCTCGGAAATCATTATGTATTCGGTGAGGAAAATGGCTAATTTCAGATGCAGAGGTATATGAATAACTAATATGTTCTTCTTCATTTCTATTTTTATAATTTATCCCATGGGAATTTTAAATAACACACACACACACACACACACACACACACACACACACACACAAAATAATGGGACATTCAGATTAACTCCAATATAAAAATTTAAGTCCCATAAAATTGTATTATGTAGTAGATTTTACTAATATGCTTATTTAATTACCAATGTTAAATTGACATGTAGATACAGGAAGCTAAGAAATAAGAAACGCATTTAAAAATACTTATTTGATTATTTTTTCTATATCACTTAAAACTTTAAATTTTGTAAAAGTTACCTTTTTAAATGGTTATTAAAGATTTTTTAAAAGAAAGGATTCATTTGGCTACCTTAATACTCAAAATTTCTAACAAATCTGAATCACTATTAGCAAAAAAACTTAGAAATGGGCTTCCCCAGATGACATATGGATAAGAAGGGATGGTACAATGTTTTCTCTTCTGTTTTAATGTCTCAGAGTTTAAAGTGATCCTTTCTCACTCGTTTAAAAAACAGGAGGAAAAAGCCACTGTATATCTAGCGTCTACATGTTCTTATTTCTCTTTGGAGGATGGCCTGAGAATCTCTCCTAGTAAAGAAAGTGTTTTCTCGGATTTTACCTCCCTCACAAATAACACACATACACCACACATACACACACATGTACAAAAACACATATGCACACATGCATACACACAACTTACTAGATTAATATGATACTAACATTTTACATATGGGTCAAAATGCATCCTGTACTGGAGATGAAGAATGACAGCAATGCCTGCCATATCCCCAGCTCCTAAAAGTCATGGACCCACTCCATGCCTCCTAAGCACTAGGTGACTCTACCTTGTATGGAACTGCTCTAAGAAAAGCACAAACATCTGAGGCTGGATCACGGAGACACATGCTTTCCTTTGCCTTTGTATTAGTTCATTTTCATACTGCTATGAAGAAATACCTGAGACTGGGTAATCTGTAAAGAAAAAGAGGTTTAATGGACTCGCAGTTCCACATGGCTGGGGAGGCCTCACAATCATGGCGGAAGGTGAAGGAGGTGCAAAGGCATGTTTTACATGGTGGCAGGCAAGAGGGCATGTGTAGGGGAACTGCCCTTTATGAAACCATCAGATCTCATGAGACTTACTCACTGTCACAAGAGTAGCATGGGAAAAACCACCCCATGATTCAATTATCTCCCACTGAGACCCTTCCATGACACATAGGGATAATAGGAACTACAATTCAAGGTGAGATTTGGATGGGGACACAGCCAACCCATATCAGCCCTTAGTTCTCAGATTGACTCTGTCAGTATCCAATCTCTAAATTCCAGTGTAGAATTTCTCACCTATTTGATCATTACTCTTATATCCTAACTCTAAACTCTCCTTATCTATTACTAAGCTAGGAAACTTGATCAGCTAGTCAGGGATTGTTATTCAGACATAAGTGAAATATCATTGCCTTTTTTAAAAAAAAAAAAAAAGTTAGCAAAAGTCATGCATTTAGGAAAGAAGGTTTCCATTGCATTGTTTGTCCTTAAAAGACTATTTGTCTGCTTCTTGGGACCTGTCCATCTGTCATCAACAAAGCCTCAGATATTCCCTCTCACTATGTTTTGAAAGTTGTAAGGGATGTCATTCTCATTATACGGTTAGCAAAACTGGGGTTCAGTCAGAGTAAACGATTTGTCCAAAGTTTATAGTAGAATCTGGGCCTGCTCCCAGGCCTTTGGGCTCTAAACCCCGCAAACTTACCATTCCCTCACCATCAGCCACATAACTTCGAACAGAGCTAAGGAACAAAACAACCGGCATAGAAATCTGGAGAGGTGTGTTTGTACTTTTAAACAGACATTAATTTGTTTTTCACAAAAGTGGATTTGTTTTGTTGACAAAAGTGGAATTATATTTTATTTTCTGACAAAATTCTTAATGATTAATTTACTCTGAAAATGTGTATAGATTATCAACACCGTTGCCATCACAATAAAAAGTTAAGCAGCTTTTCAAATTTAGTTACAAAAAGTTCAGAGGTTAAATACCTTTTATTTGTATTCCAAAGAACAGAACAGAGTAGTAGACAGATTGAAAGGAACATAAGATATTTTAATTATTTATTTCCACCAGTTAATTTTTTTTATTTCAATAGCTTTAGGGGTACAAGTGTTTTTATATGGATGAATTGTATAGTGGTGAAATCTGAAATTTTACTGCACCTGTCACTGGAGTCATGTACATTACATGTACATGTACCCGATATGTAGTTTTTAATCCTTCCCCATTTCACCTCCCCACTTCTGAGTCTCCAATGTCCATTATACCACTCTGTATGCTTTTGCATACCAATAGCTTAGCTCCCACTTGTAAGTGAGAACTTAGGGTATTTGGTTTTCCATTCCTGAGTTACTTCTCTTCGAATAATGGCTTCCAGCTCCATCCAAGTTGCTGCAAAAGACTTATTTGTTCTTTTCTATGGCTGAGTAGTATTCCATGGCATATCTATACCAGATTTTTTTCTATCCACTCATGGGCTGATGGGCACTTAGGTTCATTTCATACCTCTGCAATTGTGAATTGTGCTGTGATAAACATATAGGTGCCGGTGTCTTTTTCCTATAGTAACTTCTTTTCCTTTTCCACTAGTTAATTTCTGAGTACTTTCTAACAGTGATGAGATCAAGCATAAAGAAACGATAATAATTTATATTATAATAATTTATTTTTGGGAATCCAAACATTTTCTAACACCTAATATAGTTTAATTATGACTTCTATCTAAATCATTAGGTAGATGTGGAAATTTTGCATCACGTTGGTGAGAATGCTGCAGCACGTTTCACATATAAACATTTTCATAGCTCTTTCCAGACAGTTTGAAATGAAACATACTACAAATTAATCTAAAATAAATTTTCTCAAATATAGCCATTGGCTATCACCTTACTAAAAACACCCTTCAGCCAAAACTCAGCATCCAGCCATTTGATTTAGTACAGGCTACTGAGGTCTGATGAAAGCAAGAAAGTGTGAAAATTTAAAACCCTTAAAGCAAATACAGGACATTTTATAGGTGATGAAAATAATTCAGTATAAATCCTGTATTTTATTTCAATTTCTCACAAAATTGTCCTGTCCTAAATAGTCAAGTATCTTGATTGAGTAGATTCTTTAATGTTCCAAAAATAATCTATCAAGGCAGAATTTTCCCATCAGCAGCAGATGACTCTCATCACCTTCAAATATTTCTCATTAAATAGGGATTAATTCACAAACCTCCACTCTGCTAAGGACCTACTGTACATATGCAATAGTTGAGGAAAAGTTGCTAACATCATTATTAAAGGCACTAATGTCCCAAAGAGCTTAGCAAGTCTGCCTGCATAATGAGTCCATAAAGAACTCTGTTTCCATGGAGGTTGGACAGCTATTTTATGTTGAAATTGTATTCAAAGTTGTACATTTGTGTTTCCTTGCCTCCAAGAAGCATCTCATTGGATCCCTTCCTTCATTCCTTTCAATCAATGAGATAATTAGCTGCAAAAATGTTATCAAATGCCAATAGTTACAGAGAAAGAGAAATATTCCAATAGTACCTCCAAAACTGGAGTGAGAAAGTTGCTGGAAAAATTGGTACCAACTTGTTGGTAGAACACAAAAATGTAAAGTCATAATTTAATAACGAATTATTAAATACATAAAGAAAAGTCCTGCCTCAATTAAGAGTGCATTTTGAACATGGTATGGAGTTGGAAATAATTGCTCATCAGAGAGGGGCTCACCAGTCGGGCTGCTTAGGATCAGGGAGAGGTCAATCAGCAGCCCTCAAACAACACTAGTGAAACGCAGGGCCATTCACACAGCGCCAGGCCACTGCTGTGCTCTACCTGGCCGGTGTTCCAAGAAAAATCTGCTGGGATGTTAAAGGTGTAAGCAATTGGGGTGGGGAAGAAGTTTTTTGGTTTTTGTTTTCAGCAAAGCCAGAATCCTGTAGTTTTTCTTGGAGATTCCTAATGCATAGTGGCATATTAAAGGAATTATTAAATTTGGTATCACGAAGTATTTCTCAAACCAATCTGATCATGGAACATTTTTTTTAATTCTACCATTAAAAAAATTTTTTTTACAATGCAAAAATTATTTTTATTTCCATGTCATAAAAACCAAGTTTTTTTTTAAATATATATATACTTTAAGTTCTGGGATACATGTGCAGAACATGCAGATTTGTTACATAGGTGTACATGTGCCATGGTGGTTTGCTGCACCCATCAACCCATATTTTACATTAGGTATTTCTCCTAATGCTATCCCTCCCCTAGCCCCCCGACCCCAACAGGCCCTAGTGTGTGATGTTCCCTTCCCTGTGTCCATGTGTTCTCATTGTTCAACTCCCACTTATGAGTGAGAACATGTGGTGTTTGGTTTTCTGTTCCTGTGTTAGTTTGCTGAGAATGATGGTTTCCAGCTTCATCCATGTCCCTGCAAAGGACATGAACTCATCCTTTCTTATGGCTGCATAGTATTCCATGGTGTATATGTGCCACAGTTTCTTTATCCAGTCTATCATTGATAGGCATTTGGGTTGGTTCCAAGTCTTTGCTATTGTGAATAGCACTGCAATAAACATATGTGTGCATGTGTCATTATAGTAGAATGATTTATAATACTTTGGGTATATACCCCGTAATGGGATCACTGGGTCAAATGGTATTTCTGGTTCTAGATCCTCGAGGAATCACCACACTGTCTTCCACAGTGGCTGAACTAATTTACACTCCCACCAACAGTGTAAAAGCGTTCCTATTTCTCCACATCCTCTCCAGCACCTGTTGTTTCCTGACTTTTTAATGATTGCCATTCTAACTGGTGTGAGACGGTATCTCATTGTGATTTTGATTTGCATTTCTCTAATGACTAGTGATGATGAGCTTTTTTTCATACGTTTGTTGACCACATAAATATATTCTTTTGAGAAGTGTCTGTTCAAATCCTTTGCCCACTTTTTGATGGGGTTTTTTTTTTCTTGTAAATTTGTTTAAGTTCTTTGTAGATTCTGGATATTAGCCCTTTGTCAGATGGGTAGATTGCAAAAATTTTCTCCCATTCTGTAGGTTGCCTGTTCACTTTGATTATAGTTTCTTTTGCCGTGCAGAAGCTCTTTAGTTTAATTAGATCCCATTTGTCAATTTTGGCTTTTGTTGCCATTGCTTTTGGTGTTTTAGTCATGAAGTCTTTGCCCATGCCTATGTCCTGAATGGTACTGCCTAGGTTTTGTTCTAGGGATTTTATGGTTTTAGGTCTTATGTGTAAGTCTTTAATCCATCTGGAGTTAATTTTTGTATAAGGTGTAAGGAAGGGGTCCAGTTTCACTTTTCTGCATATGGCTAACCAGTTTTCCCAACACCATTTATTAAATAGAGAATCCTTTCCCCATTTCTTGTTTTTGTCATATTTGTCAAAGAGCAGATGGTTGTAGATGTATGGCATTATTTCTGAAGCCTCTGTTCTGTTCCATCAGTCTATATATCTGTTTTGGTACCAGTACCATGCAAGACAAGGGAGGCCCTCCCTCACCACTCCTATTCAATAGTATTGGAAGTTCTGGCCAGGGCAATCAGGAAAGAGAAAGAAATAAAGGTATTCAAATAGGAAGAGACGAAGTCAAATTATCTCTGTTTGCAGATGACATGATTGTATATTTAGAAAACCCCATCATCTCAGCCCAAAATCTCCTTAAGCTGATAAGCATGTTCAGCAAAGTCTCAGGATACAAAATCAATGTACAAAAATCACAAGCATTCCTATACACCAATAACAGACAAACAGAGAGGCAAATCATGAGTGAACTTCTATTCACAATTGCTACAAAGAGAATAAAATACCTAGGAATACAACTTAGAAGGATGCGAAGGACCTCTTCGAGGAGAACTACAGACCACTGCTCAAGGAAATAAGAGAACACAAACAAATGGAAAAACATTCCATGCTTATGGGTAGGAAGAATCAATATCATGAAAATGGCCATACTGCCCAAAGTAATTTATAGATTCAATGCTATCCCCATCAACCTACCACTGACGTTCTTCACAGAATTAGAAAAAAACTACTTTAAATTTCCTGTGGAACCAAAAAGACCCTGTATAGCCAAGACAATCCTCATCAAAAAGAACAAAGCTGGAGGCATCATGCTACCTGACTTCAAACTATATACTAGAAGGCTACAGTAATTTTTAAAAATTTTTTAAAATTTTACTTTAAGTTCTGGGATACACGTGCAGAATGTGCAGGTTCGTTTCACAGGTATACATGTGCCATGGTGGTTTGCTGAACCTATCAACCCATCATCTAGGTTTTAAGCCCTGTATACATTAGGTATTTGTCCTAATGTTCTCCTCCCACTTGTCCCATTTCCCCACAGGCCCCAGTGTGTGTTGTTCCCCTCCCTGTGTCCATGTGTTCTCATTGTTCAACTCACACTTATAAGTAAGAACATGTGGTGGTTTGTTTTTCTGTTCCTATGTTAGTTTGCTGAGAATGATGGTTTCCAGCCTCACCCATGTACCTGCAAAGGACATGAACTCATTCCTTTTTATGGCTGCATAGTATTCCATGGTATATATGTGCCACATTTTCTTTATCTAGTGTATCATTGATAGGCATTTGGGTTGGTTCCAAGTCTTTGCTATTGTGAATAGTGCTGCAATAAACATATGTGTGCATGTGTCTTTAGAGTAGAATGATTTATAATCCTTTGGGTATATACCCAGTAATGGGATTGCTGGGACAAATGGTATTTCTGGTTCTAGATCCTTGAGGAATCGCCACACTGTCTTCCACAATGGTTGAACTAATTTACACTCCCACCAACAGTGTAAAAACGCTCCTATTTCTCCACAGACTCACCAACATCTATTGTTTCCTGACTTTTTAATAATTGCCATTCTGACTGGTGTGAGATGGCATCTCATTGTGGTTTTGATTTGCATTTCTCTAGTGATCACTGATGATCAGCTTTTTTTCCTAAGTTTTTTGGCCACATAAATGTCTTCTTTTGAGAAGTGTCTGCTCATGTCCTTTGCCCACTTTTTGATGGGGTCATTTCTTTTCTTGTAAATTTGTTTAAGCATGGAACACTGTTATTGGCTGAATTGTATTGCTTCCCAAAACCATATTTTAAAGTCCTATCCCCCAGGAGCTCAGAATATGACTGTACTTGGATTTAACGTCTTTAAAAAGGTAAGTAACTTAAAGTGAGGTGTTAGGGTGGGCCCTAATCCAATATGACTTCTGTTCTTATAAAAAGAGATTAGGACACAGGTATACACACACACACAGAGAAGAGCACATTAAAATACTGGAAGAAGAGGACCATTTCTAAGCCAAGGAAAGACACTTCAGAAGAAACCAACTCTGCTGACACTTTCATCTTGGACTTTTCGACTCCAGAGCTGTGAGAAAATATATTTCCATTGTTTAAACACACAATCTGTGGTGCTTTGTTGTGGCAGCCTGAGAGACTAATAGACACACTTTAAAGATTCATCAGAACTGAATATGATCTCACAGCAAAAGTTCCCATCATCATAGAAAAGGGTGGAGAGGAGTACATCAAGCCCATGCCGATCTTACTTTTGCATCTGACCATAGTAGTTACTGATATCAGTAGGATGGTTAGTAACTGCAAAGATCATAATTTCTCATAGGCTTGTGAGCTATAAATTTAGAGATCCTTCTGCAGTTTCTTTTAACTTTGCTCGAGCATCAATTTCTGTGTTTGCCTTTGTTAGGAAAGATAGGGTAAAAATGCAGATATGTTTCTATGTCTACATTTTCTTTGATTATTTATTTGAGAGATATGTGTTAAGTGCCTACTGGGAACTAAGAACTATGCTAAACAATGAAAATACAAAATAAATAAGAGACATCTGTCCCATGGATTTTAGAGTTGGGAAGAGAAGGAATGTATTAAACAAACACTATTACAATTTATTATTTCATTTCAGTTTTGATAAGTATTATAAAAGAAAAATATGGTGGCAGATGAATTATAACTAACAATATAACAGCTTTCAGTGAACAAATCCAAGGCAGATAAAATAAAGATGCAAATAAAAAATTTGCAATTGTGGCATTCATATTAATAGGTTCAAATCTGTATTTCATGTTTTATACTTTTTTTTTTTGAGATGGAGTTTTGCTCTTGTCACCCAGGCTGGAGTGCAATGGCAGGATCTCGGCTCACTGTAACCTCTGCCTCCTGGGTTCAAGTGATTCTCCTGCCTCAGCCTCTCAAATACCTGGGATTACAGCTATCCACCACCATGGCCGGCTAGCTTTTGTATTTTTAGTAGAGACAGGGTTTCACCATGTTGGCCAGCCTGGTCTTGAACCCTTGACCTCAAGTGATCTGCCCACCTCAGCCTCCCAAAGTGCTGGGATTACAGGCATGAGCCACCGTGCCCGCTCATATACTTTTTAATATTAAATATGGTTCGCTGATGATTATTCAATGGCACATGTTTATTCACCTTCTTGATATTGTGGTGAGAAAGAACTAGAAAAAAATAAAAATAAGAAATAGACTTCAATTTTGAATATTTTAACCTCTATTATTTTTCAAATAAGTTGAAAAAATTGAAAAAAGGATCATTGTTGTCTGATTTTATTACTGATATGTATTTAAAGTTTAAAGAAATGAATACCCCACCAAAACAGATTAGAGTTATACTTGCTGAAATACTGAGCAAAATATTTTGTGTTTTCCAAAGAAATTCTAGGACTCTGGATTCACATGTGAATGTTGCACATATAAATGACATCTGCCATTTATACATTAGGGAAAAATGTCAGGATTTGCAGCTTTGGCTGATAAAATATCATAACTCTCAGATACTGTGTTTCAAACAGGCATGTTAACATTGATTAATTTATGCAAAATCAAAGTTATTTTCAAGTTGTCTTTTCTCATCTTTTGTCCTTCCATTTAGCCTAATGCCTCAGTTCTGTTTACTGTTTAACTAAATAATCTTACTCCCTCTTTTGCTGTAAACTATCGCTGGTCTACCAAAATGTTTAAAGCTATTTTGTTTTCTTTAAATTGATTTGTGCTTTCTAGGAGTATAAAGCATTTATGTGCATGAATGATTATTTTAATAATGATTAGTTCTTTGAGACTCTAGTGATAATGCTTAAAGGCTAATAGCTATTGAATGTCCACTCTATATTAGGCTCAGTGCCAAAATCTTTATGTATCCCCTATCAAATTTATTCCACCTAACAACCCCATGAAGTTAATTCTATTATTGGTCTTCTCTTTTACTTTTTGTAGAAAGAAATACATTTTAGGGAGGGAAAGCAATTAGGATTTCAATCCAGGTCTGTTGGATCCCAGGTTCTGTGCTTTTAACCACAGTGATCATTTCCTAATTAAGCAAGTGGAATGATAACCCCTGAAGGAGTCTGCAAGTTCAAAGGCATGGGGATTTCCCACAGGCAATCCCAAAGTTCAACGTTCAAATAACCATCTGGGTAAGGTATCCAAAAAATAGGCACACACCATCCTGCTTGAGAACAGGCAAGTCCATAGATGTTTGTGATATGCAGACATTGATGCACAACCTTTTTTTTTTTTAGGTTTAGCAACTTCCCATGATGACGATTGGCGGAGACCACCAGCAAGAAAATATTCCTGCAGAGTTAAATCTATGACATTGGTTTAATATCAAAGTAGGGCAGTTCCTTCTGCTGAGTTTCACTTAAGGAAAATGACTGGGGTTTGGATGGTTTGTTGGGTAAAATAATAGCCAGTTGTCTTCAGAAATTCAGGATGGGCAAAATGATATATTTAGTGCAAGTAGACTTTTAAAAAGGTGCCCATATGAGACCTGAAGGACAGCTATTTACAAAAAAAATAGGCCTACATGAGCTCACGAGTCCTGCTATATTTACATTGCACACCCCGAGTCCCTGCTGTGTGTCAGGAACTGTGCAAGCACTGGCAGTCTAGCAGCGTGCAAGCCCCTGCCTGTGTGCAGAGTCCACGCTTTCACTTAAAAGGGAAACTCAAGAGAAGGCGGTCACCACTGCAAACTAACCACTTGGGATAAATCTCTTTATACTTTATGAAGCTGTAATGTGATCTTTATGCGTTTGGTTCTGGCTAGGGAAAGAGAAAGGGACAGAGGTCACCGTCTTTTACTCTACCAGGTACTCAAAAACTTGTTATCAGGATACACAGTGGGAAATACAGTCATGCCCACGGTGTCGCCTGAAGATGAGAACGGGCTAAGTCCAGGCTGAGTGTGTGGAAGAGGTTCTGGGAAAAAACCCTCATTGG
Source organism: Nomascus leucogenys (assembly GCF_006542625.1). Classification (NCBI taxonomy): domain Eukaryota; kingdom Metazoa; phylum Chordata; class Mammalia; order Primates; family Hylobatidae; genus Nomascus; species Nomascus leucogenys. Next base: position 14,898,950 of record NC_044386.1, on the reverse strand, counting down.
CTATCACAAGTCCGTGGCTAGATATGGAAGGATTTACAACTGGAAATATATGGTTTTATATACGAATTTTTTTCAGGAGCCCTTCTTATTCCACTTAAATATGAAGGCAAATTAATGTAAAAAAAACATTTGACCTAGAAGAGATCTGTGGAATTTGATAAGGCGCTAAGACAGACAGTGAAGGAAATCTGAAAAATGCCCATTGCTGTCTCAACAGGAAGCAGGCAGTGGGTTAGATCACTGCCACGTACATATTTCAGCTTATTTGGAAGAAAAAAATCATAAATTAGCCGGGCCTCAGGGGCATGTGAGTAATTTCCCACACAGATGTGCCCCCTGCTGCTGACAGACCTGGAGAGGCAGTATTGTCTCAACTGCCAAATCCTGGTCTACGGTCACGGGGGAAGGCAGTGGACAGGCAGAGCCCTGTCTGCCTCATAGCTCAAGCTTCACTTCATCTCAGAGAAGCCGCATGATTTTCAGCTCCGGACAACCTGTAAATTTAGAGTGGATTGTGTTGCAATGTTTATTTGTTCAAACTCAGGTGTTACTTGTAACCACTGGCAAAAATATCAACACTGAATTGCTTCTGAGGGTGCCCTGCTGCTAGAAATCTGTGTAATTTGTGAAGAAGTAAGCGAGAGCTATTTCTGGAAATGATGTTTGAGAATGTGGATGTTCAATGTATGATAACTTCCTCAGCAATGTAAAAAAAAAAAAAAGAAAAGAAAAACAACCGAAATGAACAAATGTTGGGGCAAAAGTACCTGTAGTTAGGGAGGATTTGATTAGAAACAGTTTGCAATTAAGTTCTAATCAAGAGTGCTGACTATTTAGTATTGCCAGAAACCTCCATTTCTAGTACTCTGACCTACATATCATCATCATGTGCTGGGCTTTGTCCCCGGATGATCTCTCCAGCCAGCGGGGATGGCTTCTGGCTTCTCCACAAGCTCTCTGGGATTTCTAGAATGCAGTTCTTCCTTCCCCATGGTCATCTCCTTCCCAGTGCACACAGTACAATGGGTCCGAAGAGGCACGTGGAGGATCTCTAAGAGGCAGGGTCGCCTAACTCCAAGTACCAGCGTGGTGTACTTCACCACGTAGAGAGTCACTGTTTCTCATTATAAAATATATTACTTACTGCTTAGAAATGCAATCAGGCCAGGCATGGTGGCTCACACCTGTAATCCCAGCACTTTGGGAGGCCAAGGAGGGTGGGTCACCTGAAGTCCGGAGTTCGAGGCCAGCCTGACCAACGTGATGAAATATGAAAATACAGATATTAGCCAGGTGTGGTGGCGTGCTTCTGTAATCTCAGCTACTTGGGAGGCTGAGGCAGGAGAATTGCTTGAACCCGGGAGGCAGAGGTTGCAGTGAGCTGAGATCGTGCCATTTGCACTCCAGCCTGGGCAACAAGAGCGAAACTCCGTCTCAAAAAAAAAAAAAAAAAGGGAAAAGAAAATGGAAAAGAAAAGAAAAGAAAAGAAAAGAAGAATGCAATTGTACCACAGATTTCAGAAATGCAAGAAGCCACAGGGACAGTGTGCATTTGACAACAGGGCAGCTGTCACAGTGAGTCACAGAGGGAGAGGAGAAGGCGGAGCTCAGCTGTCCACCTCACTCTGGGCTGCTTCTGCCGCATTCCCGAGGGAAGAGCTACTTCTACCTATACGTGGGCCCCCTGTCTCCTGTGGCGCATTCATCACTCCCTGATTGGGCCAGTCTATCACACTGCCCTCTGCTGGGTTAACCTTCATAAAGAACAGGATGACCTCCAAGTTGAACAGGAAAAGCCCTGTTTTATACCTGTTATCCCAATCTGATAATTATCAGAAAACTCACACTCTACACTGTGCCCCAGTGTGGAAGATTAATTCATGCTGTTGCCCTAAGGTCACCTCCCCACTCAAAATCTTTTAAATGCCTTCCCATACACTTCTGACTCCTTACTTTTGCAAACAATTTTAAAACAATAATTTATTTTTAGGTTATTGATACAATTTTTTTTTTCAGGCCATAGAAGAGATTTATTTTGTTTTTTTGTTTTTTCACTTGTCAAAGTTAATTGCAGCAGATATATGGGAAAGTAATTTTGAGATGAATCATCCACAAATTAATGCACTAAGTGCTAGCGTTTGGGGAGTTAACTTTTCTACTTTGACTAAAAAAAAAACGAGTCTCAAGTGACAGTCTTTAAATTACTTGAGAGAATAAAAACAATTGGCTTGTATAACCTCTAAACAAGCATACTGAAGTACTGTCACAAAAGAGTTAAGTTTTAAATATTTCTGTTAAATTGTTCCATGTGTAGTTTAAGTCATTTTGTCCTTCTTCAGTCTTATTTACTACTTTTATAAATTATAGGGTTGGATTAGATGATCTTAAAGAGCCCTGTCACTTGTAAAATTTTATTCTGTGATTATGAGGTTTTTAAGTAGGTTAAAATTTGAGAAATGTAAAGGACTATACAATAAAAATCAATCTTCACTTTTTTCTTCCTCTTTATTCATAGCCTGAGAAAGGAAGATAAGCCTCTCAGCTACTTCAATGTCCAAAGAATTCTGCAAGTTAAAATAAATTAGTAAAATTGAAGAAATCTATTTTATATCCACAGAAGTTGAGTTATTATTGTAAACAGATTCTTAAATAAATCCCATTAACTACTTAAGTTATCATAAAGAACTTAGCTTTCTTTTTAAAATCTGGTGATTAAATATACCCTTTTTTTCTGAATAGATTACTTCTCTCCTGGAACTTATTAGGCTTGATATTCAGTGACCTTAGGGGTTGAACAGGGCCTTTGGGTCCCTGTGTGGACTAGTTATAAGAAGGAAGTTTTTATAGACTTCTAAATAGTTTTTTTCAAAGAACTTTGTAATTAGATATCATTATATGCGTCCACAGTGTTGACCTGGCCCTTAGGTAGATCTCAGGTTAAATCCATAAAAAAAATTAAAACTCCACAAAATTAGAAAGTTAGGTTTCAATATGATATTTTAAGATAAACTCCAAATTCACAGTTAACCCAATTTAAAGAGTGTGGATATCTATTAGGGAAGAGTGAAATTTGAGGATATAAAAGAGGTAACATCCTTCCTCACTGGCCTACAGAGAGCAAGTCATATTGTGGAATCCAGCACAATACCCTTCTCTATTCTGTCTCTATAAAGCTGTTGTGGGCAGAACTGTGCTCCCAGAAAATTCATACACTGCAGTCCCAACTTCCAGTACCTCAAAATGTGACTGTAAGTGGAGACAGGGTCTTGAAAGAGGTAAGTAAGGTTATGATCTCTAAGGCAGTCATTAGCGTGGACCCTGATCTAATGTGACTGGTGTCCTTATAGGAAAAGGCGATTACGACAGACACATACAGAGAGCAGGCGAGGTGAAGACACAGGGAGAAGATGGCTATCTACAAGCCAAAGAGAGAGTTCTCAGAATAAGCCAGTCCTGCTGACATCTTGATCTTGACCCTCTGACACCCAGAACTGTGAGAAACTATATTTCTGTTATTTAAGCCAATGGTCCCCAATCTTTTTGGCACCAGGGGCTGGTTTCATGGAAGGCAGTTTTTCCACGGCTTGGCGGAAGGGTGCAGGGGGATGGTTTGGGGATGAAACGGTTCCACCTCAGATCATCAGGCATTAGATTTTCATAAGAAATATGCAACCTAGGTCCCTCACATGTGCAGTTCACAATTGGGTTCTCACTCCTGTGAGAATCTAATGCTGCCGCTGATCTGACAGGAGGCAGAGCTCAGGCTGTAATGCTCCCTCACCAGTGCTCACCTACTGTGCAGCTTGGCTCCTAACAGGTCATAGATGGGTACTGGTCTGCAGCCTGGGGGTTGGGGACCCCTGATTTAAGCTACCTAGTGTGGAGTACTTTTTTAGAGCAATCTCAAAACTATTAATAATATAATGGTCAACTGTAAACATTTTATTTATTCATTATTTATTTATTTTAGAGACAGGGTCTCATTTTGTTGCCCAGACTGTACTGCAGTGGCATGATCAGAGCTCACTGCAGCCTCTGACTTCTGGGCTCAAGGGATACTCCTACCTTGGCCTCTGGAGTAGCTGGGACTATAGTTGTATGCCACCATGCCTGGCTAGTTTTAAAATTTTTTGTAAAGATGGGGTCTCTCTATGTGGTCCAGCCTGGTCTCAAACTCCTGGCCTCAAGAGATCCGCCCTCCTGGACCTCCCAAAGTGTTGGGATTATATGCGTGAGCCATTGTGCTTGGCTTATTTTAAATGTGGAGAAGTGGAGTAAGAATGCTGCAGTAAAAATATATTGCAAAATGTAAAATATCCTGGAATTAACAAATACTATTAAGGTGTAAGATTAATTACTTTAATATTTGGGTCAGAAGGGACAGTCATAAATAACAGTATGTGGTTGTAAGAATCCTGTGATGTCGGGCTCAGGCAGAAGAGCAATAGCACTTGTATGGACGTGGTTGACTGGTTCTTCTTTGAATGACACAAAGGACCTGTATGGAGTGTTCTGATGGCCGGCCATGGAATGCCAGGGCCTGTCCCTCAAACATGGTGGTTCTCAGGTATGTGACCCCCTACACGTCTACTGGAGTGCCTGATTTCCTCACTTGCACAGAGTCCTTGTCCTGGTAAAGGGACAAGTTTGTGAATGCAGATATCAAACAAATACAGGAGGAGGGGGGAAAAGATGCTATCAAAATTTATCATCCCTATTTTTTTCCAAAGAAAATAAGCCTCTGGGGAAAGGGCTAGGTAGGTCATCTAATAAATTTTTACATCTGGGGTTGCATGAAATGTGACACATTATAAAACATTAGAAGGAGTGCAGAGAGAAAGAGAGAGAGGGAAGAAAGAAGGGAGGGAGAATGAAAGAGGGAGATGAGAGGAAGGAGGGAGGGAGAAAGAAAGAGAGGGGAAACTATGAGTAACAAAGAATATTTAATTTGGCATAATATGTAATTTCAATCTCCAAATTCAATATGAAATTTATAGCAAGATAATCTATGCTTGGATTCATGCAAATTAACTGTGACCTCCCTTCAATTACTCATTTCTAAACTCTTCTTTTTGATTTTTAAATGCATGTAGAAGACAATGTTATATTGAAGAAGAAGACAAAGTGATGTGGGTAAACTAAGGTTGATTATGGGTGATACCAAACAATGACTCAAACTCATTGTTCCATAGGTAAGTATTATAAGATTAGGAGGTCAAGGTTATATTTATGTTATATTTAGGAACAAAATGTTGGTGAAATACTTATATTTTTTGTGGCTGATTTCCAAATCAGCTGGTCCACAGATATTCAGCAACTGTTACTATGGGTTATGTACAGATCAAAGCATTGAAGGTATGGGAAATAACTAGATGGTGCCTGTCCTCATGGGTCTCATTTTCTCCAGAGGAATGATAAATAGACATGAAATTTCTCAACAGATAAAGGAAACAACAGAGGGTAATTGGTGAAGAATGACATGGTGGGGCCAGGTGCAGTGGCTCACGCCTGTAATCCCAGCACTTCAGGAGGCTGAGGCAGGCAGATCGTCTGAGGTTGGGAGTTTGAAACCAGCCTGGCCAACATGGTGAAACCCTGTCTCTACTAAAAATACAAAAATAGCCAGGCGTGGTGGTGCACGCCTATAATCCCAGCTACTTGGGAGGCTCAGCCAGGAGAATCACTGGAACCTGGGAGGCGGAGGTTGCAGTGAGCCAAGATCATGACACTGTACTCCAGCCTGGACAACACAGTAAGACTCTGTCTTTAAAAAAAAAAAAAAAAAAAAGGATGGTGTAGTGGTGCTGAGAGAGAGCAGTGCTAGTTTATCAGGGAGGGTGGAGGAAGTCACTTTAAGGAGATGACATTTAAGCTGAGATGGAAAGGAGACAGCCAAGTTTGGAGAAAAAGTGTTCAAGAAAAAAGAGCAAGTGCCACTGTCCTGAGGCAGGGCTAAGCTAGCATGGTCAAAGGAGAGAGATACATGGCTAGACACTGTTTAGCGGTGAACAAACATGACAGACACAAGGGTAGACATCTGGAATCAGAGGGACGGGGGGGTCCTACAGACCCTACTTGGCCATGCAGAGAAACATGGACTTTACCTTAATTTGACTGAATTTTAAGGAGGGACCTGACACGATCTGGGTCATGCTTCTCAAAGGTCACACTGGCTACTGGGTGGAAAGTGGATTGTTTAGGGGAGAAATAGAGGGAGGAAGATCCAAAGGAGGGAAGGGATGATGGTCTCTCAGCGTGATTGTCACAGAGGAGATGGTGAGAAGTACTAAGATCCAAGATAGATTTTGGAGGTAGAGCCAAGTGGGCTTGTTGATGAACTGGATGGGAGGTGTGAGGAAAAGATGAGAATTGGGGATGCTTAACCAGCAGTGTAGGGCCTTCTCTCATGTTGAAGGCTTTCTTTGTTCTACTGAGGTGAACAATACTCCATCAGACTAAGTATGCCCTGTTAACTTGAAGTCCCTAACATCTCTTGAATTTCATCGATGAAATGGAGATAAATACACATCTCTCAAAAAGTTCCTCAAACGCAGTAGAGTACTAGTAATCGTGCTGACAAACAAAACCCGGCCCCCCAAAATATGGAATGAAATTATTATTGTGGACTATTTGGGGTTAGAATCTTTAGCAGTGTTAAGCAGATACAATGAAAGACACTTTCAGAGAAGACAGCCAAAGGTAAGAGGGCCAACCTGTCCCACGTTGATGTGCACCACACACACACACACACACACACACACACACACAAACACACACCACACACACACTGACTCCTCCTTCAATGAATATCTATAAGGCCATAAGAGAATATTTCAAAACTCTGGCTTTCTTATTTCACCAGATACCAAGATGAAGGATTTTGCATCAGTTGATAAAAGCCTACACTGCAGAAAAATTTTAACACTTTTCTAGACAAGCCATCTCTTGGCTTTTCTTGTCAAAATGAAAGCTATGCTTTTGACCCAGTGATTTTTTTTATTACACATCATTTACAATTAGCTTTCCATTAAAAGTTCTCCATATATGTGGCTCCCTTTGTAATCCTTTTAAATATAGTAGCCCTATGGACTTAACCTGTAAGTTACCATTGTCCTTTATCCTACTAAGTGGCAATGCCCCAATGAATCCCTTGTAATGATTAGTCTTATGTGTCAGCTTGGCCAGCCTATAGTATCCAGTTATTTAATCAAACACTGACCCAGGTATTACTGCAAATGTATTTTGTAGATGTGGTTAACAAACACAATCAGTTGACTTTTGTAAAGGAGATTACCCTTGATCACACAGGCAGGCCTAATGAAATCAGTTGAAAGTCCTAAGAGCAAAAGCTAAGGCTTCCCAGAGAAAAGTAAATTCTGCCTTTAGACCATAACATCAGGTCCTGCCTGACTTCGCAAACTGCTATCCTGCCCTATGGATTTTAGACTTGACAACTTCCATATGAACCCTATTGGTTATGTGTATAATACAAACAGAACTGTGTTGTTTCTGTTTCTCTGGAGAATCCTGACTGACACATCCCCCAAAACAGTTGTGTTCATGTGCACCTTCTAGTAAGGTCTGTCTGACCTTCAGGTTTGGATGCAGGAACTTCCGAGGTAACTGGCCTTATGGCCTCCCGAGAGTTCTGTGATAACACCCCAGACATGGCTCCATCAAGCACAGTGGTCTATATGCACACCTCGATATGCTGAGATATGGTCTCCCGCATCCACTTTCAGCATTTACTGCTAACTGGCAATGGTGATATGTTTCACCTTATTGAGTTGTCATTTTCTCACGTACAAAATAAAGATAAAATACCTGCCTCTTTAGGTTGTTGTGAAGATTAAATGAAATAATTTACATCAAGTGCCTGGCTTGCAGGAGTTCAATCAACGTTAGTGACCATTTTGCTCCCACTCAATTTTGCGAAGAGTTGGTTTGTTTCTTTCATGAATTCCCTAAGTCTTGGCCTGTCTGTCATTCCACAGAAATTTATTATTTTCTGTTCTTCTGTTCTTCATTTATGAAGACAGAACATGCAACAGGAGTAGCCTTGCCTTCATCAGTGCTGTGCTCCTATCTTTACTGCTTGGATGGTGTCTCCCTTCATCATGTAACTGAGAAGCAAGATGAGCCTTCAGACGTGAAGCCTACTGAGATGAGGTATGAGTTCCTGCTACCCACCAGACACCTGCTTTCATATCTATCATTCTGCAGCAGACAAAATCAATCTACTTCCACTCTCAGTATTCAGCATGATGATGCCTACATCACAACTGATATAGTCTCTGTTTTATTGTGTGTTCCTCCCTGTATTTCAAGGAATCTACAAAAATGGATAAGATATTGTTATTAAAATGTTTCCTCATTTGCTCACTTCAAGGCAGAAAACCCTTCCCAAAATCATTGTTTCCTGACCGCTTCAAAAAGAAGCTTGTGCAAGATTGCTGGACTGTGATTTTAGTAATTAAAACAACAAAATTTAAAAAACCCCAAAACACTTTATGACAGTACACATTTTCAACTGCTGAGAGTGACAGTTGGGAAGAAACACTGTGACCTAGTTGGAACTGGTCAACTTTCTCATGACCTACCAATGAAACCCCAAGAGAGTACATTTTGCCAGATGATGGAACAGACTTGCTGAGGACTTGCTGCTAATCCGTGTAGTGCTCTGTGATGATGTACTGAACAATTTTCCTCAAGCTTTTGAATTAAGACACCCTCAGCATTGTGACCTTTTTTCCTTTTTAGAAAGAAGTTTGGCAGGGCGCAGTGGCTCACGCCTGTAATCCGAGCACTTTGGGAGGCCCAGGCTGCCAGATCACCTGAGGTTGGGAGTTCGATACCAGCCTGACCAACGTGGAGAAACCCCGTCTCTACTAAAAATACAAAATTAGCTGGGCGTGGTGGCGCATGCCTATAATCCCAGCTACTTGGGAGGCTGAGGTAGGAGAATCACTTGAACCCAGGAGGTGGAGGTTGCGGTGAGCTGAGATCGCGCCATTGCACTCCAGCCTGGGGAACAAATGCAAAACTCTTGTCTCAAAAAAAAAAAAAGGGGAGGGGTTTAGGGCAGGCACCTAAAAGATCTTTTACAGCCGTTCCAATGGGAATGAGATGCAGACATGCATTCTTCCTCTGTCTGTCTCAAAGCAGGTCAGTCACTCCTGTCTATCCACAGAACTCTAGAGTCAGCTGTCTTGTATTGCAACATGCATTTTACTTGTGACAGTGCATGGACATTGTGCATTTAGATTACTGTCTCCTCAATTACACTGAGAGCTCCACTCAGCAGAGTAAACTCTTGTTCACTCTTGTATTCAATTGCCTGGTCAGTCCCGAGCACCTGCCACCCATTTACAACTTATTTCTTGGTTGTCAGTACACAGAAAAATGTGTGATTATTTGCAATCACCTCCTGCAAAGGGGGCTGTATAAATGCACCATGTGGTACCGCAACTGCCTGGATATCATTGCACTGAATTTTTAGTCTAAGTCAGAATCCTCATTTGCAAACAGGGAATTTCATCTTCCTCAAGGCTGACCAAAGTTAGAAAAAAAAATGAACCTAGAACTTCGGATATAACGACGACCACATTCTCTCAGAAAAGTGGATATCTGCTGGACCTTCAAGGTTCTACTATGGGACAGAAGGCTGATGAAGCATTTGTTCAGGTCACTGTTGTCTTTTTGCCTGTGTTTGGATTTTTAAAAAGTTTTAACTTAATTTTCTTGAATAGGTAACATATTCATATAGATCATAAATGAAAAAACAAGAGACACAGTGAGAAGTCTTCTTCCAATTCCATCTCTTGTCTGATCAGCAAACGCCTTCCAAGTTCACCTCTTATTAGTTTTGTGCATCCTACAGACTTTTTTTTTACATGCACAAATACAAACATAAATTATTTCTGCTCCCTTTTTTGGGAAAATGTTAAATTTAAAAATGTTAATTCTTCAATGCTGAAGGAAACTCAGAGCAATGTGGAAGAACTATCAGATTCATAAGCAGAAGTTAAATTAATCCAAAGGGGAAACTGGAGGAAAAGAAATGCATAGAGTAGAGTGCATAAGTGGCTTTTATTTGCTTTCCCAACATCCTTGAGCAAAGGGAAGAGGAGAGTCTCAGGTTAGCAGAGCGGAAGAGGGGCTTGGCAAGCCTGTGGGTGTCTGTGTGCTTCAAGACAGGTATGTTTGCTGATCAGTCTTTCCAAATACAAAGTGTAGAGTCTGCCAGGAACATGAAGAACAATAGCAGGCTGAGTGGTTTGCTACAGCTGTGGTCAGAAGAACTACGTGAAATGGCACCAATGCTCTTAATATGATGGCCATTTTGTGTTATTCCTCCCTCTCCATGTTCACATTTTTCTTTGCTACCTCTCTTCTGTCATCTGGGCTATATTAATGGAGAAACGGGGAGGAACCACAGCAATTATCTGGAAAATTAAGTGGAAAAAAATCCAAATTACTTTCCCCTGAAAGGTCTGGGCAAATCTAAAAGCCAGCATTTCCTATGATTGAGATGACTTCAAGTTTTCAGAACATATAATTTCTTTCAGGAGCATAAACGTACATTTTTAAAAACAAAGACGTCACAAATTTCTTCTCTAAATTGTAGGCTATTACTGAAATCTGTCTTAATTTGTTTTTATTAAAATCTAGTCATTTCCAACTATCCAACATGTAACCATTCAACGAATACTGATTTTAGATCAAGGTTAAAATGCTGCATATTTTGAGCAACGTACATTCCCACAAACCTATTTTCAATACCATTACCATTGTGTGGTGCCAAGCCGAACAGCCACATATGGTTGTGCCCTGCCAGACATTTGGCCAGGGGGCCCAACTGGGGAATTGAGATTCATTCTATCACTCTGTGTGCTATGTCCTACGCAACAGGAGAGCACCAGTCCAGAAGACGGGAGATCCTATTGCTAACTGGTTTCAGAAAGCAGTACCTTCTTCCTATTCTCACAAAGGTTCTGTATGTTCTAGCCCAGTTCTGAAGCCAAGCACTTTCAAACCACAGGCAGAAACAGGTGTCACATGTTTATATAGCGAGACCACACATCACGTTCCTCTGGGAGGGTCCTACATTACAGCTGTTGATCTGGTTTAATTAGTTCTAGTGGTACTTTCATAGTTAAGCATGTTAGGACTTGATGACCTATTTTATTGGTCACCCTAGTCTTGTATGCTGTGCCCAACCTCTGTTTTCATAGCAAGGAGATGAACCAACAAGGCAAAACTGAATCACTTTCAAAGCTACACACATGGCAAGAGCCAAGATGGTCACTCAGCTATGTCACATTTTTTTGAAACTTACTTTGTCATTCAGACTATCTACAAATAATTTGTATTTTTAAAGCCAGAAAAAATATATATTGGTTTATGAGAATTATGATAAATGTGCTGTCCCTTCAACTACCACTTGTATGTATGTAAAAATAAAACTCAGTTACGGTAAAGCAACCATTCTGCAGTGCTTCTCTGAATCTCCCAATGAGTAGCTCTGGATCTCATCATGCACATTCTAAAATCCATCCCGTGCCTCCTAGTCTGTGCCTACTTTTAGCATTGACTTGGCCAACCTAATCAATACCTCAGATTGTGGAAGGAATTCTGTAATCCTTATTGGCCTCACACAATGGATCATGATGAGTCCTGGATGGTGCCAAAGAGAGGGAAAATACTCCCTGCTGAGGTGCTGTAAGCTCTGGGTGCTTCTCTCACTTGTAAAGCATATGAGAAATGGACGTCATGGCAGGGTATAAAACCTGACTGCTTTGACGTTTTTCTCTCCTGCAATTACCTGTGTCTGTACCCAGGATTTTACTTTCATTTTGGAAGTTTGGATCAGGAACTGATGCCAATTCTAAACAGAGATAAAATTGTTGAACAAGGCTTGGCAATTTTTTTTTTCTGTAACGAGATGGGTGGTAAATATTTTAGGCTTTGCAGGCCAAATGGTCTCTGTTGCAACTATTCAACTCTGCCATTACAGTGCAGAAGCAGCCATAGATGATGTAGAAACAAATGGCATGGCTATGTTCCAATAACATTTTATTTATAAAAGTAGGGAAGGGACAGATTTGGCCCGAGGGCTGCAGTTTTCCAACCTCTAATGTTAGAGGACTCACCTGCCCTTTGGGATGAGTCCAATGGGTCTTTCCTGTTGGCTATTTATTGGAAATTGTGCTCTTATCATCGTCATAATTCTTAGAAAAATATCTGGTTTATTTTTCCCTAGCGAACCAGGCATTGTTGGTTTCTATGGCAGAAAACTATTCTGAAATTTTCAAAGTTGATTCTGAGAATCCTATTACATCTCAAGATTTATTCACAATTTAACAATTTACTCTGCAGGCAATCAACTCAAGGAAGAACATATAGCACTGAAATATATAACACAAAATAGATTATGGATTATTAGGAAAACATTTAAGAATAAGCAATTTGACAGTTTTTGGACCACTATTATTCCCAGTTTTAAGATGTAGCCCCCTTTTCTCTTGATCTGTTATATTTATAGTGGCAATTGGATGAGTGTGCCTCTGAGATCAATGAGATGCTCAGGTATATGTGGATCTCTGAATAGGCAAACATATGTCAGGTGTGTGCTTACTTCCTTCCAAATTGAAATAAACATATTACCTTCTCCCCTATTGTATCCCACCTCCCCATCTAAAGAACAATGTGGCATCCATACTTGCTTCCTGAAAAACCCATGAACCAAATCCATAAGCTGATTGTAATGATCAGACACATCATTCGTTGGCAGATAACTCTGTGACTGAGTCCTTAAAGAAGGCTTTTTTCTTTCAAATTAGTCATGCTATAAGACATAAATTTGCAAGTTTACATCATTAAAGAGGTACATAGATGACAACTGCAATATCGGGCTGGTAGGCATACCTTCTTTAGAATTCCTACCTAGAAAGTGCATCAGCTTCTGATAATTACATTAGGCTTCCAAAACTGATGCACATTTAAAATGCTGGTGTGAACAAATGAATCTGCATTTAGCTACATCATTCTGAACTGCAAACAATCACATATTTAGAAAAAATCCAGTCAAATGATGATATACAGAAAACATCTTGCTAGTTCTGTGAGTGTAAATACCTATTTCTTCCTCTCCCAGCCCTAACCCCCATCATTTCTCAGAGGTCTTCTATTCTCTCAAGTAAGAGCAATGAATTCTCTCCCCCTGAATTGCTTTTGAGGGATGTCTGGAGGAAGAGAAGGCTATAGAAAAACAAAACATAACAAACAGAAGCCACACTGGGCATAGGGTGTAGCCAGCAAAGAGGAGATGCAGAATCACACAGAAGGCTTCCTCTGGCTGAGCTTGTTGTCCACCTGCCTGAATCTTAACATATCTTTAAAAGTTTCATAAGCAATTCATGCTAAGGCATCACACTAAGCAATAAAGCTAAAACAAAACAAAACAGTTGAAAAGTATTTCCCACAGGAAATGCACGCTTCTTGCTCTCTGGCCTGTATTGAAACCAAATTTCTAACTATAGAGGAAAAAGCTTTTGTGTTGTTTTTTTCGCCTCTCCCCTCTTACATTATTATTAGGTTGCAAACAATAGCTTTTTTGTTGTAAGGCAGGAACAGAGGAGACTAACGTCAGCATACAATTGTGTGATCACTGGTTAGCCTTGTATCCCAAAGTTGTTAAGATAAAATGAGTGATATGTTCACAAAGCTGCTCACCCCACTCACACTCAAAGATAAGAGAAAGCCCCAGAATCGTGAGCAAAAAACCTTCACTGCCCCATTTATAAGGCTCTGGCAGTATTTCCCACAAGGGTTTACCAATTTTAAAACACTTCTTCCTGTTTTATTTACTCATCTTAAGTCCAGGGAGATACTATTAATTCTAACATTTTAAAATTTCAGTCATCCGTTGTTCTGAACTTAGGGGTACTTAGAATAGGAGCGTAAAAAATGCTGATGGCCTTAAAACAAAAACATTTGGCAAACATAATTTTCTTTTATTTCTTTAACATTGTTGTAATTTTCTATTCCCTTACAAAATGTCTTCCAGTAATCTCTCATCTCAGCCAGGAGATGTCACTGCCGTTGATTAAATGATTAACAATGTAAAATACTATGGAAACAGTCTGAGTGTTAAAAACTTTCTACGGAACTGGTGCAAATGTACAGAAAGGCATTCTGGAGTACAAGTAGACTGTCTTATCTATTCTGCTTTTAGCCAAAAGAGATAACATTTGTGTTACACTCCATAGGAGAAGAGAATGCTTATCCCCTTGCTGTGGCTCCTTGCTAAGATGCAAATATGCTTAAATGAGATGGCATCATAAACCTAGTGACTGATTTATCTGGACAAGAACAGGTTTTGGCAGTCACAGGCACGAGAGAACTTTGTTTCCAAAAATGCGTTGCCACTGAAGTGAAAACAGGATGAAGTGTGTGTATAGTGTGGGCAGGATAAAATGGGAGAGGCGCACATGGCTAGGGATTTAAAGTCATTAAAGTTTCATGCTGTAGTTGTGTTGTTGCTGTGTTTTTATGTAAGACAACAGACTGCAGAAACTCTAACTCTGCCACAATCAGGGCAGATATCAAATTCATCTTCTTCCCTGTTCTATACCCACTGTCTGTTAGAATCTGGCTTAAGAGGCGCTCAAATATTTGTTGAATAAATGAACAAATTATTGTAAGAAATCAGTCTAGGCAGGTCTGAACTTAAGAGTTACTATACAGAGCACTGAACTCCTAAAACACCTTCACATCCAGGGTTTTTGTGTTCCTACCCACAGTGGGTTGCCTCCCTAAAGATACGTTCATGTTCTAACCTCTTGAACCTAGCAGCGTCACCTTATTCGGAAAATGTTTTTTGCAGATATAATTAAAATGATGATCTTGGAATACGATCATCTATATTATCCAAATGGGCCCCAAATCCAATAATAAGCGTCCTTATAAGAGACACCAGAGGACAGACACGGAGGAGAAAGTGATCGAGGACAAGGCAATGATAGGAGCCTTGAAGTTTCCAGCCAGGAACTCCCGCAGTCCCCAGAATCTGGGAGATGCGAGGGAGTCTCCCCAGAGCCTTCCAAGGGAGTACAGCCCTGCTGACACCTGATTTCAGACTTCTGGCTTCCAGAACCATGAAAGGATAAACTTCTGTTGTTTTAAGCCACCACATTTGCAGTAATTTGGTACAGCGGCCCTAGGAGAGGAAGACACTTCCTCACTTGGGGATCCAGGACTTCCAGCTACAACATGGTGGCACCACACTGCACCAGGGGAAGGCTCCTCCATCTGCCAGCTGCAGAAGGCACTGCAGCGCCCCTCCCTTCGCTGTCCTCAGAGGCGTGCAGCTTGCACACACAGGAGGGTTGAAGGTTGGCTGGCTTGGAAGTAGACTTTCTCCTACCTAATCTTCCCCTTCCCCCACCACAGTTCCTGGTCTGACTCCCCCTCTCCTCCATTCTTCCCTTTTGTCATCCAGCTAGACTACAGGTGCTGCAGAAGATGGACTATAGGGTTGGGAACCCCCCTGGTGTGAGCATCAGGGTACTGTCACCTAAGGGACACTCGGTCTATGCTACTGTGGCAGGAGAGGGGGCCCTCATCCCTCCACTGCTTCTCTGCATGCACCAAGGACACAGTCCCATGGATCCATCCAGCTGGGTTCCTGTAGCTGAGCTGAGGATAGGGAGGTGGTGCTGTAGACCATGAACAAAGCAGGGTCCTTGAGTCAGTTTTCCAGACCCCTGGAGAAAGCTGGAGGCCTTCTGTCCAGGTCTCATTGGAACCCTGTCAAAGTCTCTACCTTCCTGAAAGGTAACTCCAACATCACTGCTTTTAGGAATTTCATCACACTGTTTAAATCCCTGGGAATGAAAATACTGCCTTCCCTCACCCCACATGAATTGATACAAAATCAATTGCTTGACATTCAGACATTGAGCTTTCAAACATTTTCTGGGATGCATTATGGATGTAAATGGCAGAGTCTTACCTTTGAAAGGATGGGCTGGAATGAGGAGGAATACATCTTGCTGGGTTATCCACCAGCACATGACTAACTTGGTTCACAATGAATCCATGGTGAATCAAACAGAAAGGACAAGTAATGTGACATGCCCTCGTTTCTGCTTCCTCTTAAACCCCTGGGAAGATACTCCATGGCATCATTTAATCACGAGGTCCAGAAGAGTTTGCTTTAACACGTAATGCTTGACAGCTACGACATCATGTGCATTACAATACCATTTCCCTGTTATTTTTCCTGCCTTTAGGAATATATAAAATTGAGTGGGCTCTGGTCATTATCATAATATCACAGTGGTTTGCTATTGGTAAAGCTCCAAGATGACACAGTGATTCACTCCTTAAGGATTAAACAAAAATACTTGTTGTGCTTGCAAAGTGGGTATTAAATGGATGTTTTTCACGGGACACTCTTTGGACTCAGCTTCTGCGATTGTTCCAGCAGATCCACTTTGGAACCTTCTGTACCCTGTTTGGAGCCCAGAAGCCAGATCTCTAAGGGCTACATTAATATATACAACTAAGGCTCCTTTGCTCTCTGGCTCCTATTTGGAACTGAGTAACGGGCAGCCCAGCAGAAACAGGCTGGGAGGGAGAAGAGAGAAGTCAGGGTATTTACTATCCAGCATCTCCCAGGTCAGCGATTTCTCTGCCACACAAAGTCTTCTCCCCAGACACAGTGACCGCCCTCTCCCAGTTCTGGCTAGTGTCCCAGGAGTATCTCTCCTTTTGTCCTGTCAGGCCCAGGAGCTACCAACCAGGGAACTTCCCATCTTTTTTAGGGTACTTCTTAACTCCGTCTTCAACTTTGTAAAAGTCCCTAGTAAACTCTTCCCAATTACCCTGTTTAAATGTTCTATACATGCGCATCATTTCTGGACCCTAGGTGGCACCCGAAGCATGAAATATGTAATATTTCCTTCTTGAACACATGATTATACATACACCCCATGTAGCTGCCGTACAGTGGACATGAAACAGTTTTTATCTGAGTTATCAAAACAAGTTCTTCAGGGAGAGAAGATAATGCATTAAGACAACAGAAAATTTGAAACAAAGAACCACAGAATTAAACTTGTTAGGTTCAATCATAGGTTTATTTGAGATCCTGATTGCAGTTTAGAATACTAAGTTTACCTACCATATATAGAACACCTACTAAGTGAGAGCTTGACACTGTGCTCAGGTTTAACATAAGTCATCTGTAATCCACAGGAGAATCTTGCAAAGCAGGTATTATACCCAATTTAGGGTGGAGGACAATAAGGCTTAGATACATGCAATAACCCACCCCCTCTTACACACCTCACTGACCTAGCAAGGAGGCTAGAACAGGTGTACCTGGCTACACAGCCCATACTCTGTCTACCCTACCAGGCCATCCCATTCAGAAGGACACTGGTACTCATGGACTTCCCATGACCAAAGGGACTTTAAGAAGCTTGACTGCAAGTCTGTTTAATTTTATTTAATCTTATCTTCCAGACAGATGTCTTCAGAGAACCATTCTCATAGAAAGCTCATTAACATCTTGAGTCCATGACTCACATTTGGAAAATGCAGTGTTTCCCTTCTGTGTCCCCGTTTCCTGACTTTTGTCTCATAGAGACAAGACTGATGCCCACCATTCCGCCTGGGGTCAGTGAATAAATGTCAGGGAAGCTGCTCTAGACATCAAGTGCATTGCAGATTCTCAACCACTACATTGTTTTTAAAAGGATGTACCATATTTGTAAGATTTTCAAAGCATGCTAGAATTTGATAATGATAAGGAAAGGGAAAGAGGAATCTTCATAACAGGAAGTTTTCTTTAGCACCTAATATTTGGCCAATGACTAGGTTCGCAGTCCTCTGACAAAATGATTTGCTGAGAAAAATGCTGGCATGGGTGGCTTTAATAATAAATGGTGGTCGCAATAATGGCTCACATTTACCTAGCAGGAAGAATTCGCCAGGCACTTCACTAAGCTCTTTACCTGGGTTACCCCGATGACAACTCTACTCTCTAATTTTACAGTTGCAAAACTGAGTCACAAAGAGGTTGAACAAGGGACCAACATCAGACAAGTAAAGCGGAGGAAGCATCACTGAGCTCCAGGTGGTCAGACTCCAGAATCTGTGCTCAGAGGAAAGCTTCCATCTACCTAAGAGACACCAGCATCCTTATAACTAGATAGACTCTACTATTTTCTTTAAAAATCATGTACAGCAATCTCAGCTTACTGCAAGGATAGATTGACTGTAACAACATAAAATTTAGTAGGGTTAAATTTTAAAATCAGGTCATATACTTAAAAATACCTAGCTTCATGAGTTTGGGGAGAATTATAATTTAGCATCAGTGTGGAAATGATTTGGAGGTTTTAGTGGAAGGTAAACTAAATAGGAACAAGCAGTGTTGGAAGATCTGGCCACAGGGGCCTATGCAGCATCAGGGCAAGTTCAAGGTCCAGAATCTGCCCCTCACTAATTCACCCAGGAAGGTCACATGCATTTTATTGTAAGCATCATGCTTTAGAAGGCCTTTGTTGAGAGGTGAGCCATCAGCCCGGGGAAGCAATTCATAGCCTGGTGTGATGATCTTCCTACAGCACCCCGGTCCACTCTGCCTACCACACTATCTGCCCCAGAGCTGGCCACAGCCACAGGAACAGAGCCAGGGAACTGGCTCTAAACTGAAGTGATGGGAAGAAGATTGCAACCAAAAGAGTGGGTTACACTGGGGTCAAAGAGAACTGGAGAGCCTTGCAGGATGGGGAAAGTGCAAGTCTACAGGACAGTGCAAAGCTGTGATCTCAAGGCAGAGTCAGGAGTTCACAAATGTTGGAATCAGAGCACAAACAGCCTGAACACCAGCCCGTGTGGTCGTGGGTGACTGCCTTGAACGCTGCCCTGTGTCTGTGCTTCGCCTTATGCTCAGCAGACATGGGGTGGAGAAGGGGATGGGGTTGCCTTAAGGGCAGGTGGGCTGTGCAGGTGGAAAAAGCCTGAGGTTAGACATGGTAATAGTCTTAAACTATCTGAAAGTCTGTTATTCGGAAGGACCTATCAAACACCCTGGCTGGAGAGACTGCAGTGAGCATGTCTCCATGTAACTGCTGGTCTGGCAGAGGGTGAGACATAAAAATGAGAAAAATGCTGGCATGGGTGGCTTTAATAATAAATGGTGGTCGCAATAATAATATTATTAAAAACATTATTCCAAACTCTGATGGCTGCTAAGAAAAAAAAAGGTATGAAATCTTGTACAGCATTGACAGAGATGTCACCTTTTTAAAGAGGTGCCATTGGCTGGGCGTGGTGGCTCATTCCTGTAATCCCAGCGCTTTGGGAGGCCGAGGCAGGCAGTTCATGAGGTCAGGAGATAGAGACCATCCTGGCCAACATGGTGAAAGCCCATCTCTATTAAAAATACAAAAAATTAGCCGGGTGTGGTGGCGGGCACCTGTAGTCCTAGCTACTCGGGAGGCTGAGGCAGGAGAATGGTGTGAACCTGGGAGGTGGAGCTTGCAGTGAGCCGAGATCATGCCACTGCACTCCAGCTGGGCGACAGAGCGAGACTCCGTCAAAAAAAAGAAAAAAAATTAGCTGGGTGTGGTGGTGCATGCCTGTAGTCCCAGCTACTTGGGAGGCTGAGGCAGGAGAATTATTGGAACCCAGGAGGCAGAGTTTACAGTGAGCCAAGATCGCATCACTGAACTCTGTCGCCAGAGCGAGATTCCGTCAAAAAAAAAAAAAAAAAAGGAGGTGCCATTGAATCCAGGAGCTGAAGAATATTGGAGTGAGTGAGGTAGAGAATGGGGAGAATGATGTTTCCAGCAAAGGGCATAGGACCTACAGAAGCTGGAAGAAGGTTAAGGTTCAAGGAGGTGGAGGCAGGCTGAGACCAAATCTAATAAGCCCTTATAGGCCCTGCCACAAACTTTGGATTTATATCTCCCAGCAAAATTTGAGACGCTTTTCTCTTTCCCAATTCCCTTTTCTTCTGTTGTTTTCTCTCCCATGTTTTATTTTTTAGCAATGCCATGTCATTCCTGGGCACTGCAGATCCGCTTCTATATTCAGCAAAAACTGAGAGGTTACAATTTTATGTCAAATTCCAGCCTAGACTCTATGGGTTAAAACATAAAATGGCTAAGTGGTGGGTTGAATAGTGCTCCCCCAAAATTCATGTCCACCCAGAGCCTCAGGATGTGACCTTCTTTGGAAACAGAGTCTTTGCAGATATAATTAGTTAGCTTGAGATAAGGACATACTCCACTGCGTTGGGCCCCCCATCCAATAATAGGTGTTCTAAGAAGAAGAGGAGAGGACACAGAGACACACCAGGAAGAAGGCCATGTGCAGACACAGAGATTGGAGTAAAGGGTCTGCAAGTCAAGGAACGCCATGAATTGCCAGGAGCCACCAGAAGCCAGGAAGCAGCAGAGATCTCCTCTAGAGCATTCAAAGGGAGCACAGCCCTGTTGACATTTTTAGTTCAGACCTCCAGCCTCCAGAACTCTGAGAAATACATTTCTATCATGGTAAGTCACCCAGTTGCTGGTAATATGTTGTGGCAGCCCTAGGAAATTAAGACAGGATGCATTTCCTGCCCAGGTAGGCCACTAGGAATGAAGACAGTCACACAAATAGAAATGACTGCATGTTAAATACTACAAACCAGGGCATGTCCAAGGCATTATAGAGTTTTCAGAACATCCCTGAAATTATTTCTTTCCTCTCTAAATTTAATTTCCTTCCTTGCAGTAATTCTTCAGGAATCTATCTCTTAAATGTAATTTTAGATGGAGGAAGATGGAAAGAGTAGGTTTCTCCATAATTTAAAGCTAACAACAGAGTACCTTTCTATTTGGCTGAATTCAGGCTGTCTGCATTTCTGACCACAATCAAACTTCTTGTGATATTAGAGTTTGTTTTGATCATACCTTCTCCTTTCTCAGGACTAGATTCACGCCAATAGTATCCCTGAATCCTCCTCTGTTGTGGCTCTGCTGACCTCCCTGAAATCTCCTCCTGGCCCATCTCTGCATGGCTTGCATTCATCTTCTTTAAAGCCCTGATCAAGGCATACCTCCTTAAAAGACCTTTCCAGCCAGCTCTGTTTGAAATTAATTCCCCTTCACGTCTATATTTTTAATACTTTCACTTCAGCACGTGCACCGTTTGTCACATATTATATATTACAAGCTCTTCAATGCCAACTGATTTTTACTTACTTTGTTAATTTTCTAGGGCTGCCATAACAAATTATATTGAGCTTGATGCCTTAAAAACAACAGAAATGTACTCTCTCACAGTTTCCGGGGGCCGGAAGTCTGGAGTCAAGGTGGGGCGGCACTCCCTGGGAAGGCTCTAGGGAAGAATCCATCCCGGCCTCTTTCAGCTGCTGGTGGCCCCAGCTGTTCCTTGATTTGTGGCTGCATCCCTCTGATCTCTGCCTCTGTCTTCACATGGACTTCTCTTCCGTGTGTTTCTCCTCTGTGTGGGTCTCATAAGGACACATATCACTGGATTTAGGGCCCACTCGGATAATCCAAGATGATCTCATTTTGAGATCCTTGATTTAATTTCATCTGTAAATAACCTTTTTGCAAATCAGGTCATAGTCATGGGTTCTGGTGATGAGACTATGGACATAACTTTGGAAGGAAGAGGCATTGTTCACTCATTACACCCATCTTTGCATCCACCCGTACCTGTAAGTCCCTTACGTATTATATATACTAATTAATTTTTTATTAAATTTAATCAAATAATACCTTTTAGCACAGGTTTAAAAGTATCTACAAACTATTCTAATTCACTTTTTACTGACCATATCAAACTCATGTTAAACCACAATCCCTCCCTGGTGTACTATTACATTTCTGCCAGTTGACTTTATTCTACATTGAATGAGCCTCCCAGAAAAGAACAGGCAGTTGGGACTGCAAGTATATCAAGGACTGACAGGGTTTTGAATACTCTCAGGGCATTTCTGCCAGGAAACAGGCAATGAAAGAAATAGAAAACATCAAAAAATATAATGAACAAGGATACTCTAAAATTTCTTAAGTGAAATCCAGGCAGTGGTAGACCTAGGTTGAATTCCAGTTCTACCTACTGGTTTCCCAATCATGGCAAGTTCTATAATATTTCACTTTTATTTTGTTCTGTGGAGGAATGAAAGAAGGAAGGGAGGGAGGGAGGGAGGAAACACCCTGCCCTCATTAATGCTCTCTAATGCCATCTAATTTTAATTTCAAAAAAGTACAATGATTATTGAGAATTCACCCACTGGTAGAGATGCCTATCCTGGAGTGTGGAACTTGTGATGACCCAATATATTTAGTAGCACTTGCACTAGCAGAAGAAATGATTTAGAAAATTAGGTCACCAGCAGAAGCCATTTTTGTGTGTTGCTTTTTTCTGCTCAAGGACTCACTTTATGATGACAGTCTAGCCCAATTAGTCAGATAAATGGAGCCATTCCAATATGAATACTGTTTTCATAAAGTATTTTCTGACTATGAAAATTAAGAAGTGCCATTGCTTTACAGATGCCACTCAGAGCCACATGCTGCTGCAATCAAAGCTAGGGATTTCACTGTGTTGCAAAGTTATAGCAGACAACAGGCACAATGTGTGCCAGATGCAACTGAACTGCGAGGGGGCTTAAAAGGATTTGATGGAAAATGTCCTAACTCTGCTTTGTCCAGGAATTATCACTGGGACAGTAGGTTTTTTGATATGTTCATGCAACCAGCTGCTAGTTCATCTCCATTTCTAATGGGGTAATCCACATTGCTTTTCATCTTATTTACATCACACATGTGACTTTTAATATTAGGAGAATTCAAGCATCCATGTATGGGGCTGTTTTTTTTCCTTTAATTGGGGATGGAGGAGCGAGGTGATTGGCTTACATGCTTGAAAGCACAGAAAGGTCGAAGGCACCATTCTCCTGCCATTGCTCTCTTCTTCTTTGTATAAAACACTTCAAAGTATCTTGTCTGAGTTTATAACCACCAACTGGATGCAAAGGTGACGCAGTTGTTGCTGAAAGCCTGTCCTATATTGCGAGATGTCCACAGTGGGGTGTGTGTGTGTCTGTGTGTAGGTATGCACACGTGAATGTGTATCATGGTCACATTAACCAAGTGGCCCTGAAACCTACAAGAGAAAATAGGTCTTCTGAAGACCTGCTGCAGGAGATCACTCCCAGCTTCACTCGCTTCCTGTGTTGCCTTGACAGCCGTTTGGTCAGAGCGATGCAGAGCACGCAACGTCTGTGTACATGTGGCAATGGGAAGTTATGAAGGCCAAGCAGTGATTCCTTTTAACCTTGTAATCATAAGCTGTTTTTCTGAAATTCTGATAACTGCACAGAGTCTTGTGCTAGTTAGACAGAAGTTTGGCTCATCATGCCCTAGGCTGCAGTATAGACCTGATTCATGAAAATAGCTACACCCAACCCTCAGACGAATGGAGACACAAAAGAAAAGGAGTATCTTTAAAAATGATGGCAGTGACATATAAACACATACACACACATATAGAATCTTGTGCCAGTGAAATAGAAGCTAATTGTGTGTGTGTGTTTGTGTGTGTGTGTGCTAGGTTGTTATTACACTGCTATAAATAAATATCTGAGACTGGGTCATTTATAAAGAAGAGGTTTAATTGGCTCATGGTTCTGCAGCCTGTACAAGCATGGTGCCAGCATCTGCTCGGCTTCTAGGAGGCCTCAGGGAGCTTTTACACATGGCAGAAGGTAAAGCAGGATCTGGCATGTTACATGGTGAGAGCAGGAGCAGGGGGCTGGGGAGGTGCCACACCCTTTTAAGCAACTGGATCTCTTGAGAACTCAACCCCTATCTCATGAAGTGACAGCATCAAGCCATGAGGGATCTGCCCCTCCGACCCACCTCCCACCAGGCCCCATCTCCAACACTGGGGATTACATTTCAACGTGAGATTTGGGCAGGACAAATATCCAAACCATATCAATATTCATACATATTCTCTAAATTACTAATTTCAACATAATACATCTGTCAAAAATGGAAGTCCAGCAAATGTGCTTCTTTATAAATCCAATCTCCTTAAACATCTCCATGTAATATGGGACCAAATCCTTCACTTAAAAATGCTACAAACCTAACAGCATATATTTAATGTCATAATAACAAAAATTCAAATCTGAAGAGGACCTACAGGGCTAATTTTTTTTCTCTAATGGGGAATCTGATACTCACAGAGTTGCCTGACTTGCCCCAGGTGACCAACAAGAGTCGTGATGGCCCTTCCTCTCATGTTCACGAAGCACTAGACTGCTATACTCTTTAACGTAATCTTGACCAAACCAAGGGTAATAACTACTGTGAGAGACAGAGAATGTGGCCACCCAGAACTACTGCAACGTAGGCTGCCAGGGAAACAGTCACTGCCACATCACCAAGCTCACTCATTGGGGCCACCATGCTAGACCTGGGTGCTCAGCTGCTGATAAGAAACTCTCAGAAGTCATTTATCATGCCCCACATACATGTTTACCTGGGCCATTGCCAAAAGTGCAAGTTTCCTGTGAGATCTGTGAGAGCCCTCATTCCCGTTCCCATACATGTGCATCCTGACCCAAAACTCCATTCTTCTTTTCCTCTCTAAGCCTTCCCATTATGCTTTCTGGTGCTCTCAATCAATAATATCAATAATCCAGCACCCATCCTTACTTCCCTAACTATTTCTCTGAATGCTCCCTTCACCTCTATGCCTTAACTGAGACCTGTCCTCTGAGCACACTCATTCCTCTACAGCCCTCTCCAGGAGCAATGTATTTTCTTCGGTATCCCCTGAACCTCAGGGCTTGGGGTTTGATAGGTACTCTCCTTGGTTTTCTTGCTACTCCTTCTGACCTCCTGTTCCCTTTGTTTTTGCAGTGTCTTACTCCTTTGAGGCTCTGATGCACAATTTGTATCACCCTCTCTCCTCCTCATTGCTGACATGTTGGTTATCTCATTCATGGGTGGCTTACAATGATCATTCTCCAACATGTCAATATCCTGACCTCAATGTCACCTTTGACAGCCCTTTCTTCCACTCTGCCTTAGGCATCTCCTCTCAGTGTCACACCCAGGACCTCCTCATTTCCAGGAACTGCACCATGCAGGTCCCTACCTCCCCTCCTAGCTGTCCAGTACACTGGCCAGAAATGATGACAGTGCCATGGTTCCCATTCTTCATTGCTGCTGACACTCTCTGGTCTTCACCCTGCCACTTTCTCACTATTTCTCCACCACCTGTTTTACAGTTCCTCTTTTTCCAACCTACCTTCTATGTCCACCATCACAGTCATTCTCATGCAAAAATCTTCAACTTCCTTGCTTCTCTCTTCTGCTGTGGGTTCACCTGTCAAACCCCCAAATTTCATAGCTCCAACTTCCTACCTGCTCTCTGCTTGCACACTGGCCAGCTGGTGTTGCTGGAGAAAATCACACAGCTGTTTGGTGTCACTTTATATTTATTATTGCAACTGTCAAAGTCTCAAATGGCCTGGCCATTCTACTAAATAAATTTAGGAAAATTCATTTCCTAGATTTATTTTTCCACTATTTGTGCCCTTTCTCCTCAAACATCTCCCACCCTTTGGCCACTCCCACAATCCCAACCTCTGCTATTAAAATGGAGAAAATATTCCTCAATTTTTCACGAGAAAATGCCTTCACTTGGGCTGTGGATTTCATCCCTCCTTACTGTCTCAAAAAGGTTGCTCCTTGGATCTTTCTCTGTCACTACTGCGTTATCAATAGCTCCACTTCCACTCTTCCTTCCTGTCACCAAGAAACACCATCTCTAAGCTCTTCACTTAAGAAAACAACAAACATATGAAAAAAGGCTCATCATCACTGGTCATTAGAGAAATGCAAATCAAAACCACAGTGAGATACCATCTCATGCCAGTTAGAATGGCAATCATTAAAAAGTCAGGAAACAAGAGATGCTAGAGAGGATGTGGAGAAATAGGAACGCTTTTACACTGTTGGTGGGAGTGTAAATTAATTCAACCATTGTGGAAGACAGTGTGGCAATTCCTCAAGGATCTGGAACTAGAAATACCATTTGGCCCAGCAATCTCATTACCGGGTATATACCCAAAGGATTATAAATCATTCTACTCTAAAGATACATGCACACATATGTTTATTGTGGCACTATTCACAATAGCAAAGACTTGGAAAAAACCCAAATGCCTATCAATGTTAGACTGGATAAAGAAAATGTGGCACATATACACCATGGAATACTATGCAGCCATAAAAAATAAGTTCATGTCCTTTGCAGGGACGTGGATGAAGCTGGAAACCCTCATTCTCAGCAAACTAACAAAGGAGCAGAAAACCAAACACTGCATGTCTTCACTAATAAGTGGGAGTTTAACAATGAGAACATATGGGCACAGGGAGGGGAACATCATACACCAGGGGCCTGTCAATGGGTGGGTGGCAAGGGGAGGAATAGCATTAGGAGAAATACCTAATGTAGATGATGGGTTGATAGGTGCAGCAAACCACCATGGCACATGTATATCTATGTAAAAAACCTGCACGTTCTGCACATGTATCCCAGAACTTAAAGTATATTTTTTAAAAAAAGTTGAAAAGGTCTTCTCTGAACTCCTCTGCCCTCTTCAACATCTGCCCCATTACACTCTCCTTTATAGCAATACTTGTCAAGAGAGGTCTAGCTATGCCTATTGCGTCCACTTCCTGGTTTCTCATTTACATAAGTATTTTTTATTAAAAAAATCAAAGTATGGTACAAATACTTTAAAAGCTTGAATGCTCCCTTTTCTCCCCAGAGGCAGCCACTTGAAACTCTTCTAAAGAAATCTCCTGATTCACCTCTAAAGAACACGCTCAGAAAGTACTTCTCTATTTCTCAATATCAGGCACTGACACGGGCTTCTTACTATTGAATATACTATTTTACTCTTATACTACACACCCCTCAACACACACACACAAACACACACACACATGTATTTCTCCTTTCCCTATCCTCCCAATGTACTTAGATCTTTTTTTCTTGGGGGTGGGGATGGTTAAACTAACATCCAATGGCATGCAAGTTTTATTCACAAATAAAACTGTGGTGTACCATGACTGCTTTTTACTTTTTGAACATTTAGAACATTTCTCTCTCATTATCACTTGCTTCAATTTTCCAATTATTTTTCTATTTATCACAAATTCAGTCTCCTTTAGAGCAGTAGAACCTCTCTTAATATATTCAAGCATGACAGGTAAACTCTAAGTTCCAATTTCTATTGGACAAATCCATCCTCGTGTCCTCTGTCTTCTTCCTCAAACTGGACCATCGTGGTACAGGGGAGAGAGATGATAGCAGAGGGCCTTGGGAATCACTGTCACAACTGCACCCACAGCATATCTTAGACATAGAGCCTGGCCAAGAAGTTTAAGGCAGTGATAATGAGATCACAAACTTTACAATCAGAATCTCAAGATAAATGGAATCAGAGTCCTCCTCCTCTTTACAGCCTTCTGCACCAGAAAGAACAGAATTTTCCTGGCTGGGTGGCGTGGCACAGCAAAGGCAAACCCAGCTTTTGGTGGTGGCCAAATATCTGACGCAATGCCTGCTCTAGTTTGCTCATTTGTATGCTAACTCTCAGGTCACACATTTCTATACTTAATTCTTCAGAATAGTAAAACTGTATTAATTTAGGTTAAGTAAAGGGTAAAGTTTTTGAAAAGGCTGAATTTAAACATCACTTGATTTTCTGTAGAGAATTCCAACCATTCCCAAAGGTTCCCAGAACCTTTACTCCACTTGCTTTGATAAGCACACAGGACTCCCTGAGCTCGTATCTTAGAAGTGCCTATTGACTAAACAATATGGCTGTGTCAAGCCTCTAAAATCCATTCCTAATTCTTAAAAGCCTTGAAATTGGTTTATGGGTCAAATTTACCTAACAAATTGTTTTCTGTTTTTTCCCACCCCCCAAAATACAGTCAGTAATCTTTGGGCAATTCCAATTCAAATTATGACATATTCTGATTTGGTGGAGTTTGATCAGCTTGTAAAGTAAAAAATACATACGTATAGTGGGGTTTTTTGGTTTGTTTTTCTTTTTTTCTGGATGCTACCTGAGGTTCCTTCCAGTAACACAAATATGGTTTCCTTCAGTTCAGTACATGTAAACAAGCTGCCATAGGCAACTTTTAGCCTTTTACTTCAAATGAGTGATCATATACTGGATATTTACCACTAATCTTGCTCTTTTCTTAGTGAAAAAAATATATAGACACAGTTGTGCAAACCGTGGTCCAGTTACTGCCCTTCCCCTTCAGCTCCCTTTGTAGACTCAGACTTCCTTTGCCCCTTCATGTTTCAAAGGAGGACTGGCCAAAGAGAAATCACTTAACATATTCAATACCCACATGATGTGGCAATTAGTTTTCAAACCCATTTTTGACAAACACAAGTCGGACATCTGGAATGAGGTAAAGGTGATTAGGTTTGGAGAGAGCAGAGTGATAAATGGAAATTTCAGAAATCTTTGCTGAAAAACAAATATTCCAAGAGTAAGTGGTTCTATCTTCAAAATGAAATTGCTTTTTGAAATAAAATGCTCATTGAGTTCTGCCACAGAATAAATAGATTTTCCATGACGACTTTTAGGCCAAAGCTATAAATCAAAAACTTACTATATTGCCATTAATTTGCTCACTGTATCTAAAAGACTTTAAACTGCCCAAAAATATGCTCAAAATTATTTTAATCCATATGAAATTTTATCAAGGTGATATGAAGGGTTTTTTAATGGGCCACGACTGATTTTCCTTAGAACTCAGAACTGCATGGAAACCAACGACTGCGAACCAAACCACAACTGTGAAAAGGCACTCCTTGAGGTAAGATAATAACTGCTGCTAAGCCACTCTTTTCCTTTTTTTGATAGCTTTTAAAAAAATTTTATTTATGTACACCAGTTGTACATATTTTGGGGTACATGTGATATTTCAATACATGTATATAATATGTAATGATCAAATTAGGGTAACTGGAATAGTCATTACTTCAAACATTTTCTTTATCTTGGGAACATTACAATTCTTGTTCTAGCTACCTTGAAATATATAATAAATTATACTTAACTATAAATTTTCTACTGTACTATTAAGTACTAGAACTTTTTCCTTCTATCTAACTATTTTTGTGCTCCTTAACTAACTTATCTTCATCCCTCCTTCCTCACCTCCCTTCCCAGCCTCTGGTAACCACCACTCTAAAACTCTCCACCTCCACGAGATCCACTTTTTTTAAAGCCACTCTTTTACATGTTTAATGGCATGGCTTGTCTACTCCGCTCAAGATGAAATACCCATCCTAAGCGTATATGTCATCTACTGTAATGACAACTATCAGTAAATAAGGTTTTTATTCACTAGCTAAGAGAAAAGCAACAAAGTTGACTAAAGATCATTTCTTACAGTGAATCTCCTATCACATAAATGTAGTAAGAAACTATGTGTTTTTTATCTTGAGAGAAGGTGCTCTGCTATTAAACACATTATCCCTAGCAAGATTATCCTTTCATGATCAATTTCATGATCATTTTTTATTTCCAGCTAATGCATCTTTGGTTTTATTTGGCTTCTAGAAGTATGGCTTTGTTAAGCCATTACAACTGGATAGGAAAGCTAGCGGGAGCGTCGGCAACTACCTATGTTCTATGAAGGGGGATTCTCTCTCCCTTTAAAGATTCTTCTTGGACTAATTTTTGAGGATGTGATGAAATGAGCTGCTTGGTAGCATGAGAAAAAGTGGAAAAGAAAAATGATGGAGATGAGAAGGAGTGGTGAATCAATGCCTTCTCACTTAGGACCTTGACCACAAGTGAATAACTGGATTTGACAGGTAGAAGGGACATTTCTTTTAGGGGAAAAGATCAGGTCAGTGGTCCTCAAACCATATTCTTAACTAATCAGTCTAGAGGATGCCTAGGCAACAGTATTTGTTTTCAAAACTCTCCAGGTTTTTATTTAATTGTGCGCCCAGAGTTGAGAACTATGGTACCACAAATGAAGAGAACGAAGGCCCCAAGCCAGAGATGTTGAGAAGCAGGAAATTTGAGATAGAAAGGATGAAGTCCATTCTCTCAGTAAAATAAGAGATGGAGTCATATCTTTAGATAGGAACAAAGTTGGGGATTTAAAGAAAGTGATAAATATTTGAAAGAGGGAGTTCAAAATGCAACAGGACTTTAACTAGAAACAGCCTTTGATGATACCTTATTATAGAGAAAGTATACATTTTCTGAGCATCTTAGATACCCATGAATTTATTTTATACCATGATGTCTTCCCCATAATGAGGTATAAAATAGAGGAAATGAGGCTGGGCACGGTGGCTCACGCCTGTAATCCCAGCACTTTGGGGGGCCGAGGCAGGTGGATCACAAGGTCAGGAGATCGAGACCATCCTGGCTAACAGGGTGAAACCCTGTCTCTACTAAAAATATAAAAAATTAGCTGGGCGTGGTAGTGGCGGACGCCTGTAGTCCCAGCTACTCAGGAGGCTGAGGCAGGAGAATGGCATGAACCCGGGAGACGGAGGTTGCAGTGAGCCAAGATCGCGCCACTGCACTTGAGCCTGGGCGACAGAGCAAGACTCTGTCTCAAAAAAAAAAATAAAATAAAAAATAAAATAAAATAGAGGAAATGTGGTTAAGTTATTTGTTGATAGCTCTTATGAATTCTGACTAATTTTGAACATAGGTAACGAAAATACATACCTTTTTCCAAAATACATATTTTGGGAAATAAATTTGATAATATAAAAATATTCTCTTGCAGGTTTATTATGTTTAGTTGCTTGCTGGTATTCATGTGGAGAGTGGGACTGTGTGATTTGTTTTCCACTTTCCTCAACATGGCCATAGAGAAGATAAATTAGTATTGTCCTAGATTACATGTAATAGTAGTGCTTTCTGCTCAAATGAGTACCATTCCAATCTACGAAAAAAGTTATTCAACCTTGGAACTGGAATTTACTTTTTTTTTTTTTCCACCAGAATAGGAGTTTGCAAACTATACGTAGCCAATTTCCTTAAAAGGCAAATTCTTGTGTGTCTCCTAGGACCCAAAAGTTCTATGCACTGAGCTTTTAAATTTTGATTCAACTTCTCTTTCACTGTTCAAAACTGCGCCATGTGGATAATATTTTATAAGTCTGACAATCTCATAACAGGAAGATTTGAACATAGCAGCTGTTTACCATTTCATGCTAATTAAATGTGATTTCCATCATTGCCAATTTCACTCTTTTGCCTCCCAGTCACTTAACTACAAATAAGAGAAAGACACAGGTAGATGATAGGGAATACGTTATCCATATATTACCAATTGATTAGTTTCAAGCATAAACACTTTTTGGAGTTAAGATTCAAATGCTAAGTTATTTGATATAATAAAGCTGATATCCAGGTGTATTTAATTTTGAGCTAGTGGAGGAGTCATACTGTAGGGTGAAAACAATCCTGGATCTAGAGCTCCAAGGTGGGGGTTTGCCCCTAGTTCTACCACTAACAAAGTGTGACTTTCAGTAAGTCCTTAACTTTCCCATTTCTCAGTTTCTTTATATGTAAAATGGAAATGAAAACATCCTCTCTCCCTAGGTTGTTAATAAGATGCGTGGAATAATGAATGTGAAATATATTTTAACATGAATTATCTTCAATTTAATTCATCTATTTTGGAAATGCCTTATGTGTGCATATTGAGCTTCCTGAAAACAAAGCACAGTAATATACAGAGGGATTAAGAAGAAGATATTAAGATATATATGTAATCAGGTATACATATGTTAAACATTAAAATTCCCAATTGATGGCTAACATTTTATTTAAGTTCTATAATTATTATCTCCATAAATGTTACCATTATCCATTGTTATGTATAAACAATGAACATAAGAATATTTAAGGTAAAACTTATGAATACGCTTCTGAAAAAAGCTAGCCCACTTAAGGTTCTCTTCTCTCTCTAGTGTTGATGTTGGTGCCATGAAGTTATAAGAAACATATGCGAGAAATTATACCAAAAAAAGTGAGAATTTTTTCCTGCCTCACCATCACATATGTTGAGACCCAGACACAATTATCCTTTTAGAATGTATTACAGATGCAATGCTTAGAAAATGGGTGCAAGATGTTTGTTCAGATATAAACTTGCAGGCCAATGCTAGGGGAAGCTGGCAAAAGCCCTTAGCAAGCAACATTTCTTGTGGGTTGCCAACCCAGATCATGTTTTTTTTCCTTAAGAGGTTTGGCAGCTTCCTTCCATCTCTTCAGATTGCACTTATAATTGGTTGTTACCATAGAAACATGGACTTTAAATTATAGTATTCTTTATTAACTAGTTATAAAATGGAGGTGTGCCCTGAGCAAAATAGGATTTGGGAGGGTAACAGCAAATAGGTTAAAACTTACTATACTCATCTATATGATTACTAATTCTTGCTAATTCTGCATGCAAGAGTGGTACACTCACAATCTATTAATCCGAATGTTGGCTGGCATCTACCCTGATTTCTTTCTGTAATGTTTTACTTAACAAAGCGCTCTGGATTCAGATTTTTTCTTTATTTACTGCCCAGTTATATTATCACTATTATTTTTAAAAATAAGAACAAAACTTTGGTTCCCATTTTGCATTAATGAAACTCATGACATGTTGCTGCTATCTGTTCTTAATCTTGAGAATAAAAACTGAAATCTGTCTTAAGCCTTACTAGTCAAAAACCTAGTCTTTTCAAGTAGAAAAACACATAATCAGATTATAGTTGTACCTGTAGGTCCAGAATCTCCCCTGTGTTCAAAGCAAAGATTCACAATGAATGGAGTGCAGGAGAATAATCAGGATTATTTGACAACTGCAATGAGGTTGCCTTGATTAACCTTATCAACATGTAAAAAGACTGCTATCCTTGTTTTTAATTATCAAAAATATGTGCAGCAGACATTCCTGGCCCATATTCCATTCTCATGCCTCATTGAAATTCTGAATTAGCTGAAACAAAAATGTGTAATCACTGGTTTTGGTGAAATCTGTAGTTTTTCCTACACGATTATGTAAATCACTGACATGTGATACCCCAAATGCATTCCTAATTCCCATTCCATCCCTTAGAAAATGAAGAGCTAATGCATAATAAATAACTAAAGATAAGGGCAGGTATCAAAAATATGGTCTGTGTTTCATGGGGTGGGATGAAGCTTGGGGAGAAATTAATGAAATGGCACATTCCCCACCAGCTTCCCATGATGTGTGGTGATGGTATTTGTGTGTGTGTGTGTGTGTGTGTGTGTGTGTGTGTGTGCGTGTGTATGTGTGTATGGTGGGATAGGAGTAGACAGTGACACTAACTTCCAAAAACATGACAGAACTGTCAAAAATGTATGACATAAAAATACAGTAATAAATTACATAAGGTAGTATTTTCCAGCAAATAACAAAAAACCCAACTCTAAATGTTTTTCTGCTATTCAACTAATAATGATCCTTTTATTACTACATCTTCCCTATCTTTCTTGCTCAATGCTTGTGTTTTGGTTGCACATCCTTTGCATTGTTTGATGCACACACTTCCTATGCTGCTTAGTTATTTGATGTTTACAACATGGTAAACTGTGAAATATTTTTACAGTTTCAATTATTTAAAAATCATGTCAGAAATGTTTTCTGTTTTCTCCCTTGTGATCTGTCAAGGGCTATGCCTTTCCAACAGTCTGTATCCATTTAATGCTCAGGCACTAAGCTCTGTTCACAGACTTATCTACTTTTCTCACCTACTTTGGAATTTCTAAACAAGACAGAGAAACTGAACAGTTCCTGGTGTCTCAGGGGTCAAGAGTAACAACCTTAGTATCTGGGGTAGTTCAGGACCACGGACAACAACCAAAGATGCACCCACTTCCACCTCCAAATTCAAGAGTGAGAATCAGAAAAGGCAAGGAAAAACTGTCACTCTAACTACTTTGAAATTAGTTTGTGCCATTATTAAACTATTATTATTGTTTTAATTTTAAGCTTATATCAAGATTCTTCTTCAATCAGGTTAATATGGTTTCATTAAAGTGGCATACCCTTAGCAAAACAATGGATTGGCCAATTTATCAGGACAGGACAGAAATCTGGAGTCCATATTATGGTGGGAATATGCCAAGCTCAAAGGTGGGATTCTCAAAGGTGGGAACAGATTCTGAGGACCAAGGCCATAGCCAGGAAAACAGAAACTCATAGGGAGGCAGTACAATCTAAAATATAAAACCATATCTACATCAATATATATGGTAGCCCTCCCGCCCCCCACCAAAGATGTCTATGTCTGAATTCCTGAAACTTGGGAATATGCTTCTTTCCCTGGTAAAATGGAATGTGTAGTTCAAGTTAAGAGTGTTGAGAATGATGGTTTCCAGCTTCATCCATGTCCCCACAGAAGACATGAACTCATCATTTTTTATGGCTGCATAGTATTCCATGGTGTATATGTGCCACATTTTCTCATTCATAGGTGGGAATTGAACAATGAGAACACACGGACACAGGAAGGGGAACATCACACACCGGGGGCCTGTTGTGGGGTGGGGGAAGGGGGGAGGGATAGCATTAGGAGATATACCTAATGTTAAATGATGAGTTAATGGGTGCCGCACACCAACATGGCACATGTATATATATGTAACAAACCTGCATGTTGTGCACATGTACCCTAAAACTTAAATAAAAAAAAAAGAGTATTGAGAGGAGAAAGTTATCTTGGATTATCCCGGTAGACCCAATGTAATCACAAAAGTCTTTGTTAGAGGGGAAGAAGAGGGTCAGTCAGTAGTAGAAGTTCGAATGACAAGGTGAGAAGAGGATCATAGGACAGGAATACAGGTAGCCTCTGGAAGCTGAAAAAAAAAAAATCAAAGAAACAGATTCTGCTCTCAAAGCCTCAAGAGGAGAACAGTCCTGCCAACACCTTGATTTAGACTTCTGACCTCCAGATCTGTAAAAAAAGAGGCTTGTGGGTTTTTTTTTTTTGTCATTAAATTTGTGGTAATTTGCAACAGCAGTAACAAAAAATGTAATAAAATATATGCAAATAGGATCCATGTGCAAAAGAAGGAAAGGGAATCTAGGAACATGGAACCACAGTGAACATTTATGCTCTCCAGGTCTTTCCTTTCTTCTATTCATTTGCTTAAGTTCACCAGGGCATCCAGTGAATATATTCTCCTTTCATTCATCCCCCTGTTCCAAGTAGAGTAGTTTACATAGAACCATATCAACCACACACTTCATTTATACGCCCCCTCCCTACGATATTATAAACAGCAGCAATCCAGTATGGAACTGTGTAGATTGCACTCTAGGCCACTGATAATTTCTTTCATTATTAAAAAATTCTCTAAGTTTTGGAAAAAAATTTTTTTTGAGACAAGGTCTGTCACCCAGGCTGGAGTGCAGTGGCACAGTCACGAATCACTGTAGCCTCAAACTTCTGGGCTCAAGTGATCCTCCCATCTCAGGCTCCCTCAAGTAGCTGGGACCATACGCACACAACACCATGCCTAGATATTAAAAAAAAAATTGGTAGAGATGGGGTTTTGCTATGTTGCCCAGGCTGGTCTTGAACTCTTAGGCTAAAGCAATCCTCCTGCCTCGGCCTCCCAAAGTGCTGGGATTACAGGCATGAGCCACCACACCTGGCCAGGAAAATGTTTTTAAAATAAATTATTTAAAGGGACGCCCAGCTCAGTAAGATTGCTTGGAATTGAATGAATGTAATGCAAGTAAATTAACTTAAAAAACATTAACTGGGCCTTTCCTTTCTATGTCAGGCACAATAGACCTTGAAAAGAAGGGTCACAGCCAGGCTTGTTTGCTCAGGCCAGTGATCCCAGGATTTGGGGAGGCCAAGGCAGGAGGATCAGTTGAGCCTCAGAGTTTAAAACAACCAGCCTGGGCAACATAGCAAGACCTTGCCTCCACAAAAACTTTAAAAAAAATTAGCCAGGTGCGGTGTGCACCTGTGGTTGTAGCTGCTCGGGAGGCTCGGGAGGGAGGATCGCTTGAGCCCAGGAGGCTGAAGCTGAAGTGAGCCACAATCTCACTACTGCACTCCAGCCTGGGTGACACAGCGAGACTCTGTCTCAAAAAAAAAAAAAAAAAAAAAAGTCTCACAATTTTCATAGCTCTAAGTCACTATTAAGGTCTTCAGAGAACTTAAGAAGAGCTAAAAGACTGTATGTCAAGCTACAGATAGAAACAAACAACATGGAAATAAAAGGGGGTATGATAGAGGCTATTTGAGGAGAGTGAGCAGAAGATTAGTGAAAATTAGTTCTTCCCTCCACTAATTCCAATCATTTATTGAGCCTGGCCAGGCAGTGTGCTATATAATCTATGCCATTTTTTTTAAATTCTTGGAATCACGCCATGAAGAGGGTATTATTATTTCCATTTTAATAGACTTAGAGATCTAAGTAACTAGCCCAAGTTGACATAACTTCTGTGGCTGCACCAGGGAGTCTGACTGTAAAACATCTGACTCCAAAGCCTTGCTATTTCAATCATGCCTTTCAGTGATGAGAGTACATAAAGCCTTTTAACTATTTGTCTTCTATGCCATGGAAAGAGAGGGTTTTGTCTGCTCTCTAGCCAATGGAGGAGGATTTTTATTGAATTTGGACAATGGTTCAGAAATCTTATAAGCTGCCTTCCTCTTTCTTGCTGACACATCAAGTATTCCACAGTTGAGTTTCCAGAAACATAAGGGATGCGAGCACCTGTAAACTGTGCCTGACATCTCCCTTAGGTTGAACTACCCTGCACCATTAAGTGGAGCAGAGGAGGAAGTGGATGTTGCTGGAAAGATAGGTGTTTAGCTGTTTAGAGCACGTGTACTTACAATATTCCTGTTGTTTTGGTGCACAGTTACCAATTATTTGAGGCTTTTAGAACACTTATAGTTTCTTTATTAAAAGTCAGTTAATCCTTCTGGGCACGGTGGCTCATGCCTGCAA
The DNA here is from genome assembly GCF_006542625.1 of Nomascus leucogenys. Lineage (NCBI taxonomy): Eukaryota > Metazoa > Chordata > Mammalia > Primates > Hylobatidae > Nomascus > Nomascus leucogenys. Next base: position 14,861,824 of record NC_044386.1, on the reverse strand, counting down.
TTCCAGCACTTTGGGAGGCCCAGGCAGGTGGATTGCTTGAGGTCAGGAGTTCCAGACAAGCCTGATTAACATGGTGAAACCTCATCTCTACTAAAAAAAATACAAAAATTAGCCAGGCATGGTGGCACACGCCTGTAATCCCAGCTACTTGAGAGGCTGAGGCAGAATTACTTGAACCCAGCAGGCAGAAGTTTCAGTGAGCCAAGATTGAACCCCAGCCTGGGCAATAAGAGCGAAACTCCGTCTCAAAAAAAAAAAAATCTGTTAATCCTTTGACCTTCTATTAGTCCAGATAGCTGTGGTTTTGGAACCAGGGAAGGTCTGGTTCAAAGGAGTAGCAAACATTTTTGAATAGTACTATGTCAGACTGTTCCTCAGTAATGACCTACAGTGAGTAGCACCCAGCTTTTTTACAAGCAGAGCTGGCCGGGAATTCAGATCTCCTGATTCCCAGCCAGAGGTTATCCCATTTACAACATTCTGATGTCTCTCCCTTTCCCAAGCTTCAATATAAACTCCAAGGTACTGATGATTACATCTCAGATTTCCTATACATATACTTATGGCACCATGGACTCAATAAGTTTGTACTGAATAAAGTGATATCACACATGAAGGTGTGCTGGATAATATTTTTCTAACCAAAAAGACAATGAAAACTAGAGTCCCACCAAAAATATTCAGAACTGTGTTCTTCCACTGTTTTGAGCCATTTGATTTCCATTTCAAGGCAGGCAAGGCTACATTTATCAGAGAAGTGAAGAGTGAAAGTGTCAATCAGATGTATGGTGAGGGAAAAGCTAACAGGGATGAAAAGGTAGAAGCAAATGCCGTGCATTAGAAGGGACTTGAAAGGTAATGAAAAGCTGACTTCCCTTCTCAGGTCCACCAATGACCGACTCTGTGACCTTAGGCTGGTCACACAACTTTTGTCACAGAGAAGGCTTAACTGCAAAACAGGGAAGAAAGCTAGTTCTAACTCTAACAGGAGGATGGGATGAGCAAAGTGCATTGGAGATGTGGAAATTCCATTAAAAGGCTTAACTTGCTGAGCTATATAAAAATAAGACTGGAGTCTTGTCTTGATATAACCCCAAGCTTGGTAACTGCACAAGTTTCCTATTCTAACATCGTGCCTGCCTCATCAGGGGTACAAATAATCAACAGAGGCTGTGTGGTGTAGCGAGAAAGGAAAGGGATTAGAGACAGGCATGCTTAGATTCCAACACCAGACCCACTCATTCCTGTATGATGGTGGGGAAGCGAATTAATCTCTTTAAGCCTCAACCTCCCAATCTGTATAATAGGACAATGATAATTATACCTGTAAGAATAATATGAAATGGTTCATGTAAAATTCTTGGATCAACAATGGGAAATGTTTTTTGGCTTCAAGTAACAAAAGACGTAACATATGCTTAAACTAGTAAGAGTTTAAATTCATCTCATATGAAAAAGTCTGGAGGTAGTAGCTACTGATTCGTTTATTGCCTTGCCACTGGCATCTCTGCAGCTTTCTTGGGCTCTGCCTCATGGTCGTAAGTTGGCTGCCAGAATTCCACTTGAATAGCTGTATTCAAGGTGGGTAAAAATGGGTGGATAGGGAGGCACCAGATGCATTTGTTCCTTTTATCAGGAATGCAAAGTTTTTCTAGAAATATTTTTTGCATCCTCTCATTTTATCTTGTTGGCAAGAACTGGCTGACATGGCCCTCCCCAGCTGCAAGGGCGAGTGGAAAATCAGAGACCAGGATGATCCATCACCCAGGCTGGGCAAAATGGGGTCCTTCAGAAAATCAGGGTTTGCATGGCAAGAAACAAGAGGCAAGTGGATATCAGGACACAACTGACAGAGTTGGCTGCAGCCTGGCACCTAGTGACTTAATCGCTAAATATTCCTTTCTTCTTCCTCCCTCCGTCAATCAACAGAGCAAATCCATCTGGCTGTAATAGTCTGTGATTCCATATGGATCATTAAATTATAATCAAAAGTCAATACTATAGTAAAAATTCTCTAAACTGACCTACCAGAAGATAAATAAGGCAGTAAAAAATGTGATTCATGAAATATTCTTACCTCTACTTAGAGATAACTCCAGATTTACAAAAAAAGTTTCAAAGGTAGCACAATCGGGTCTCGCATACCCTTCAGCCTGTTTACCTAAATGTTAAAATATTATATGATGATAGTAAGATTCTCAAAACTGGGAAAATAACACTGATATGGTATTATTAATAAATCTATAAATCTTTATTCAAATTTAACCAACTGCTCACTAATGTTTTTTTTCGTGTCCAGAAACCCACCCAGGATCCTACTGAATTTATTTGTCATATCTCCTTCACCTCCTTCAGTCTAGATATGGCATATTTTTAAAGCTAAACATTTTTCTTATTTTGATATAGTTACCACAGAGCCATTTACTTATTTTGCATGTGCATTTTGAATTGAAAAATTACATTACTATGTGGTGCCAGGAGGATTATATTGTTGATCTGCTCTTGCTGATTTGCTTTAACAGTCATTTGCATGGAGACTAAATGTACATTTCAGAAGAGAAAGTCTAGAAAAATAAAGCTTCAGATGAGTAGCGCACGGATTAGTGAAGGATTTCTGCATCTCATCCTGGGTAATGCTAAATTTCTCCTACAGAGGATTTTCCTGCCCACAATACACACATTCATCATATCATAGAGGGTCAATTTTGAACGTTCCAGATGGACGCACTCAAGTCGTATGCTCAAATAATGATAATTAGTTACATTGATACGGCATTACTTATTAGAGGATTCCAATGCAGAATACTGTGCAGTTGCTGGAACTGCAGTCTTCCCGCACTCCCCTGGAAGGAGGCAGCTGGTGGCAGGGGGAGCCCTGTGCCAAAGGCCATGTGGGAAGATGGCGGACAATGCAGTGAGGGATCTCCAAGCAGCCTCTGTGCCTCTATGCCCTGCTGCCTGTCTGTTCATGGAATTAGGATGATGTATGACTTTGGCAAACAGATGTAAATATTATGCCAATATTTTGGATCAATACCTGGGAACATTTCCCTACAGGATACGTCTTATTGACTCAATTACTGTTTGTTGTTTTGATAAATTGAGCCCTGACTGCCCTGAAAGGGAAGTCAAATGAATCAAAATGTCCACATTTCTAGACTTTGATATATATCTCCATCTCTGCTGTGTAGTCTATAGCAAATCCCCCAGCTGTTGCCTGCACAGCACTGTGGCCACTGTGCACAGATGCAAGGCTGAATGGAGCCCTGGCTGGACCAGCACTAGTGGAGAAACACACCACACCATGAGTGGACCACACTCTGTGTGTACCATCATGACCAGCCCCATCTCAGAAGGAGGCAGTTCACCCACACTCAAACTTCTCAATAACCTTCTTTTCTTTCCACTGGTGGTTCTGTAGTAAATTTCTATTTTAAAGGCTGTTTGTAAATCAGTGGCAATGTTACTCTTTTTTTTTGAGACAGAGTCTCGCTCTGTCACTCAGGCTGGAGTGCAGTGGTGTGATCTCGGCTCACTGAGACCTCCGCCTTCCAGGTTCAAGCGATTCTCCTGCCTCAGCCTCCCGAGTAGCTGGGACTACAAGCGCCTGCCACCAAGCTAGGCTAATTTTTTGTATTTTCAGTAGGGACGGGGTTTCACTGTGTTATCCAGGATGGCCTTGATCTCCTGACCTCATGATCCGCCTGCCTCGGCCTCCCAAAGTGCTGGGATTACAGGTGTGAGTCACTGTGCCCAGCCGGCAATGTTACTCTTTAGGCAAATGATAGGTATCTACCTGCCTTTAGAATTCACTCTACCTGTAAAGTAGTAGGGTATCCAAACACATGGGAAAAAAACAACATCACTTAAATGTATTCGTTTCCCTCTACATCAGTGTAAAAACAAACAACAACCATTCCTACTGCTGACACTAAACTGTGGACTTGTTAATCAAAGCAGTGAGATCTATTGTATATTTCAAATACTATTATTATGAAGTTAAAGAGATAAAATTGTGACAAATTTACTACATGACAAAAGTAGTAAATTTTTCTTGAAGCAAACATAACAAAAAGCATTAAAAATGTATGATTTTTAAGAAATTTCTTACCATATTGCACACCCATTCCTGTTTTAGGTTCTAAAGACATTTTATGAACAATCGTGAAGTTTACTTAAATATAATCTGTGTGTATGCTTTGCCAAGGGCATTTGTTTTTGTCATCAAATATTTATCTTCCCAGCTTCATGACATTGGAGTATAATTATTATACATATTACTCGTAAAAGATTGTAAAAAATAATAGCAAATTAGTTAGCAAAGGCGTGAAATAAGGAATAAAAACAGAAGTTCTCCAGGAAATTGTTAATATTTTTCTTTTGCTATAATGAACCTCTAAATGTTTCATCTTGTCTTTCCATGTATGTTTGCTGGTTTTATTGTCTCCACTTTTTCTTACCTCTAGAGTAGCCCTGGGCATTTACAATCAAGATGTACACACTAAGTACCCATGGTGGTTCTGGGTCTTGGGGAGGCAGTTCCACCGAGCCTGTAGCCTTCCTCACACCGGAAAGACTATGCCTCCTGGAGACAGGCACAATCTACAGATTAGCGAATCTGAGCCCAGTCTTAATTTTGATTCTGTGATGTGCTGTGGATATGAACCTTAAGGTAAAATTGTCTTAAATTGTTTCATAGATGCTTAAGGCAGTCTTTTGAATGAAAATTATAGATTTTTTTTTATCACATATTCTCACTTACAAGTGACAGCTGAACAATGAGAACGCATGGACACATGGGGGTGTGAAAATACACATTGGGGGCTGTCAGGAGCAGTGCAGGAGAAGAGAGAGCATCAGGAAGAATAGCTAATGGCTGCTGGGCTGAATAACTAGCTTAACGGTTGATCTGTGCAGCAAATCACCATGGCACATGTTTGCCTATATAACAAACCTACACATCCTGCACAGGTACCCCGGAACTTAAAATAAAAGTTGAAGAAAAAGAAACAGAAAGAAAAGAAAATTATAGATTTTTAAAACAGAGTTGTTTACTAGTGGTGTGACAAGGAAAACCAAGGCTGCTTAGAGTAAAAAACTGTATTCTTCTCAGGTTGTTCTGCTTGTCACGGTAGAATGTAGTGGTGGGTTTACAGTGTATCGAGTTTGTTTATTAGAGTCTAACGATTAGAAAGCTTCAATTATTCTCCCTATTATTTCTTCGGTTTCGTGAAGACAGAGAAAAACTAAAATCAAATCTGAGACAAAATAAGTAGACAGGGAAGTCATGAATTACTCTTTCTATTTGGGAAGAGCAAATATGTTTTAAAGAAGAATATACCAGAGATAATGAAAGTCAAGTTTAAAATCCTAACAAGTTTTATTTCAAAACAATCATGAACTTGTACATGACAATGGAAATGAAATCTCCAAAGCAGCCTTTTAAATATTAGATCTGGCTCCTGGCTACTCACTTATATTCACTCCCTCTGCCTTGTGGTGATAAAGCTCAGATAAACACAGTGGCTGCAAGCCAGTTCTGTAGAGCTAATTAAATCAGTAAAACTTGACTAGGTGCTTTCTTTATATAAGAATCCCTGCCTAGGGATACAAAAATGAAGACATACTCCTAGTTCTCAAGTTTCTCAGTGCGCAGGTGGGAAGACAGAGATACCAAAGCACTACTGCATTCAATATAGTGAGTATAACTCATGCTTAAGACATACGCGGAATACAGAGGAGTAGACCCCAACTCTGCCTTTGGGATGAGGGAAAAGAAGTTTCATGGAAGGCTGGGAGGCAGATCTAAGGCATTCCGTATTTGGAGACCGGGAGGATTATCTGCAAAGGGGATAGCAGGAGCAAAGAAGAAGCTAAGAAACAATATGGTGTTTGCAGAGAATACCAGGCAATTCTATGATGTTGTTAGGTAGGTAGGTAGGTAGGTAGGTAGGTAGGTAGATAGATAGATAGACAGACAGACAGACAGACAGACAGACAGACAGACAGACAGATAGATATAGATGAAGCTGGAGTGTTGGTTCAGATCCCAAAGACCATGGGAACGAACCTTGATTTATCTGAAACCAGGAAGCCACTGTACACTGTAAGCATGGTCATGTGAGAGAGGCTGGATGACGAAATGAGAGTAGGGTTGGAGAGCAAGGTACAGATATAAGATCTATTGGGGGTGGGGCTTGATGATGAGTTCAGTACTACAGTGTGAGTTTGAGATAACCGAAGGTGATCCAGGCAGAGATTCCCAGCAGATGGATGGATTCACACTCCTGGAACTCAGGAAAGAGTCATTAACTGGTACATAACTGGGCATCATTGTTGGTGGGAGGAAGCACGGTGCCACTTACCCTAGACTCAGCTCTCCATTTTATCATTCCCCGCACATGAAAGAGTAAAAAGAATCTCCCTTTGCTTGCACTACAATACAACCTCCTTGTTTGGAAAGTAAGTTTCTTGCAGATATGAATTGTCACTTTAGGTTGTGAATGGGAGGACTCGTTCTGAAGAGTAGAAATATTCAGAGAACCTGGTGTCATAACACACTGGCTACGTATGATCAGTTGTGATGCACAACTTGGGCATTTGTTACTATATTAATTATAATACTCAAGTCTCTGCTTGATGTGCTTGTTCTTTTCTGTCAGACAAAAGTGTGTGGTTGCAGCTACTGTACTGGGGATTGGGTAAATCTTGGTATGGCCTCGGGAGTGCATAACATTTGTGAAGGTCATCCATGTTCACTGATGTATGTCTCAGTACCAAGATCATAAAGGAAAAATTGAGAATCACTGTTCTGGAGACAGCAAATCATAGCTCTCAGGTCAAATCTGGCTGCCACTGCCTGTTCGTACATAGCTCACCTGTGCACCAAGAAGTGTTTTTACAGATGAACATTTTTTGAAAAATTGGTGTTAGAGAACAGTAACTTTGAATCCCATTTAAGGGAAATGTCATCTCCTCCTCAAAAGAATTCCATTCTTCTCATTAGTGGATCTATAATGCAATAATTTTATTCAATTACATTATTATATTTTGAATTTCATCAATAAAAATTTTGCAGAAATTTGTCTTATCTCTTATTATGTAAGGAGATAGATAATATTTGCTATTTGCCTCTTGGCTTCCAAAGACTGAAATATTTACATCTGGCCCTTTAGAGGAAAAGCTTGTAAACTTCTTCTCTAGATTATGGTAAGGCAGCAAAATACACAGATGATTTACAATATGCCCAGCATGCTGCTAACTAAGAGTAATTTTCCCAGTTTCTATTTCAGTGCTCCCAGTACCCTGTGGGGTGAATGCTATAGTGGCCTTCATCACAGATGAGGAAACTAAAATGCAGGGATGGTCAATTACTTGCCCAAGCCCATGCATTTAATAAGTGAAAAAGCTGGGATTTGAAATTAACTGGTCTGACTTCACGGCTGATGCTCCTGTACTTAAGCCCCCGTCGGAGTTTCTGAGGTACTAACTCCTATCCCTCTGCATCACAGGCACACACTCTAACCTTTATGGATCCTAGAGGCCTCTGTACTTTTCCTCATTTCCTTTTCCCTTCTTACTTCTTTACACCTGTCTGCTTATAATGTTCATTTCTACAATGCTTATCTCTTAGCCAAAAGGTGACACTCATCTCAGTTTGAGAAAATGATGAGAAAACACATCTCTCTATACTTATATTTTCATTTAATCTAACTGATATGTATTCAAATAGCAATAGTATCTTGTGGTCAAAATACAGGAAATGTTCTCCATTCACATCATGTTGTCCTGCTTCTGATCTATGGAACTGGAAATATGAGGTCAGTCTCCATTTTATGAAACACTTTCCAACAACATATTGATACTCACTCTTTGGTTTATGTGATAGGTAATTTTAGGTGTCAACTTAACTGGACTAGGAGATACCCAGATAGCCGTTAAAGCATTTCTGAGTCTGTCTGTGAGAGTGCTTCTTGAAGAGATGTGCATTTTAATCAACAAAATGAGTAAGGAAGATCCACCCTTTCCCAATGTGAATGGGTACCCTCCAGTCCACTGAGGGCCCAAATAAAACAGAAAGGCAGACGAAAGGTGAATTTGCTTTATTTCTCTTCTGGAGCTGGGACACCTCTTCTCCTGCCCTTGGATATTAGAACTCCAAACTGTAGAGCCTTCAGGCTCTGGGGCTTACACCAGCAGTCCTCTAAGTTCTCAGGCCTCCATTCAGCCTTAGACTAAAAGTTATGCCATCTGCTCCCCTGGTTTTCAGGCCTTTGACTCAGACCAAATTACATCGCCAGTGCTCCTGGCTCTGCAGCTTGCAGACAGCATATTGTGGGACTAGCCACCATAATTGCAGGAGCCTATTCCCATAATAAATCCCTTCTCAGATAGCTCTATCTATATGTTTTTTATTGGTTCTTTCTCTCTGGATAACTCTGCCCAATACAGTTTATAATTGTTATTAATGAGGATCAAATTGAACATCATGCATTTTGTTTTCAACTCAAAAGTGAGTTCAAATACCTTCCTCAGAATAGAAACCGATAAAACCAAGATAAAAAATAATGCTCTGATGGAGAGAAAGAAAATCATTCTATGTAACCTATGTAGTATTATGAGATTGCTATTATGGATATCCTTTCATCAAAGGAATTCCTTTGGGACTTACCACAAATTATATTCGATGTAGTCTCTCAACAAAAGACCAATAACCTAGAACTTGTCAAAAATTTTACAGATGCCAATGTACTTTGGTCCAAAGAGGGCCAAATTTGCAGCCTGTATCTTCTTATATTTCAAAAATTCTAACACACTTATTTATGTAAACTGTTAAGTAACAATAGCTGACTTTATCACATGTCTACCATATACTACACGTTATATAAGCAGGATCTAACTTACTGTAAATAAAAACAGCATCCTATTTCATAGATGATATACACTAAGGCACAGGGGGATTACAAGCTTTTAGTTAAGCACTTAGTTAAGTAGTATCCACAGGCGGCAAGTAGGAAGGGCTGAGATTTACACCTAGGATTATCTTACGCTCTTAAGCACTATACATATTGCCTCTCCACTTTAGGTCCACAAGAGATTAGAAACCAAAATTTTGGGAGATGGAAGGGTCACTAGATGTAGCCCAGTGATAAAAATGAAATGTACTTGACAGCAGTGTTAGAGCAAGAGAGAAAAAACAAATTAAAAACAAGGACTCAAAAGTCAGAGCAATTTGGGGCCATTTAAGAAGGGAAATAACTTCAAACATCTCAAAAGCCACTGTACATCACTGTACATCAGCATAAAGCAATAGATTTTACATGAGGGTCATAAATTATCAAGGCTCAATTCAATTAGTATAAACTGTTTAGGAAGACACTATGTAATGCATTTCAGATATGTTTCAAAATGTTAAATTAAAAATTACTTAGAAACAAGTTTATAAGCCTTTCGGCATTCTGAAAAACTTAGACAATTGAAAATATTTCATTTTCTCAGCAGTACGCTAATTGTTTCGCAAGAATTAATTTAATTAACTTTCAAAACAACTCTAAGAGAGCATTGCTTTTATCCTCATTTTACAGATTTATGTTTACAAATGAAGAAAGTGAGGCTTAGGGGAGGTTAAATAATACACCCGAGGTCACAGAGCTAATAATATTAAGTAGCCCAGCTGGGATATGAATACAGAACCTTAAATCTACTCTGAGTAAATTAAAAACCTAGACTGGAACTGCTCATCAAGAAAATGGCTGTGCTAGGTGGAATTCCAACACGGATCTTAGTGATCCCTTCATCCTGCTCCCAGGCATTCCCCCACCCTACAAGGGTGCTTCTAACCAGCAGAATCTGGCAAAGGTGAAGAGGTGTTACTTCTGTGGTTAGGTTATAAAAGGCTGTAACTTCCGTCTTGCTAGCAGACACTCTCTCTTTCTGGCTTTGACAAAGCAAGCTGCCATGTTGGAGAGGTACCATGACAAGGAATTGAGGATGGTCTCCGGCCAACAGAGAAGAACTTCAGCTTTCATCCCCACAACCTGTGAAAAACTGAATCCTGCCATCAGCTCTGTGAGTTTAGAAGCAGATCCCCTCCCAGTCAAACCTTGGGTGTCCACAACCCTAGTCCACACCTTAAGACCCTGAAGCCAAGGACCCAACTCAGCCTTACCTGGATTCCTGACCCACAGAAACTGTGAGATAATGAACGTGTGTTGCATTATGCTGCTAAGTTTCTTCGGGTTATTTGTTACACAGCAATTGATAACTTGATACAGTGACATTTTAGTATTGAGAACCCACAATTTCAAAAGAAGATGAAGCACTTTTATTCAAAAAAGCAATTCAAACATCTTTTAAAACAATTTTTGGCCTGACATGGTGGCTCACACCTGTAATCCCAACACTCTGAGAGGCCAAAGTGGGCAGATCACTTGAGTCCAGGAGTTCAAGACCCAGCCTGGGTGACATAGCAAAACCCCATCTCTACTAAAAATACAAAAAATTAGCTGGGTGTGGTGGTGCACACCTACAGTCCCAGCTACTTGGGAGGCTGAGGTGGGAGAATCACCTGAGCCCAGGAGATGGAGGCTGCAGTGAGCAGAGATCATGCTATTGCACTCTAACCTGGACAACCAGAGTAAGACCCTATCTCAAAAAAAAAAATAATAATAATTTACAACTAAGATTGACTTTTAAATATTTTTAGGAAAAAAGGCAAATAAATAAAGGTGTAGTTCTGGAAGTAAAGAGGTTCAATGGGCTGAAACTAGTAAATCTTTTGTTTCCTACCTTCTCCAAGTTCAAGGTTGTAAAGAATTGGGAAGCCCAGACACAGGGCAGGAGAACATCTTTGGGAGTCCAGAGTCCCTGTTCATGGCAATCTCCTTCCTGAACATGGGATTGTCATATTTTTGGCACCAAGACAGCCAAAAACAATAATTTTTAAAGAGAGGAAAAAGGAAATTACCTACTAAAAAAATTAATGCGGTAGATTACTTAGAAAGCAATGCTGAAGTAATGGAAAGGAAATGGAAAGAACAGACTGCCTCTCATGTCAACTCAATGCTTCCTTTTAAACACTCCTCTGTCCACAGGCACATATGTTGTACCTACCCAAGACGACAGGATAAAAAGGTGGTTGTCCGGAAAAAAAATAAATGACTGTCATGGCTGCCCTATTTCTTACTCTTTCATTTTCCCATTCATGCAATATTCGTGTAATTGTCTAACTTCCATGATCACTCTGAAATATGGGACTGCTTTTTTTTTTCTGTCTCATTCTTTAATTGTTGTTAGCCTATTTCAGGTTTCTGCAATATTTCCCATTTGACATTTTGCTAAGTGGGAGTTAATTATTTTGTTCAATATACTTATTGATCCAAACAATCAATGACTTAAGAGTTAAGTTTGTCCTCATTACTACTACTTCTGCCATCCTATTCCCTCCACCAGTTTATCTCAACAGAGACAACTTTTGCAGTGAACTCCTGGATAATGCTTTGCTCTCTACCTTCCAGACTTAATCCATGACTTCAGGGGATGGCATCTTTGTACTGCAAAGATGTTCCTGGGTCCAGAGGGCTTCATCCCTTAGTTTTCACATCTCACCTTCATTATTTGAAATCCAAACAAGAAGTCAAAAAGAGTTTATTTCCTAGGTAAAGCTCAATGTGTTAGGCAATGATGAGCCTGTGAAAAACCTCAGCAAGTATACAGCTGAAGCATGACAGGCCTGAATACTTTCATCTAGGACTCTCTCAACTTTTTTTTTTTTTTTTTGCTTTTCCAAAATGCAAATAATTCAAGTGAACTTTGTGTTATATATGGTAGATGAGTGCCTGAAGTGAATATATAATCAATGTATTGTAAGGTAAAATATATTTTCACTACCTCATATAAGGGTATACCACAGCTAATCATTTTCCTATGATATGAATAACTGCAGAATGATCAGCTATGGTTTGTGCATGCTTTGTAGGTGCGTATAATGGGTATAAAACTCTCCAGACAATTTAGAGAGAACAGCTGACTCTTACCCCAATAGGGGGCTGGAGGCTTCTCCCAGCAATGCCTCAAACCTGCTTTGCGACTTTCTGGACCTTCATTTTTTCATTCTAACAAAAAACCAAGGATTAAAGCAAATAATTGAAAAAAAAATGAAATAATCTCAAAGATGCCTTCTGGCTTTGAAATGGAATGGTTCTATGGCAGTCATTGGTTCATTCATTGATTCCACCTAGTAAAATGTTAAATACCTTGTTTTACTTATATTTAATTTTCCAGGTGAAAGTTGTAGGAGGTATTATATTGTTCTGAAATAATTCTGGTCATATCTGCCTCCTTTCTAACTAGACATTCAGCTCCTATGACCAGAGACCAGCATGCAATGGAATTTAATCTCCATGGGGGCAGAGACTTTGTCTATTTTGTTCACTGTCATTTTCTCAGTGTCTAGTACATAGTGATATATAAACATTTTCTGAACAAAAAATAAATGAATGAATGCATGAATGAACATCTATTGAAATTAATGTCATCTATACCTATCAGAGAACAATATAAACATCTCATAAATGATTGTGGGTCTTAACAGATAATTTACATTTCCTGAATATACACGACCGAGTCCAGAAATTTAAAAATACATATTTTACAAAGCATAATTTCAGTGAGTATTTTGTTAATACGTACAAGTAAGGATGTTTCTTCAAATTTAAAAGCTTTGTCAACATCATGGACTAAGTTATTTCAAAGGCAGTCAATGGGAATTCTGGGAAAATTACATCTAAAAAAATGAAAAATGATTTCATTATCATAATCCTCTTTCAAGTTTACAGTTCAGTTGTAATAAAAAAAAGTGAGGAAAGTTAAAATGAAATTATTTAATAGGACTGGATTCCATGTTAATTGTGGATTCCATACTATTTACACTTTTTCATTTTAAAGAGTCTTTAAAAATGTGGCTTGCCATTGATAGAATTATATTAACACAGCATTCTGACACAATCCTATTGCAATTTCAAGAGTAGGAAAAGCCAAAGGAACGAACTGCTACTAAATAAAATATAGCCTCACGTTTGCAGACACCTTACTGGTTAATCAATGGCTCATGGTGTGTGCCTCAGGCTTATGTGTGGCCACGATTATTTTAACAAATCCAAGAAAGTATAATAACCTCTTGGCAGATACATATGCTAGCATATTTCAAATGTGTGTAGTTGGTATTCTAAAGACATGTACTTTAAAGATTTAATAAAATGATAATAGCTGCTTGTCATATGTTTTCTTAATCAATGGACACTAAAATTATAACTACTCTGAAGTGTAAATCCATAGCATGACTTTTCGAAAACTTACTATAATTAGTTTATTATTTTTCTTAATAGAGAAGCAATTCGAGTTAATTGCACAATGAAAGTAAATAAAAATAATACCTACAATCACACACAACAAGACAGAGACAATTCCTTAAACACCTTGCTCTGGGTACATTTTATTAAGTCCGTGTTAAACAAAAATGAAATCACAAGCTTTGTAAGTGGCTTTTTAAAACAAATATGTTGTGAAAAGCTTTCTATATATAAATAGATGAATTTCTTTAACATGTTAATTGTTGCAAAATGGTCCATTATGTATAAGCACCATAATATGTCTATCCAGCCCTTTGTTTTTGTATATTTGGCACTTTAGAAAACATTCATTTACAACAGGGTATTTTGATCTTAATACTATTGATATTTTGGGCTGGATAAAAACCTTCCTATCTGGTATTATGGTCACTACTTGAGTCACAGGGTCATTAGAAGCCCAAATTTCAGCATCAGGCAATATACCCATATACCAAACCTGCACATGTACCTGCTGATTCTAAAATTTTAAAAAAAGCCCTTGTTTATAAAGTCCTTTCTCGCCTTAAGATTATATAAAGATTAAATCATATCTCCTTAAGGTACTTTTTTCTCTCTGATTTTTAGAAATTTGAGTATTTTAAGCATTTGATACTTATTTCTTTAGTAACATATGAGGTGATTTTAAAAATATTCTGATGGTAAAGAGAGAGGCCTCAATCTTTGGAAAAATGGGACACACTGGACTTGGTGGTCATTATGTTTTCTGCCTGCCAACTCTACTTGGCTGTTTGATTCCATGGTGCTACCTGTTATCTCCCTCATCTTTATCGTAATTTCACCGTGAACACGTGCCAAGACAAAGAGAATGTAACAGGAGAAAACAGGAAGAAAAGGGAACCATTTGGGCTCATCTGTAAACTGGAAAATAGGAATCATCTAGCTGTGGGGAGGAAATGGATATGCCATACAGAGAGGCTGACTGAGCCTGCTTGACGTTGGCATGAATTATGCCTCCTTCCCACTTAGCTGCATCCTTCAGCCCTTTGAGATTTCTGGAGTACCTTAAGTGCACAAAACGTTTCCACATATGTAACCAACTTCTATCCTCAAAAGAACCGTCATGGAAATTCTAGTCATTTTCAGTTTACAAATGACAGAACAGCAGTTCAGTATTTCACAGCCATCCTGCAGCTACTGGGTGACAGAGCTGGAAGGCAGAGAAAATCTGAGATTCTTTTGTGCATTACCTCTAGCTCTATCACAACAACTTGAAAGCACCTGGAAACAAATCTTTTTTTTTTCTTTTTTGAGAAAATAAAATGTACATAGTTTCAGCAGGAATGTAAATTAGTTTTCTGTTTGTCACAGAGAATTGATGTCTTCCGGACTCCATAACTCTCTTTGAGATTAGTATCTGAAGTCCGAGAGCCTCCTAGGAGTAGAACAAGAATTCAAAGCATTTTTCAAGAAATGCAAAGGAATGTAAGTGCCCAGGTCTTAGAGTCTGTACAGCTTTAGTCAATTTCCTCCTAATAGCCTCTTTGAACTGAGTCAAAGGCTTCTCTGGTTTTGAGTTATTCCTGCATTATTTCAATAATTTTTCTTACCCACAAACCTTGCCTTTAAATAAAACTCTCTCTCTCTCTCTCTCTCTCTCTCTCTCCTATGAAAAGATTGTGAAATAGGAGTAAGACACAGAACTTGAAATGACAAGGCAGCTATTGCTCATTTACCCCAATTCCTACATCAACCCACTGATTTACTTTTTGAGGTTCACAGAAACACCATTTTTTTTTTGTAGGCACTGCTGCTGAATAAAGGATAACTTCCCACCTCCAACCCTCTCCTCCAGAAAAAACTGTTTAGAAAACCTTCATATTTACTCTTCCGCTCAAACTACTGGCCCTGATTTTTACAGATAATCAAAAGTCAGGCTGGCAAACTTATTTTCTTTGAATTTGGAAAATCTTCTAAAATTTGCCTTTTTCTTATTATTAGTCGATAAAGGCTATTTATAGTATTAAACAATGCTTAAGAATAGCCTGGATCCATGAAAACTTTTGAGAAGGAGGAAAAAGCAGACTGGAACCTAATCTCTTAACAATTTCAATTACACCTTCTACAAGTGGCTGTTGGCAAGTCATTAAAAATGAGCGATTCACACTTGTGGACACCTTTTTTGCCATGCAGACTTGACTTGCAAAGCCTTTATTATCCCTGGTTAAGAACAGCACAGCTAGTAAAAACGAATCATATGGCTTTAAACTACTTGCATCCAATGGAGATATCCTAAAAATGGTCCGGATAGTGACTTCATGACCATTTAGGCTGCAAGTGCCATAATTACTAACGAGAAGAGATATTTCCAAATGGCGGCAATAGATTATGAAAATGGAGAAAGGAAAGAGATTTACTTTCAGCTAACACTGAAATGCTTATAAGGATGAGGTAAGTAAGATTTTTAAAACAGGTCTGTTATCATAAAACTAACTAAAGTATTCCCGTTTACATGAAGGTAGAAAGAAATACGGAGAGTAAAAACATTTTTCTTAGCTGCTTTTTTGCTTCCTCTTAATATAAGGAATTGTTAAATATCATGTATAAAGTTTACATTTTTACAGTAAAATATATTTATGTAAAATATTTGAAAACACCATCTAGACTTAGTGAAAAAAAAAGTCTGAGCAGGGTCTTGGGAAAATTTTTTAGATTTCAGAAACACATAAATCAGTAACTAGATTGAACTGCTTTCAGGCTAATCCTAGAACTGTGAAAATTCTTAGTATAGCTGGAAATACCAATTTACACGTTATTTAGTAATAATAAGTAAATTTGCCAAACTCTCATTAAACAGATGCTTTTAATGCAACCAGCCGTTAGGGCAGTAGGGAAGTCTAGAAGCTGGTCTCTCTCTTCTCTCTCTGACTTCTCCTCCACTGCTGTGGAGAACTGGGAGCAGTTGATGCAATACACACAAGTATTTTCTGTGCTAGGCACTGGATTGCCACAAACGTCTTCAGGGCCAGCCTTTCTCAGGTTATTTTACAGCATTCTAATTGGCTGATAAAACATCTGGTTAGTTCCTATTGCCTAAGAATTTGTACTGGCCAGTGATTTTTTTACTGGCTATTTCTAGATGTAATGAAAAGTTCACCTTGATGGAGAAAGAAGGGAAGGGGCCAAGGATATTTCTACTGGATGTGCTTTTTGAAAACCGTTTTTGGTTAAATTACAAACTGAGGCTTCCTCGGCTTTGTTGCCCAAGCAAAATATAGCTATTTGCAAACTGCGTTATAATTGTTGGTGTGCAGAAACTGCCTTTTTAAAGAACCTCTGATCTAATCTAACCTACCCATTAGATAGATGGGACAACACAATTTATATCTGTATATGAGACACACAGAGAGAAAGAGAGAGAGAGAAAATCACACACACATACACACACGCACACACACAGAGCAAAGCTAGCTGGTCTTTGGAAATCCATCTTTCATGCCTATTCATTCCCTGTTTTCAATTCTTCTACCCTCTCTTTTGATAAGAGAAGTTCTTGGATGGAATATATTGATTCTCCCTAATTACCTATTTTTGTTAATGCCCACAGTACCATATTATCCACTAAAATACAAAATACAATTTAATTTCTCCTGAGCTGAGCCTTTCTTAAGACTTACAGAGTATATATTTACAAACTTGTTTTCAGGCAATAGTCTAGTATACAATTTTGAGAGGCATGACGTTTTGGAAAGTGTTTCAATAATTTGGAAGTTGAACAACAGAGGCAGAAGGGATTTCCTAAATATGAAGAAATAAACTCAAGCCATTCCCCTTTATTTTCCCATCAGAGAGCATGCAAGAAAAACATCACAACTAAAAATAGTTTCAATCAGTCTCTCTCTCATTTCCAAGCCTGCATCTAGAAGTCAGGTACTTTGGTCATTGTAGTGAGCAAGTGTTGTCCTGTGTTGAGCAGGAACTGAAATGTACTTGAAAATCTTGTGGGTGAGGTTTCAAAAAAAAACAAGGATTTAATGACTTCCAGAATCACTAGAAGAGCCTAGTAGAGTCTAGATAACAAAGAAAAATGCCACCACTATTCTTAGTTAATACTGTACGTGCTTGTGCTTGTATAGTTACTTCACTATTCCCGAAGGACAGTAGAGATACAGATACAACTAAAGCCTATTTAATTTCATTTTACTTTTAGAATAGCACAGTTTTCTCATTGGTATCAAAAGCTACATTAATGGTAGCAATACAAGTGGCATTTATTGGTTGCCCGGTGTCTAACTTGTGAAATCAATCAAAATCTTCTTTTTCCTGTATCCAATATGTACATAAGCCTGTTGAAATGTGTCACATCATTTACACTGAACTCATCAGTCCAACCAAATGCCCAGCTTGCTCTAGCTCACACCATGTGATGCCCCTGCTGCTGGACTCCAATACACCAACTCTTAGTTGGGGGGCTTTGACCACTCAAAGATACTGTTAATATTTGGGCCATCCTAAAACCATATGACTCTATTGATTCAAATTTCTGCTCTTATTCAGTTCTACTCGTAGCACTTCCCCATTGGACCCATCACAGCCAATGCATTCAGAAGCTCTAAACAGATCATTCTAGCCACAGAGCATAAAAGTCACCCAATGTTAATACCAGAAGTAGTCAGAGAAATCATCCAATCCAGTGATTCTCAAAGTGTGCTCCCCACACCAGCATCATTATCACCTGGGACCATGTTAGACAGGCAAATTTGCAGATCTCCACCCAAGCTTTACTGAATATGGTAATGAGGTCCAGTGATTCTGTTGCACATTCAAATTTGAGAACCACTGATTGAATTAATCCAACCCTTTTTGTAGATGAGAATGCTGAGGGTCATGAAAGTTAAATGAGTTATCCATGGCCTCACACCTAGTTGCTGGTGAAGTCAAGGCTAGATCCTATATCTGATGACCAGTCCAGGACTTCCCATGTTCCAGAACAGCATTATTGTTTATTATGCCATAGTTTGTGGACTTCTGTCTTAAAAAAAATAAATGTATGCTAATAAATGTAAGACTTTTGAAGGGGGATGATCCCACTGCTTAATTCCATTATTTTTACTTCCCCTGCAGACAGCTAAGTCTTCTAAGAAACAAATATAGCCACTAGAACTACATCAAAGTACCTCACTATGTCTGAATAATATTGTTCAATAATAAGACAAGTAACGAATTTATACTAAAGTTCTGAAAGGAGAAAAACAATACAATGTAGATCTATGGACTTGATCTGTAGAAAAAACAGCCATGAGCATCTCCTGTCCACACCTCCTTCTCCCCCAATTAAAATAAAAATCACAAGAAATTTTCACAATGATGAGGGCTTTTAAACTTGTTTTGTGTGCATATTTTGGAGCCTTTGATGTATGCTCACAGACAAGGAAGAAAGAAGGCCAGTTACGATCAACCGCTCTGCTAAGTCACAAATACTAACATTAAAAATGTAGATCTACTAAAGTAGAGGTCAAATATTCCCCTTGATCGTCCTTGAGCCAATTCGGATAGCTGATTATTCATTTGCCAAAATAAGCTCTCAAAGACACAAATGGTCTGCTGAAAGAACAAAGTAGAATTGAAGTGCTCATTGAATTCATCAGTCACAAGCACTATAGGGGGAAAAAAAGAGAGAGTGTGTCCTAGAGAGCGTGTGTCTGGCAGACTGTCCAGCCCCCGCCTGCTCCCTAGGGAGGTTCCAGCCCTCCCTGCAAGAGGAGTTATAATGCTCAGAGCCTGCCTGCCACAGAGTAGCTAAGTGCTTCTTGAATTGCAGTGGCAAAAATGTTCAAGGTCTTATCACAACAGCCACAAAAACAACTTTGCCCTAACGTCAACATTTTGCTGAAAACAAAGATTAATTAAACCAAGGACAAATCCCTGGACACACCACTGAAATAAAAACGAACAATGATAGTGAAAGTACAGTGGTCCCTGAAGTCGTTTACAGTTCCCCAAGAACCTTCTAGAAAGATAACTTGTGGTTGATAAATTTAAGATGTGACTGTAAAAGAAGCCTTGAGGAACTGAGGTTAGGGGTGAATTTATACAAGTCTATATAAGTATTCATACATTTAGTAAAATGAAGTAATAAAAAAGTACAGTAAACAATGCACTGCTGATTCAATGAGAAGTCTGCAAAGTCCTTTATTGCATATCAAGATGCAAATTGTTTCTGGACTTCAAAAAAAAATTACAACTCTTAATGCTTTTGAAATGCTATATTCTCACCTCCTGTTACTTGCCTTGGTCCTGGTGGGTCACAGAAATCCAATGGCTTGAGATTAAAATAAAATAAAATAAAATAAATAAAATAAAATAATAAAATAAAATAAAATAAAAATAAAATAAAATAAAATGCATTGAGAAACTGAGGTCTGTTGACTATTTCTCAATCTGGGTTTCTTTTACCCGACATTTTCTCCCCATGAAAACTACCTGACAAGGCACAGACCCCCAGCCTTTCTCAACAACTTAGCTCTGTCCACTGAAAATAGAGATCATCTTAAGCACATGTCTCCTTCCATTTTTCCCCCAAGATTTTAATTCAAAAGCCTCTAACCCCTTCCCTGCAATTTTATCTTATTTTTATTATTATACTTTAAGTTCCGGGTTACATGTATAGAACGTGCAGTTTTGTTACATAGGTATATGTCACCTACATTAGTTATTTCTCCTAATGTTATCCCTCCCCTAGCCCCCTGCAATTTTATTAAACATTCTATTTTGTGTTTTCACCAGTACATACACTTCCATGTGAAGCAATGTGTAAATTCAGTGCACTAGAAATTAAAATTCAGAAGATCGACGAGAAATAAACTCAAGGTCTTCAAACTTTTGCAAAAGGAGCCATGAAACTTATAATTCCTTAGTGAGGTAAAATGATTTTTCTATTACTTCATTCTGTGATATTTCCAGAGAGATATTGGGTGTCCCTTATTCATACTGACTCTATGGATTCTCCATTCTTAATCTGTTACCAAATTCCTGCTGCTGAGTAATTATTATGCACCCAGTTTAATACTAGTCTGAGAAAAACAAACATGACTTCAAATGTTAACCTGCTATAAAAGTAATGAGAGCAAATCCTCCAAACACCAAATACAAATGCATTTTTAAGGTGAGCCATTGTTTCAGATCTTGCCCCTTGCGCTCCTCCCTTTGACATATATTATTAAAAATTGACAATGAATCATAAGTTTCACCTGCTTTGACTATGGTAATGTTCCCTCTCCAAAATGCCAGGAGAAGAATGTGATTCCCTTCTGTTTGTGTGTAAGTTGTATGGTCTCTAATATTCACTATTCTTATAAATGAGTCAAAACTCAGTGAGAAGATATCAAAATCCTTAGATTTCAAACAAACATAGCCAAGGGTTTTCTGAATCAAAACCATTTATAGATGTCAGTCTATAAATGACTCCCTTGAGCAGCCCAAAATCTGGCCTGGTCTTCAAATCAACTAAGTTCTCATCTAAACCTCCATGTTTACAGAATCCTTCCTTTCAAACTTTATCCACCATGTCATATCCTTCAGTCCCCTAATGGTCCATTTCATGCAACCCAAATTCCAGTTACCATCTGACCACTGATCAAAGAAAAAGTGAGAAGAAAAATTTTTACCACTGGGCTAGAGCCTTATGGGAACAAAAGGCAAGTGTTCAATAGTGTAACAATTATGATAGCCCAATTATACGGAAGTCTAGCTTCACTGAACATCATGGAAATATCTCTGAAAGCACACAATGGTCAGAAATCATAGCACCTTGGAGCCGCAACACGGAAACAGAAATGTGTTTGAATGCATTATGTCTTTTTGAAAAAAAAAATTCACCATTCTTTTTTAATGGAACAGGTATAAAGCTGTCACAGTCCTAGAATACGAATGACTGGATTCAATAATTTATGTCATGTAGGTTTGTGCATTGTGTCTTTCCAGATGTCAAAGGTACACTGAGTGTGAGTCCCACTTCTGCCAATGAACTTCAGATCTGCAGTCCACCTACACGAGCTTCTCACAGATAGAAAACAGATAGATAGTTTCTATCTGTTTTAGAAACTTTATTTTTGGTTTTCTGTGCTCTTGTATGCTTTGCTCCAGAATTACCATTAGGGATAGTGATGGTGGTATACAGAAATTGGAGTAAGGCAGCTGCTCATGACGTTAGGCCAATAGTGATCCAAAACCCCCAAAACATGAAAAAAAAATGCACAAGCAACCTTTTGACTGACATGGCCGAAGACACAGGCTTTAGGTACCCAAAGGCAAGAAAAGCAAAGTAAAACAAAAAGAAGCAGGAAACAGCTCGTATATTCAGAATGGAGCTTTTAGATTAAATGTTCAATCAGAGACTTGTTAGAAACTACAGGTGGGGCTGCAGGAAGTGCTAGTCATATAGGGGGTAACATGCTTCCCTTTACACTAAACCAAGCTACTAGCAAAGACTCAAGGTCAGAGAATACTGTGACAGCGAGTAGTACAAGAAGGCACAGGCCCTCCTCCCCAGCGTGAGGTCAGCTGGAGCATTCTGCAAGAGGAAGAAAGCCTAGTCCAAGGCACTGGTACTATTTAAACCAGGTCACTACTATCTGCACCTAAGGAAGAAATCTTGAGTAATTTATTAGTTTTCACTTACAATGTATAGTTATTATTAGCTTTACATCATCAACTTTAAAAATGCAAGCTCCACTAGATTATAAGCACCACTGTATAAATTCTTTGAGGGAAGGGATCTTTACTTATTTTATTCCTTGGTGTACTCAAGCACCTAAAATAGACCAAAGAAGGCTCTTATGTTTCTTCAGTAAATAAAAACTAAACAGAATCCTTATCTCAAAGATATTACTCAAGCCAGGCTGAAGCATACGTCTGTGCAGGTTGTGCTTCAAACAAAAATGCCTGGCCCAGAGGGCAGTGTAAGGCTGGAATCCAGCCAGTGTCCCCACCAAAACCTGTCCCTTACCTGCAAGTACACAGCTCAGAAAAAGGTGACATCTGCCTAATGAGGAAGATTCTTTTTGTAGGCAGAGTCTCCTGGGCTCTTCAAGGCCCAGGGCTCTGGGCTCTGTCAAGGCAAGTTTCCCCAGGAGGGTATTTTGGTGAGCTGGGTAGGTCAAGCCACAGGGTACTCAGATATAATCCAATGCATTACATGGAAACCATTCTACAATTCAGACATCCCATCAGCTATTTTCATTACTGATGTCTTCCTGCATCAATACTGCTGTGCAGTGACTGAGGATACACACTTTCTTTTTTTTTTTTTTTTGAGACAGAGTCTCGCTCTGTCCCCCAGGCTGGAGTGCAGTGGCGCAATCTCGGCTCACTGCAAGCTCCGCCTCCTGGGTTCATGCCATTCTCCTGCCTCAGCCTCCCGAGTAGCTGGGACTATGGGCGCCCGCAACCATGCCCGGCTAATTTTTTGTATTTTTTAATAGAGATGGGGTTTCACCGTGTTGGCCAGAATTGTCTCGATCTCCTGACCTCATGATCCGCCCACCTTGGCTTCACAAAGTGCTGGGATTACAGGCGTGAGCCACCGCGTCCAGCCAAGGATAAACACTTTTAATAAGTTTGTCAATAAATCCTTCTCAGTGTAACTCACAAGTTGAATTTGGACTCTTGAATTTTTGTTCTGAGACAGAATCTCACTCTGTTGGCCAGGCTGGAGTGCAGTGGCATGATCTCCGCTCACTGCAACCTCTGTCTCCTGGGCTCAAGCAATTCTCCTGCCTCAGCCTCCCAAGTAGCTGGGACCACAGGCATGTGCCACCATGCCCAGCTAATTTTTATATTTTTAGTACAGACAGGGTTTCACCATGTTGGCCAGGCTGGTCTCGAACTCCTGACCTCAGGTAATCTGCCTGACTTGGCCTCCTAAAGTGCTGGGATTACAGGCGTAAGCCACCGTGCGAGGCCGACTGTTGAAATCTTAAAGACATGTTAGCCATGCCAACACTTTAGGAGGCCAAGGAAGGACAATCCCTTGAGCCCAGGAGTTTGAGAAAAAAATTAGCCAAGTATAGTGGTACATGCTTATAGTCCCAGCTGCTTGGGAGGCTGAAGTAGGAGTATCACTTGAGTCTCCAAGTTTGAGGCTGCAGTGACCTATGATTGCATCACTGCACTCTAGCCTGGGTGACAGAGCAAGACCCTATCAAAACAAATAAACAAACAAAAAAACATTAGCCTTTGTATTAGTCTGTTCTCATGCTGCTAATAAAGACATACTTGAGACTGGGTAATTTATAAAGGAAAGATGTTTAAGGGACTCACAGTTCCACATGGCTGGGGAGGCCTCATAAGCATGACAGAAGGCAAAAGAGAAGCAAAGGCGTGGTGTCAGGCAAGAGGGCTTATGTGAGGGAACTCCCATTTACAAAACCATCAGATCTTGTAAGACTTATTCACTACCAGGAGAACAGTATGGGGGAAACCCCCATGATTCAATTATCTCCACCTGGCCCCACCCTTGACACGTGAGGATTATTATAATTCAAGGTGAGATTTGGGTGGGGACACAATCAACCTGAAAACATCCACAATATTTAAGTGGTGAGAAACATTAGCATGGAGGACACAATAATGAAGTACAAGGCAAGGTTCTTTAACTCTGGCACTGTTGGCATCTGGGGCCAGATAACTGTTTGTTGTCAGGGGCTGTCCTGTGCATTGCAGGATGTTAAACAGCATCCCTACTCTCTACCCACAAGATGCCAGTAGTACCTCACCCCCTCCCAGTTATATCAAAATGCCTCTAGACTTTTCCAGGTGTTCCCTGGGGAGCAACATCACTCCTGATTGAGAACCACTGGAATAGGTAAAGCTGCCAGATTGGGACTGGGTAAGGGCCAGAAAATGTTTAGACATTTGTGGATAATTAAAAAGAATTACCAGCAAAGTACTAGAATGGGCCTTCATCCTAACATCTAGCTGGCAATAGTCCAAGTTCAGCTGCCCCCAGGTGGGGAACAGAGGTGGAGGGATGAGCAGAGACAAGCAGCAGCCTAAGTAAGAAAGATGGGGTAATATTTATAAGTGGGAGGATGAGTTACAGATGGAAAACCTGTATGCCACGATTCCCTTATGGCTCTACATCAGGTAGTCATCTTATGTTGGGTCCATATGTGTGCATTTGAACCAACTAACCATTGTGCATAGATATTTTTTCCTTTGTCCGAAGAAATCACTGTTGTTGCTGAGAATCAAGTGTATTCCTATATTGTTGGCATGGTTTGGATAGGTGTTGGCTGAAATAATAGCTACTGCTGCAAATAAAGAAGGATAACCCTAATACACAGAAATGCTTGGTGTGGTAATGACTTTAATGGCCAGGTTGACCCCCTACGGCATCCAATCTAAGAGTTGAAACACTTGGCTTGTACTTTTAGGTTGGACCCTGATGCAACTTTTACTTTGGCAATCCTGTTGCTCTTTTGGGAGACTTCCTCATTCAGGTTTGTCCCCAAATGATCTTAGAATAGGCCATGCATAAACAAAGCTTAAGACTGGTAGAAGCATACCACCATGAAAGCTTGGGGAAGGAAGGAGTAAAAGCAAAATAACATCTTTCCATTCACTCTGGTATTTCATTATTACAGTTAATGCCTGGGGATCTATTTTGCATATACTATGTAATTGCCTCGTTTTTCTTGAAACATCTTCATCTGGATTCTAGGAACCACAGTCTGCTGAATTCCCACCTCCCTACTCTTCTTTCTGAGGGCAAAGTTGTGGCTCAGGGTCCCTTTTCCCTCCACACTCATTCCCAGATTGGCGTGACTAACAGCATGATCCATGAATAAGCACTCTCTGTGAATTGTTTGTTCTCAGTCCATAACAAGATAAGTACAGGAAGCCAGAGTGAGTGTTAAGAAACTTTTACAGGCTGGGCATGGTGGCTCATGCCTATAATCCCAGCACTTTGGGAGGCCGAGGCGGGTGGATCATGAGGTCAAGAGATTGAGACCATCCTGGCCGACATGGTGAAACCCTGTCTCTACTAAAAATACAAAAATTAGCTGGGCGTGGTGGCATGCACCTGTAGTCTCAGTTACTCAGGAGGCTGAGGCAGGAGAATTGCTTGAACCCGGGAGGCAGAGGTTGCAGTGAGCCGAGATTGCACCACTGCACTCCAGCCTGGTCCACTAAGCAAGACTCCTTCTCAAAAAAAAAAAAAAAAAAAAAAAAAGAAACTTTTACAGCAATTTGACAGAATAATTTTATATCTATTAACTCTATTAGCAAAAAAAAGTGGCACTTGTATTTAGTATGTATTTATTTCAATTTTCCTTAAATGTTGTTTTCTCTTAGATTTGTTTTTATTGTATTTAAAAGCATCAGTCTATGGCAAATTAGAAAAAACAAAGGCCATTCACCAGATATATTTTGAAAAGCACTGTCTTAGATGGTCTCATCTAGTCCATAGCTTTAAATACTGTCAGAAACCGAATGTTTATGTTCCCTACAAATTCATAGGTTGAGACCTGATCTCCAATGCAATGGCTTTAGGCAGTGGGACCCTTGGGAGGTGATTAGGTCATGAGTGTGGAGCCTCATGAATGAGATTAGCGACCACAGAGAAATCCCTCACTCCTGCCATGTGAGGACACAATGAGAATAAAGCTGTCTATGAGGAACTGGGCCCTCACCAGACACTAAATCTGCCAGGGCCTTGATCTTGGACTTCTCAGCCTCCAGAACTGTGAGAAATACATTTCCATAGTGTATAAGCCATCCAGTCTATGATATTCTGTCATCAAACATCATCTATATATAGCCAGCATCCAACTTTGTATCACCAGCTTCAACATCCCCTCTGCATTCTAGACTCAAATATCCAACTGCCGACTCTACCTCTCCCCTTGGATGTCTTAAAAGCATCTCAAGGGTAACAGGTAACATGTCTAGAAGTAGTCTTGCTTTTATGCTCCTGAATCTTCCTCCTCTCTAATCTTCCTTGAGTCATTAAATAGTATTCACCCAACTTTTCAGGCTAAACACTTAGGATTCACTCTTGACTAGTATCATTCTACCACACTCTACACCCAATCCAGCAGTAATTTCTGAAGGCTCTGGCTCTAATGGAGATCACAGACCGAGCCACTTCTCACCCCCTCACCACCAAAATTCCAGTTCAAACCACCATCCATCCTCTCTCATTTGGAAAGAGGAAAGGGCCTTCTGCTATTTATCCCTGCTGCTAAGCTTGACCATGAGAGTTTCTCTTCCACAGCAGCCACATTTGGGTTTTTTTAAAAGTAGAAACCTGATCAAGTTCTCTATGCTTTAAACTCTCCAATGGATTCCATCATACAGAACACAGTGCAGAGATGGACTGCTACTGTTAGACCCTACATAACTTCCCCCATCATCCTGACCCCACTGTGCTCAGCCTTACTGGCTCACGCTGCTCCAAATGCAGGGTCCTCTTCTGGTTTTGTAAACACCCTAAGCACACTCCTGTAATTAGGCACTTTTGAATTTTGCTTCCCTCTGCCTGAAATGTTTTTTTCCTAGACATATGCAGGGTTTACTCCCTTGTTTCTCTGAGAACCTTTTGCATGCAGCACTGCTACCCTGAGTCACCTCCTTAATCATTCTACTTCATTTCACTTCAGTTCACTGTAACTAATTAACATCATAATATAATTTCATTATTTAAAAATTTGTTTATTGCCTCTCTCCTCTCCCTAAAATATAAAGTCCATGAGAGCATGAATTTTAACTTGTTATCTGATTTTCTCACATCTAGAGAATGCCTAACAGAGAAGAGATCCAAAACAAATGCTTAAATTTTATTTCAAGCATGTTCATGAATACAAAGAGAGTAAAAATAGTGCATTAGCTAACACTAGGATTTTGCTACCTAGGGTTATCACTCATTCATTTGTTTTATTCAAGTTTTTTATTGAGAAATAATGCACTTTCATAGCCACAGTTTCCAAATAAATATTTATTTATAACTAAATGTTTAAATTGAAAAAAAATTTACTATGGAGAAATGCATTAATTCAAAACTCATCTGATTCTTATTTTGTGATAATCATTTGAGGTTTTTTTCAGCAAACTTGATATAGTTTGGCTGTGTCCCTACCAAAATCTCATCTTGAATTGTAGTTTCCATAATCCCAATGTGTCCTGAGAGAGACCTGGTGGGAGGTAATTGAATCATGGGGGTGGTTACCCTCATGCTGTTCTTGTGATAGTGAGTGAGTTCTCAGGAGACCTCATGGTTTTATGAGGGGCTTCCCCCTTTTTGCTTAGGACTTCTCCTTTCTGCTGACACGTGAAGAAGGGCATGTTTGCAGCCCTTTCTGACACGATTGTAAGTTTCCTGAGGCCTCCCCAGCCATGCAGAACTGTGAGTCAATTAAACTTTTCTTTGTAAAGCACCCAGTCTTGGGTTTGTCTTTATTAGTAGTGTGAGAATGGATTAATACAGTAAATTGCCAACAGAGAGTGGGGTGCTGCTATAAAGATACCCAAAAATGTGGAAGTGACTTTGGAACTGGGTAACAGGCAGAGCTTAGAACCATTTGGAGGGCTCAGAAGAAGACAGGAAAGTGTGAGGAAGTTTGGAACTTCCTAGAGACTTGGAGGGCTCTGAAGACAGGAAGATGTGGGAAAGTTTGAAACTTCCTAGAGACTTGTTGAATGGTCTTGAACAAAATGCTGATAGTAATATGGACAATGAAGTCCAGCCTGAGGTGGTCTCAGATGGAGATGGGAAACTTGTTGGGAACTGGAGTAAAGTTCACTCTTGGTATGCAAAGAGACTGGCGGCATTTTGCCCCTGCCCCAGAGATCTGTGGAACTTTGAACCTGAGATAGATGATTGAGGGTATCTGGCAGAAGAAATTTCTAAGTGGCAAAATGTTCAAGAAGAAGCAGAGCACAAAAGTTTGGAAAATTTGCAGCCTGATGATGTGATAGAAAATAAACACATTTTCTAGGGAGAAATTTAAGCTGGCTGCAGAAATTTGCATGAGTAACAAGGAGCCAAATGTTAATCAATAAGACAATGGGAAAATGTCTCCAGGACATGTCAGAGGTCTTCACAGCAGCCCCTCCCCCTTCACAGGCCTGGAGGTCTAGGAGGCAAAAATGGTTTCTTGGGTTGGGTCCAGAGACCCCTGCTGTGTGCAGCCTTGGGACTTGGTGCCTTACGTCCCAGCTGCTTCAACTTCAGCCATGGCTAAAAGAAGCCAACGTACAGCTCAGGCCATTGCTTCAGAGGCTGAAAGCCCCAAGCCTTGGTGGATTACACGTGGTGCTGGGACTATGGGTCCACAGAAGTCAAGAACTGAAGTCTGGGAACGTCTGCCTAGATTTCAGAAGATGTCTGAAAACACCCGATGTCCAGGTGGAAGTCTGCTGCAGAGGTGGGGCCCTCACGGAAAACCGCTGCTAGGGCAGTGCAGAAGGGAAATGTGGGATTGGAATGTGTGCCCACTGAGGCACTGCTTAATGGAAGTATGAGAAGAGGGTCACCATCCTCCAGACCCCAGAATGGCAGATCCACCAACAGTTTGCACTGTGCTCCTGCAGAAGTTGTAGACACTCAGTGCCAGCTGTGAAAGCTTTGAAAGCAGCTGGGAGGGGGTGCTATACCCTGCAAAGCCGCAGGGGCGGAGCTGTGCAAGATGGTGGGAGCCACCTCTTGCATCAGCACACCCTGGATATGAGACATGGAGTCAAAGGAGATTATTTTGGAGCTTTAACATTTTTACTGACCAATTTGGATTTCAGACTTGCATGGGGCCTGTAGCCCCTTTGTTTTAGCCAATTTCTCTCATTTGGAACAGGTGTATTTACTCAATGCCTGCACCCTCATTGTATCTAGGAAGTAACTAACTTGTTTTTGATTTTACAGCTCATGGGCAGAAGGTACTTTCCTTGTCTCAGATGGGACTTTGGACTTGGACTTTTGAGTTAATACTGGAATGAGTTAAGACTTTGGGGGACTGTTGGGAAGGCATAATTGTGTCTTGAAGTGTGATGACATGAGTTTTGGGATGGGCCAGGAGTGGGATGATATGGTTTGGCTGTGTCTTCACCCAAATCTCATCTTGAATGGTAGCTCCCATAATCCCCACATGTCATGGGAGGGACCCAGTGGGAGGTAACTGAATCATGGGGGCGATTATTTCCATGGTGTTCCATGTTAGTGTGTTCTCATGAGATCTGATGGTTTTGTAAGGGGTTTTTCCCTCGCTTCACTCTGCACTTCTCCTTGCTGCCGCCACGTGAAGAAGGATGTGTTTGCCTTCCCTTTTGCCATGATTGTAAGTTTCCTGAGGCCACTCCAGCCATGCTAAACTGTGAGTCAATTAAACCTCTTTCCTTTATAAATTACTCGGTCTCGAGTATGTCTTTATTAGCAGTGTGGGAATGGACTACCATAAAACTTTGTGGAAAACTCAATATAATAGCATATGTAGGATTGAAAGGAAATGCTTTAAAATGTTTAGGAAAGCCAACTCTCAAATACCAGGGAAGAAGCCATTAACCAACAAATATGTTCAATGCAAATTACAATGTAGTCCTAGCTGTTCATCGGCATAGGTCACCTACAGCAGTTCTAGATAGCATCTTTAGCCTTGCTCACTCATTCCTTTTACAGGTTTACTGAATGCCTACCATGTGCCTACACTGTTCTAGGGGTTGGGAGGGAACGATATAGCATCAGCAAAGTGGACATAAGACTTGCTCTTCAGCTGCCTTTCCAAACACCTGTTTCTGAAAGCAGTGAAACTATTTCATCAGCCAAATTCCCTAATTAATTGGCTTAAGGAGCTTTTGCATCCTCCTTGTTAGAGATGTGTTTGCTCCTTCCCCAGACTCTATATTTTAAAATGTCTGAACTGCTTCAAAATTAAGATATATTATTCTCCCCCACCACACAGAGGGAGGACTTAGGAAGTGCTTTTCAGATTTTGATTTATTAAAGACCAAACTATTTGTATTTCTCACGAGGGAGTATTTATATATAAATCTCCCCTTATTAAGTAGTTTGGATAAAAACATCTCTAAAGACAGCCAAAACTGTCCATTAAGCAGAAATAGACCTCAGTAACACATATGCACATTTAACAATTTATTCCTCTTCTTCCCTGACAGTGAATTTGCACCAACACATAGCTCATTTCGCCTCAGTAAAACCATTACTTCTGATTTTTATTCCAATCTAATGGTAACCATCCCGAGGCCAGGGACATGGTATAACTGTCTCCTGGCCTGACCATGGCATTCCTGTGCATTCAAGTGGTCTGATTTCTATTTGTGAGCTAATTCTATGGGCTGCTAGTTTCTTCGGAGGAAACAAGAAGTTGTTCTTTTCCTGTATCTCTTTCTGATATTTTTAAATGGTGTTATAAGTCCTAAGAATAGTTTCGTTTTCCTTATAAAACTGGTTAACTGTACTATATGATATTTTCCTTCCTTTTATGCCTCATGCCTTGCTTTTCCAGCAAGTGGCCTCTGAGAACAAACAAACCAGATGTGGTTTAAAGATTCGTAATCTTTAACTCTTTTTTTATACCCAAGAGCAGCATTTTTAGGGAAAAGAAGAAAAACAAAAAGCAAGGAAGAATCTTTCAATCTCCTATAAGATGTAGACAAGGTCAAAGAATGGCTCTCATGTATATAATTTTACCTTGACCATCGATCCACAACTTTTGGTAAAAAAAAATTATTTTTTTAAGTTAAAAATTCATATGTGAACTATCTTAGAAGGGAAGTTGCAAGAATATACACAAACACTCACATGTATCCAATGGGTAAATCATCAATGGAAGTAGATCTCTTGTTTCATATCAGGTAAAACTGTTACTAAAATTAGAAATACTTATCAACAAACGTAAAGTGTGTCTATGTGACTCTGAAGACTACTGTGAAAATATGCAATGTCGTAAGTACAATGTCATAAAATACACAAGACTAGACAGTCTAAAGCAAGATTACCAATTAACATATTTCTATCTATATAAAGATTTTCTATAATGAATTTTCTATAATGAATTTTAATAAAATCACCTTTAGCCTTGTGCCACCTGTTTGCATTGAGAAATATTCAAAGAAAGAGCATCAGGCTAAGTGTTATTTATTTGGGTATATTGTGTTTCAGTCCACAATATGCTTACTGTAAGAACACACAAGAGACATTATTTCTCTTAGGAAAATGTATGATTGTCCTAAGCAACTACATTCTTTATGTCATATATATATATATGTAAAATTGTGAAATTGATTGTGTTCTTCTCTTTCTTTGAACAATTAGAGAATTCAGATACATTTGTGACCACCTCTGACAACTGTGCCTATGTCTAGCATTTGCAAATGTTACTTATTCCTTAGTTGGGTTTTCATTTTTCTATCCTTTCTTTCCCTTTGCCTGATTTCTTCTCTATTGGTTTTATTCTGTTGTATCACACATATTTTGGTTAGCCAGCTCAAATCCACTTTTTAAAAAAGGTAAGGATTTAAGGGGACTGGAAAAAAACACCATTTGCCAGCAAAAATAATTTCTCATTGAATATATAAACACCCTCATTTGTGATTCATGACTGTGTGCAACAGTCTGTGTTTTTTTTCCTTCAAAGGAGCCAGTTGCATCAAATGTAGTTAATTTTAAAGAGGAAAACACTTCAAATGAAATCTGAAGAGGTCTGTGCCTGAATGGGGGAGCAGTGGATATATTACACATGGAAGATCTGTGTTTTTAAAGATAGTTCATTTGTAACATGATGTTAAATGGACATTTCAGCTGAAGCCTGAAGACTCTAGGCCAGGTATGTCAAAGTGAAAGGGCAGACCCCACCATCCATAACTTGCAGGAAAGGAAGTGGGGGAAACCAAGGGTAATGCGTCCTAAATTCCTTGCCATCTCAGAGATGGAAGGTTCCATAGGCTAGAAGTTAGAGAATGATCTTCACATACATTTTCTTTGGAGAGAGCTTTGCTGTGAGTGCCTTATCTCCATGACCTAAGAAAGCAGTTATGGGGTATTCTTCCCACACTTTGGACTTAAAAAGGGGGCTTAGAAACCACAGTGAGATACCACCTCACACCCACTAAGATGGCTATCATCAAAAAGATAATAAAAAGTGTTGGTGATGATGTAGAGAAATTGGAACTCTTACACAATGCAGAAAGGAATATAAAATTGAGCAGCCTTTGTGGTGAATAGTCGGGCAGTTCCTCAAAAAGACAAATATAAGAGTTATCACACAACCCAGCACTCCTAGGTATATTCCACTCCTAGGTATATACCTAAGAGAAATGAAAACGTATGTGCACACAAAAACTTGTAGACAAATGTTCATAGCAGTATCATTCATTAAAGCCAAAAAATGAAAGCAATCCAAATGTCTACCAACTGATGAATGGGTAAATAATACATTGTAAATCTATAAATGGAATATTCTATAACAATAAAGATATTAACTATCGATACATGCTGCAACATAAATGAACCTTGTAAAGAAACCCGTTCACAACAAATCATATATTCCATGATTCCCTTTACAGGAAATGGCTAGAATAGGCAAATCTACAGAGACAAAAAAAGAGATTATAGGTTGCCTAAGGCTAGGGGGATAGGGACAAATAAGGAGTAAATACTAATGGGTGTGAGATTTCTTGTTGTGATGAAAAAGAGTTCTAAAATTAAGATTGTGGTGATGGTTGTACAATTCTGTGAATACACTAAAACTCACTGAACTGTACACTTAAATGGGTGAAATCTACAGTATGTGAATTACAGCTCCATAAGGCTGTTGTAGGAAAATACCTTTTAAATAGCTTAATATCTGGTTGAGGTGACAAATGTTGAGTTACAGCTGGAAAGGAGGTGGGTGGAACCTGAAGGGCAAGAGACATCTGAAGGGCAAGAGGCAGAATCAAGGGCTGCAGGCGACTAAAAGTCAGCGGCAAGGAGTCTGAAATCCTGTCCCTCAGGCCTGGCTGGAGATGCGGGGAGGAACCCTCAGAGGAAGCTGAAGTGGATGTCAAGATGCTGGATGGCTGTGGAAGGACTTGCGGGAAGCTGGTATAGGAATGCATCTGCCCAGATGAGAGAAACCAATGTTACATAATGATCACTTTGCTCAAACCAAATGGATACCTCATATAATGAAATGAACGTGTACTTTCAATGTGTAAGGGACATTCCTTTTCTGTGGATCATCTCCTCAGTGCTGGTGACAATGTGGTGTTGCTTTCAGATGTCTGTGGATGGGCATCAGTTCTGCATGGGTGCCCAGGTACCACTCACACTCTGGTTTTCCTCAAGGAAAATCACAGATCTGAACAGGGCATTGTTAGCTGTCTTCTTTCTCTACAGAATGTTTGATTCAGACATTTGCCAAAGTCTTGAATAACGACACTGCCATTTATGGAGAAAGACACAAACGTGCAACATAAGGTCTCCTTTTCTAGCAGATCGTGGGGGACTCCTCAGCTTCCTCCCTAAGATGGTACCACACAGATATGATGCAGTGGGTGTTCGCTTTGCTCTTTTGGAGAATGTAAGCAGGTCTTATCACAAAATTCAAGGAAGAGAGTGAAAAGGGGGGATTTTCTTGACCAAGAGAACTGTTTTCCTTTAAATAAACATCCTGAGGCATGTGAAGGGAAGAGCCAACATGTTCTTCCCACCCTCCAGTAGATAACAAGAAGGCAAACTGCCTGTATACTAAGATCTTCCAGTAAAGCTAACATACCACATCACAACCTCTGGGAAACCACCCACTGAAACATCAGGGCTTACAATTAGGTATGATAGGTTCCTAATTATATATTTTTTGGAAAATAGTTACAAACATTTGGATAGCACTGAGTTGTTCATAAGGCATTTTCTTTATATTATTTTACTTCTCATCATAAGCACTTCTCATATTACCCTAATTTCACATGTAAGGAAAGCAAAACTCAGAAAGCCATGATTTAAATAAAGTCATACAACTTAAACGGAGCCAGACTTCATCCAGGCCATGTGACTCTGTAGAGTAGGTGTTAATTATCATACTATGCCTCCTCCCTTGTAGAATGTGTTCTACGGTGCCTCCCAAACAAGTGTTTGGAATATCTCATTGGCACCAGTCCTGGGAGCAGATTTCCAACAGGCAAGTCATTCAGGCACACATGTTGATGCTCATTTTCAGCCTCCTGATTTTACAAAAAGGGAAACTTGCTTTTACATACGAAAAGCAATCCCAGCAGCTCTCTGGGGTCCCATGATGCCAGAATGAGCAAAGATGGTAACACAGAAGTCCAGAACTGATGGGTACCAGGATGCTTTGGTAATTACAGGAAGTAGAGAATATTTCTGTCAATCTTTGCAATGTGAGGCTTCTTTATGGTCAAAGTCCTAAGTATAAAAGGAATTGAGAACTGGGGCACTTGTCCTCTCGAACTCTGCTCTAGTGTATACAGACAAAGTGATAAAAATGTATTACCGAACTATGTGGCCACATCTCCATGATTACCATGAAGCACAGGGTATTTCTCAAGCATCCTGGTTTCCTTCCACTTTATTGTGCAATTAACAAAATACATTTTAAAAAGATCTTTCTCTTAGCCTGAAACATCTCCTGAAGCAATGCCCTTCCAACATTCCCAAGTCCTGCAAAGTGACACTCTTTACGGAGTAAAATAGTCACTATTCTACCGGTTTACTTCTTTTTAATTTCAAATAATTATTCGGTTTGGTAGATTGAGTTTTTTAAGTAAGTCTATCTATGGCATTTGTAGTTTTATAGATCTGAAGTCACTTGTTCATGAAAATACTTGTCGAACATCTGTAGGGAGACTGTGACTGTGGCTGTGACTGGAGATATAAAGAGGCACGCTGCATGCTTTCAAGGACCACTTAGTGGAACAGGGGAGGCACACATGGAAATCATTAGCTGTAACAGTATGTCATAAACAGTGCAGAATAGATAAGACAAAGAGCTTCGGGCGCCCAGTGGAAAAATGGAGATCAGGGAGAGGTGACTATAGGGAAGAGATTAAGAGGATTCTGGAATGAGGGGGCTGGGGCTCAAATCTTAAATGCTGTCATTTACTGGCTGTGTGACTCTGGGCAAGTAAATGACCTCTCTGTGCTACCATTTCCTCAGCGATTAAATGGAAGAAAAACTGCATCTACCTCATGAGTTGTTATAGGTGTTATAGTTAGCCCATAGAAGGCACAGAAGATGGTTTCTGGAATACAGTGAGGGTTATAGAAGCGTCAGATATTATGATAATTCTAGGTCCAACTCTCTGTAGTCATGAGTGGATATCTGGTTCCCTATTATCTGCAACTTAAAATACACAGGAACTCCTGACTATATCCCATCAGACAGCAGCGTATCAAGTAGCCTCCTCCTGCTGCAAGACAGGCTGAGAATTTGAATATCTCACTTTTCAGCTTTTAAATTGGAGGAAGACAAAAGGAATGGTAGCTGAGGAAACCAGACCCTGACTGGTAGAATTGTTTTCCTAGCATATAAATTTCCTTAAAATCAGCCAAATGGAGAAAAAGGGACAAAGATGAAGAAGCAACAACAAGCCCAGTGCTTTAATACTTTTGCACTTAGAAATAATTTGTGTATATTTGCTATTTTATGTATTTATCACATTTAAGATTGGGTGATTTATGTGGATTTGTTATTTTAATTTGAAACATAAGAAAAATGTAGTGTTGTATAAACAATATTGTAATGTTTATGAGAACTTAAGGGCCACCATACTTACATATTCAACTTATTATATTTATGTAGATTTTTCTAGAACTTGGGGCCATCTAAGCTGCTGGAGTATTGAAAAGCTTCAAAAGAGAAAGAATATGTTAAATTTATGATTGCTGTTTAAATATTTAATGGACTTTAATTAACTAAGTTGTAAAGGTCCTTTTGAAAGTGGTTGATAAACTATATCACATTTATAAATAGAATAAATTGGAGTTAAGCTTTAGAGCTCAAGAAAAAGGGTTTTGAAATTTGCAACTTAAATGCATTGAATATTCATTTAAAAATACAAAAGTTGGCATAAATTATCTTTTCTTTACATGAAACTCCCAGAAAGACACTAAATCTTACATTCAAAGCAACTAGAAGAAAACGAGCCTTGATTTAAAACCATCAAATCCAATTCCATGGCTTACTATGAACCACTATTCTTCCTGCTCTCGCTTTAACAAATATCACCCTGTAAAACTGTTTTCCAAAAGTCTCCAGTGACCTCTGAGTTGATAAACCCAACAGCCTTTAATCCTCCATCTTCCTCAAACTCCAAATAGTGCACCACACTATTCAAAACACCCCCGTGTTCTCTTCTTCTCTCAACACTATCCCAACCTTGTCAGCAGTTCAGCTTCCGATGATGTTTTCTCTGGATCATCATTCACCATTCACAAAATAAATCTTACTTCCCTCAGGTCATCTTCTCTAAGCCCTTCTCTCTGGACATTCATTATCCTTGAATGTGTCTACCTCTTACATTTAGCCTCTATTCTAAAATCCCTGGAAGTGGGTTTTAAATAGCTGTGGAATTCAAGGCTTGTACTTCCCATCACTTTCTAAACACATTTTCCCAAATTTCCAGCTGAAATCTCAAACATGTAATTGTTCATCACCTTCCTAGTCAAAAGTATTTCCGTTGATGTTTCCTCTCCATGATCATGGCACCTGTGTCCCTCCAATGACTAAGCTTAGCATCCCCATCATCACTGCTTACACACCTAGAAGCAATTGGGTGGAAGTCCCAGTGACACTGCAATTCATTCCTCAACAGCCCTTTCCATTTCATTTGTTACTACTTTGATTCACATCCTTTGAAATGGTCTCTCCACTTCTCTTCTCTACCTAGTCTATTAATCATGAACACTGTTTCAGAATCAATCCTTTACAGAATACCTAGAACATGATTTTAAAAAATAAACTTCACAGTGGCTCATGTCTATACTCCCAGCACTTTGGGAGGCCAAGGCAGGCGGATCACCTGAGGTCAGGAGTTCAAGACCAGCCTGGCTAAAATGGTGAAACTCTGTTTCTACTAAAAATACAAAAAATTAGCCAGGCGTGGTGGCACATGCCTGTAATCCCACCTACTTGGGAGGCTGAGGAAGGAGAATCACCTGAACCCAGGAGACGGAGGTTGCAGTGAGCCAAGATCATGCCATTGTACTCTAGCGTGGGCAACAAGAGCAAAACTCTGTCTCAAAAAAATGAATAAATAAACTTCAGAGCCTCCATGTTGTCTAATAGAGTACAAAGAAGGCAAGGACCTCCATGATGGCGCTGACTTCACATCCACCCGTCCGGACATGCTTTCTCTCTTTTCTGTATATATAAGGTCTACTTTCACTTCAAGACCTACAAGAGTGCTCCTTGAATACTTCTCTCATGCTTTCAATTGTGAAACGCTCTTTCCTTTTCTAAACTACCTGAACATATGTATCATAAGTCTTTCTTTTGTGATTATTATATCACAGAAAAGAGAAAGAGGAAATTAAAGAACTTTAAAGAAAAAGGCAAGCAAGAAATAGAGAAAGGAAGGAAGGATGGAAGAGGAGGGAGGCGGAAAAAGAGAGAGGGAAGGGTTAATGGACATAACTGATGGTTTGCCTGAGACAGGCCTTGGGAGAATCTTTCCCATTTGTTACCCCACTTGATAATTACAACAACCACTCCTATATGTCTTACAATAATCCACATTGTTCAGAAGAGGGCACAGATCAGAGAAATTAAACGCCTTGCCCAAAGTCTAATCAGCTAGTAACATTTAGAGCAGGGATTAAACCCATGACTTGTGATTGCCAGCCCCAGAGGAGCAGTATGTGCCTCACTGAGGTCCCATAGAGAAGAGACAGTGTGCAGCATCAGAAGCATTTGGACAGCAGCCACGGTGAGGCAACATGGCTTTGGAGGGAATGAGGAAGAGGCCTGTGCAGCAGGATCTGTGGAAAGCTGGGTGCTCAGCGCAGCTGGGGACAGCAAGGTCAGGGACTGGGCAGCAGCAAAGGCATTAACAAGCTTTCTTTCTTTTTTTTTTTTTTTTTTTTTTTTTTTTTTTGAGACCCAGTCTCCCTCTGTAGCCCAGGCCAGGGTGCAGTGGCGCAATCTCGGCGCACTGCAACCCTCCGCCTCCCGGGTCCCGGGTTCAAGAGATTCTCCTGCCCCAGTCTCCTGAGTAGCTGCGATTACAGGCACATGCCACCATGCCCAGGTAATTTTTGTATTCTTAGTAGAGACGGGGTTTCACCATGTTGGCCAGGCTAGTCTTGAACTCCTGAACTCGTGATCCGCCTGCCTTGGCCTCCCAAAGTGCTGGGATTATAGGCGTGAGCCACCGCACCCGGCCGTTAACAAGGTATTTTATAGGAAAATAAAACTATTATTAAAATTAAAAAATAAATATTTACAAAACATTAACCTGCAATTTATCACAAAGCTTTTTGTTTCTTTTAGTTTAGTAAATAAATGACAATTCCTGGAGAAGCTTGCAGCTACCACTGCATTCACCCTCCACAACAAACACTTCAGTCATGTTATATTTATGTCAGACTCCAAATTCTGGCCTCTGCCCCTTTTATAGGCCTACAAGTTATATTAGGACAGTTATGTTTGAGTCATTTTTGTTGCATTAACTCTTCCCAGTACAGTGCTCCATTCATGGCATACTAAATGAGTATTTGTCAGATTTATGAATTTTATTTGGACTCCATCAATCATTTTAGAAAAACAATTATTATAATACACTATTTTCTTCTTGTAATTGTGCTCACATTAAAAATGATTTCTGGCCAGGGGCGGTGGCTCACACCTGTAATCCCAGCAGTTTGGGAGGCTGAGGCGGGTGGATCATGAGGTCAGGAGTTCAATACCAGCCTGGCGAAGATGGTGAAACCCCGTCTCTACTAGAAATACAAAAATTAGCTGGGCGTGGTGGCGGGTGCCTGTAATCCCAGCTACTCAGGAGGCTGAGGCAGATAATTGCTTGAACCTGAGAGGCAGAGGTTGCAGTGAGCTGAGATAGCGCAACTGCACTTCAGCCTGGGTGACAGAGTGAGACTCTGTCTCAAAAAAAAAAAAAAAGAAAGAAACAAACAAAAAACATGATTTTTAATATTTATGCTTGGTCCAAGGCAGTGGATACTATTTTAGTACTCACGATCATGCTTGTTAGAGTGTGACCATTTCTGTAATGTCTGGATAGTTTGACTTCTTTTGAATATAAACCATATTATAAAATATATAAATATGTAATGTATAATATAATACAATAATAAATAGTGAAGCTAACATCACTTATCTCAAGAAAGAGGAAGTCCTGAAGGTGCAAAGCTCTTCTGCCATTTCCAGATTAAAGTGCCAGGGCAATAACATTACCCTTGATGGCATTTTGTTTTCTATATCTGACTTCAGCAAGTTGAAGAAGAAAATTGCCCATGAAAATAAATTCTTTTTAACATCAGTTGTAGTTCCAAATAGCAGGATATTGCAGTTTAGACAAGTGGGGCCTCTACAGATAGTAATCTTAACATATATGAACTATGTACCATCATTCTGACTTTAAACCATCCTACCTTTAAAATAGAGTTTCCTAAACTGGTATCACACATGCATCTGCAAATAAATAAATGCAGACGTTCTGCATCCCGCATGCTGGAGTTTCTTAATTCTACCTAAACTATCAAACGCCATGCAGCAAATGACAATATAAATAAAAGAGAGGGAAAAAAAAAGAACACTGAAAGCCATCTTTTAATTACTAAAAATAGCTGTTACATTAAATGTTAAACATTGCTGTCATGTTATTCAGTGCATCCAGTAGTAAAAATTATAAACCATACTCCTTTTGTATGGATCAAGCTTCTCCTGTTTTTTTTTTTTTTTTTTTTTTTTTAACAATAGAGTGACCCTTGAGCTGTGAAAGAATAGTTAATTATTGGCATGGCCTTGTTATAAAGAACAGTAATTTGAGGACAGAAAGTATTCTAGACATGAATAAATAAGCACATCTGTGGAATTAGCATAAGAGCTATTTGGTTAACTTTGCCAGAACTAACCTTCAAATACTAAATTTTATACAGTATCTGGGGAAAAACATATAAAAGTATGGAAAACAAACATATCATGGGCAAAATAGCTCCTAAGATTCACCAAAGAAAAATGGAACAAGTGAATTCCTCCATCTGTTCATGCATTTTTTTCACTGCATTTGGATACGTGCTGGACAGAGATAACTTTGTTCCGTCCTGAAGTGAGACTTGACATGGTTGTTTTTTCTGGCACCTGACAGCACCACTCAGGATCCATGTAGTCCAAGGAACCAGCCAGGAAAAGCCAACTGCCAGTTGCTTTGAGGGAATCCAGAGCCCTGAACACAGCCTCCTCTACCTCTCTCCTCTAAGCACACTCGGGGATTCATCAAGAAAATTCATCATCTTGATTTACTAACAGAACTCTCGGCATGAAAAGGTAATCCATGTATTATGTGACACATCACACATCAGAGATTATTAAAGAAAGGCTTTCAGGAAGCTTATACTCTGCATGGACTTACCTAAGTCATCCGTGTCCTCTGCCCTCTGCACATTCATTTTTTTTTTTTCATCCCAAAGCAATATTTCCCTTTTTCTTTTCTTCCCCTTGATATGGTTTGGCTCTGTGTCCCCACCCAAATCTCATCTTGTAGCTCCCGTAATTCCCATGAGTTTTGGGAGGTCCCCAGTGGGAGACGACTGAATCATGGGGGCCGGTCTTTCCCATGCTGTTCCTGTGATACTGAATGGGTCTCAGGAGATCAGATGGTTTTAAAAATTGGAGTTTCTCTGCACAAGCTTTCTCTTTGCCTGCCGCTATCCATGTAAGATGTGACTTATGCCCCCTTGCCTCCACCATGATTGTGAGGCTTCCCCAGCCACGTGGAACTGTGAGTTCTCCATTAAGCCTCTTTCCTTTGTAAATTCCCCAGTCTTGGGTATGTCTTTATCAGCAGTGTGAAAACAGACTAACACACCCCTTGAGGATCCTTCTTCCCTCTTCCCTGGAACACTTGAATGATATTTTTCCAATTATCCATTTTCCCTCTTGCTAACAAGAATGTACTCAGACGGTTATGTCTCTGGGGTCCAAACTGCCTAGAAAAATCATGCCCTCCTGGTTGCATTAAAAATAAGATGCTCCCAGACATTAGTAATAAGACAGCTTAGCAATCTAGTTTAAAACACCTGTTAACATCTTCATGATAGGCATGGAGTTTCAATCTCTGTTTTATAAGCAACAGAACATGAGAGTAATGAATTCTATTGTCACTAAAGGTTGTAGGGTGTTACATTTGTTACTAGGTCATCCATGATAACAATATTTTATAAGCCCTGGAATAAATCTGGAGAAATTCACCTTTAATATTTGTTATCAGGAAGCAGAAAACTGTCCCTTTGTATCATATAACTAATTGCACATGGCAAAAATATGCCCTAGAAATAAATAGCTTCTCCAAAATAGAACAAAACGTATGTTCATAGTAGGATGCATGGTTTCATGCAATGATATGATTATATCTATACTCCTAAAACCAAACCAAATCTAACCTTTTCTCTTAATTTAACAGAAAATGTCAGCAGTCCACATTGACAGAAATTCTAAGTCTTTAAATAAAACAATATATTTTGAATTTTTATCATACTTATTTTATTTTTGGTATATTTAGTCCATACCTCAGTAAGATATTGTGGGACCGTGAAGGAATTTTTTTAATATAACAGAATGAAGAATAATGACTCAAGAAACCAGAGCCTCTGAAAAATAGGGTAAGAAAATGATATGAGGCCAAGATATGATTAAGAAATCCAATTATTATAGGTGGGCTGCACATTTTCTTCTAAGCTTCCTAGTAGCCAAAGAAAATAGGCAAACATGATCAGTTATGAGATTTACAGTACCTATGCAAGAGAAAAATACACGAAACTTTGAGATAAATTTCTTCCAAATTTCTGTCCTCATAAACTGGAGACTATGTGAAACAAGAAAAAAAAATCTGTAAAATTTATTATCCTTCTACATTTCGTGGTTCAAGAGAATTCTATTAATATGGGCATATGTCCTCCTGGCCATTGAACTTGTTAACTCGATAGCAGAAGAAGCTAGTGGTCTAGATGTTTTGCAGTTGTTTTATAAAGCATGTATTTGTTTCTCATGGGAACTTGGCTTTTATTCTTTGATCATATGTCATATAGTAGGACTGCATACAGTAAAGAACGTGAAATCTGGAACCGACAGATTTAACTAGGAGCGTTAACCAACTGACTTGCTTCACTTCTTTGAACAGCATTTTTCTCATTTGTAAAGTGGGGATAAT
Organism: Nomascus leucogenys; assembly: GCF_006542625.1. NCBI lineage: Eukaryota > Metazoa > Chordata > Mammalia > Primates > Hylobatidae > Nomascus > Nomascus leucogenys. Next base: position 14,819,084 of record NC_044386.1, on the reverse strand, counting down.
ACTAGTACCAACCTTTTAGATTTGTGGTGAGGATCAAATTAAATCACATATGATGCTGCCTGATGCACAGTAAGCACTAAAAAGTTAATTATGATGAAAATTATCATTACTATTTATGGCTCACATTTATTTCCATACATCACACGTAACTTTTTATTAACACTTAAAAATTTTTGTCTATATATAACAACACTGTACACTTATAATGCCAACACTGCCTTTAAAAAAGATAAACATCACTACTGATACACTATGCAACAGAGTTTTTCCAAATTGAAGTTTGTGCATGAAGTTTTATTAAATTTATTTAGTGCTGGTTTGAAATAACAGTATTTTTTTCTTCTTTATAAGGTAGTCATAGTCAAAAAAAAGAGGCTAATAACAGAAATTTTACATGTCATTATTTGGAATATGGGTCATAAAAATAAAAAGTCATTGGGTTGATAGGCCTCTGGGAAATAGAAATATCAAGACTATCAGAAGTCAGCCATCCATGCACAAGTTCTCTGCTACTGCCAAAAGAAAAAGGGAATGCTAAATTGTCCAGAACAATCAATTCAGAAACTGCAAAATAAACTTTCAAAAACTGACACCCAAATATATGAAGGCACGGATCATGTGGAAATAGTACATGAGAAACAAAACACAAAAATGTTTGTCATCCTTCCTGGCTTGTTATGTCTAGTGGGGAAACAAATTTCTTAATTGCATGTGTTCTAGTTCCCATTTCAGTGCATTTGCATCATATGTTAACTGTGTAGAAGTTCCTTTTCTCATTTAATTAAATTAGATCCACAAATGCCTTAAACATTGCAGTCCTCTAAGACACCAATAAGTCAATCATCATCCAATCCTTAATTACATGACATGGAGCTAAATCAGATTACGTAACAGTGAAGTCATTTGGCTAGTTCAGGAAGGAATTCATGAAATGCCTGATCCATGCTATACTGGAAGAGTCCTGCAAGAAAAGTCAAAAGACCTTTAATTTACATCCAAGTTTCACAAACCATTTCATTCAACTGACTTATCTCTAAGAAGGAAAAAGTAATTATCAGTAGTTCAAGGACATATTATGAGGATGACATGAGATGTCTGTACAAGCCTTTGAAAATTAGAAAATATACAGAAGTAGAAGCAGAGTTCATGGTTTGATCCTCACTTAGTTGCATACAGAAACATAATTTTAGTAGTTTAGGCAAGAATCAATTTCACAGGATGAATTACAAACCAGAATCCCAGTTTTTTAAAATTGTAGAACATAATTGACTCAGGCTTTCTCCATAGACTATTTCTTTCCAATAGCCATATCTTATTAGGTTACTAAATTGTGCATTAAAAGTTTTCTTTGTAAGAACAGACTTAGAGAAAAAGTAGCAAAGAATTCAGAAGTTAAGGGTGAAACTCTGGAATCAAAATATTGGACATTCAAATCCCAGTCCCCTATTATCCCTATGCCTATCAATTTATCCAAGTCTTAATTTATTTTATCTGCAAAAATAGAGGCAAAGGTATTATTAGATTCAGATGTGCAATTTTAATAAAAAATAAGGCACACAAATAAACAGGAAAGTATGGCCCATTCAGAGGAAAAAAACAAACCAACAGAAATTGTCCCTGAAAAAGACATCATGGCAGATATACTAGGCAAAGACTTCAAAACAGTTATCTTAAAGTGCTGACAGAAATAGAGAAATATAGGGAGAAAGTCCAAAAAGTGATATATGAACAAAATGAAAATGTCAACAAAGATACGGAAAATCTGAAAAGAAATTTGGGAGCTGAAAAGTACAATAAGTGAAATGAAAAATTCACTAAATGAATTCAAGAACAGATTTGAACAGGCAGAAGAAAGAATGAGCAAACTTGAATAGAGAGCGATGGAAATTACCGAACCTGAGGAACAACCATAACAGCAACAAAAAACGATGGAAGTAACCAGATCCCAAAGAACTCATGAGTCAACGTCAAGCAAACCAATACATGCATTGTAGCAGTCCTAGAAGAAGACAAAGAGAAAGAATCAGTGAGAATATTTATAGAAATAATGGCTGGAAACTTCCCAAATTTGATGAAAGACATGAATATAAATGTCTAAGAACCTCAAAGAACTCCAAATAGGGTAACCTCAAAGTGACCCATACCAAGATTCATTATTATCAAACTTTAGAAAGACAAAGACAAAGAGAAAAATCTTGAAAGTAGCAAGAGAGAAGAAATTGTCACATACATGGGATTCCCTAAAGATGATCAGCAGATTTCTCATCAGAAACTTTAGAGGATAGCCATTGGCCAATATATTCAAAGCTCTAAAAAACTAAAAAACAAAACAAAAAAAACTTGCCAACCCAAGAATCCAATATCTGGCAAAACTGCCCTTCAAAAGTGAGGAATAAATTAAGACATTCTCCAAAAAAGTAAAGCTGAGAAAATTTATTACCAACAGAACAGTTCCACAAGAAATGCTCAAGGAGGCCCTGAAGGGTGAAATAAAAGAACAGTAATCCAAAGCAACATGAAGAATACAGATCTCAATGAATATAAATATATAGGCAATTTTTAAAGCTAGTATTACAGTAACAATGAGACTCAATTTTTTTTCTTAATTTAAGACATGCATTTAAAATAATATTACCTTACGTTTTAGGAAACAAATGTATAAAGATGTAATTCTGTGACATCAACAACCAAGAGGGGTGAAGATGGAGCTGTAAAGGAGCAGAGTTTTCGTATGTTATTGAAATCAAGCTGGTATAAATTCAAATTAGAATGGCATAACTTTAGGATGTTAAATGTAATCCTTATGGTAATAACAAATAAAATACCTACAGAATACACAACAAAAGGATCTGACAGAAAGTAAAATTTACACCACAAAAAATCAACTAAACACAAAAGAAGGCAGTAATGCAATAAATGGAGTGCAAAAAAAAGCTATATGGCACGTAGAAAACAAATAGCAAAATAACACAAGTAAGTTCCTCCTGATCAGTAATCACTTAAATGTAAATAAACTCTCCAAACAAAAAACAGATTTTAAGAATGGACTAAAAGACATGATCCAACTACATGCTATCCACAAAAGACTCAATTTATTTATTTATTAATTTATTTATTTATAACAGAGTCTTGCTCTGTCACCCAGGTTGGAGTGTAGTGTAGCGATCTTGGCTAACTGCAAACTCGCCTCCTGGGTTCAAGTGATTCTTCCACCTCAGCCTCCCAAATAGCTGGGACTACAGGCATGCCACCACGCCCGGCTAATTTTTGTATTTTTAGTAGAGACAGGGTTTCACCATATTGGCCAGGCTGGTCTTGAACTCCTGATCTTGTGATCTGCCTGCCTCAGCTTCCTAAAGTGTTTGTTTTATTTTTTTAAGGGGCGATGTCTCACTATGTTGCCCAGGATGAAGTGTAGTGGCTATTCACAGGTACTATCATAGCACACTACAATCTGAAACTCCTTGCCTCAGGTAATCCTCCTACCTCAGCCTCTTGTAGCTGAGACAATAGCTATGTGCCACCATGGCCAGCCACAAACTTATTTTAGATCCAAAAATACAAACAGATTGAAAGTGAGAAAGCTACGAAAAGATATTCTATGCAAACAGTAACCAAAAAAGAGTGGGGGTGGCTATACTAATATAAGACAAAATATACTTTAAGTCAAAGGTTATCAGAGACAAAGGACATTACATATTAATAAAAAATTTAGCAAGACAAGAAGACATAATAATTCTAAACTTTTATACATCTAATATCAGACCATCAAAATATATAAGGCAAAAACTGTCAGAATTGAAGAGATAAATACACAGTTCTACAATAATAGTTGCAGATTTCAATACTCTACTCTCAATAATGGATAAAACAACCAGCCAGAGGATAAGTCAGTAAATAGAGGACTTATGCAACACAATAAGCCAAGTAGATTTAATAAACACAGAAATAACAATCTACAGCCTGGCCAACATGGTGAAACCCCATCTCTACTAAAAATACAAAAAAATTAGCCGGCTGTGGTGGCGAGTGCCTGTAATCCCAGCTACTCAGGAGGCTGAGGCAGGAGAATCGCTTGAACATGGGAGGTGGAAGTTGCGGTGAGCCTAGATAAGTGCCACTGCACTCCAGCCTGGGTGACTGAGACTCCCTCTCAACAGCAACAACAACAAAACAATCTACCCAACAATAACAGCATACACATTCTTCTCAGGCACACATGGGACACTTTGCAGGATAGACCATATGATAGACCACAAACTAAATCTCAATAGATTTAAAATGACAGATATCATACAAAATATGTACTGTGACCACAATGGGATGAACTTAGAAATCAATAACAGAAAAATTCTACAACTGAAAAGTGAACAAAGCTGTGAAAATTAAGCAACACTCTTAGATAAACTAGTGGATCACAAAAGAAATCACAACAGAAATTAGAAAATGCACAGAGATGAATAAAAATGAAAAATCAACATACCAAAATGTATGGGATATGGTGAAAGCAGTGGTAAAGTGGAAATCTCCAGCTATAAATGCGTATATTAAAAAATAAGAAAGATCTCAAATCAACAACCTGACTTTACAACTTAAAGAGCTATGGAAAGAAGTACAAACTAAATGCAAAGCTAACAGAAAGAAGAAAATAATAAAGATTAGAACAGAGATAAAATGGAAAAAATACTAGAAAATATGAATTTATAAATCTTACCCAAGAAGACACAGAAAGTATAAATAGTCCTAATGTCATAAGTATATGAATTGTTTCACTGACAGGCATGAGGAAAATACAGTCTGAGGGCTGCCTGCCTATATTTTTAAATAATGTTTTATTGGAACACAGCCATGTCTCTTTGTTTATATATACTAAATAGCTGCTGTCACAGTACTCAACAGAGTTGAGTTATTGCTACAGAGCCTGTATGACCCAAAAGCTGAAAATAGTTATCATTTGACTCTGTGAAAGTTTTCTCACCACTGCTCTATGAATCCAAGCTCATTTATAAATATATTTGCAAAGAGAGTATTAAAGGGAACAACTGATTAGCAAAAGTTATAGTAAATAGCATTCAATAATATCCAATATTCATTAATAATTCTTTCAGTGTTAGCATACTTTAAAATGTTATAAATCACCAGAAAATTCATAAATGTGATAGTTGAAAACAGCATTATGCTCAGCAAAAATTTCAGACCCCAAAAGAGCACATATGTATGATTCCATATTTATGAAATTCTGGGACAGTTAAAACTAATCTATTGTGAAAAAAAGTGAATTCGTGGTTTCCTGGGGCTCAGGACAGAGAGTTTGACCAAAATAGAGCAATAAGGAACTTACTAGAGTGATAGGAATGTTTGAATCCTTATTGTGGTGGCGGTGGTCACAGGGGTGTAAACATATGTCAAAATTTATCATGCTATACATACAAAATTGGCGCATTCCATTGTATGTAAATTACACCTCAGTAAAGTTAACTTAGTAAAAAGAAATATTAAAAACTCTTTATACTAGCAAGCAAAAATATAAAGTATTTTGAAATAAACATTTTTTTAAAAAGGAAGTTTTAGCATTATAAGATTACCCCTTTGTGAGCATGAAAGAAACTTAAAATGTAGAGTGACACAATATTAATACAGAGCAAAAATCAACATCATAAAGGTATCTCTTCTCACCAAACTGACCTAAAAGTCAATGAAGTTTCAAACTTTCAAGAGTTTTTTGGGTGAAATTTACAAAATAATTTTAAAGTTTATACAGAAGAGGGAAGTGCCAAGATATTCCTCAATGAGACAAGGCAACACATTCCTGAAGACGAAAACTGAGGGGACTGCCCTTCCAAATATGAAGCTGAAGTTTAAAGCTGTATCAATTAATATAGTGTTACCTTGCATCAGAAATCAACAAATAGAAAAACAAAATAGAAAGAAACAAAAAACAGAAACTACCCAACATAGACTATTCAGTCACTTGGACAATATTGTGCTGAAGCTGGTTTGAACCAGCTTACAACAGCCAGTTGTTAAATTCTCTAAAATTTTCCAAGCCAGTTGTTAAACACAGCCATTATAAAAAAGTAAATTATGTAGGCTTATAATTAAATTATATTAATAACAAAAGAAAGACACAAAACTCATCATTCTCCAGTTATGTTACTACATTTTACTAAAATCCATGTTCTTGAGGCTGTGTCCTTTGCCTGTATGCTGGAAACACTCTGTCATGTGTATTACTACCTATCTTCTCTCAACTCTATGTCAGCAGTGCCATGTCAGTAGCTTGAAATTAGCAACTGTGGGAGTATTACCAAGAAAATTTGCAATGCTGGAAGTCAGGACTCGATCTATTGTTTTGTGGATTACCTAGCCTTAATATAGTCATGGAAAACATGTTAATAATGCAGATTAAACTTAAAAGTGTGTCATGTCTATAGCCCTTATATCATGTCTATAGCTTCAAAAGAATGAAAAAGTACTCTTCTAGTATTCAAAAATTAGTATCTCATTGAACAAAGTACAGTAGTTACTAATGTCTCTGACAAATAGTGAATTTCCAACACGTCTCTGTTGTTTCACTTTTGTACCGTTAACATAAACAAAAATATAATCTAATATTCACCCTACACTGAATCATAATTCCGCAGCTTGTCTACTCATACAAGATTAAGCAAAAATCAGTAAAAGCATTCTGTGATAATGAGTTACATACAATTTACCATAATATTTTATAAAATATTTATAATGTGGGCGTATGTCTTTTCATTACTTTATAGTGTGTGATTGTGTAACATGAATTATCCATTCCCTTGTCAACAACCAACTGAGATTTTTTTCCGGGTTGTTTTCTCTCTCTCTCTCTCTCTTTTTTTTTTTTTGAGACGGAGTCTTGCTCTGTCACCAGGCTGGAGTGTGGTGGCACGATCTCGGCTCACTGCAACCTCCGCTTCTGAGGTTCAAGTGATTCTCCTTCCTCAGCCTTCTGAGTAGCTGGGACTACAGGCGTGTACCACCACGCCGAGCTAATTTTTGTATTTTTAGTAGAGATGGGGTTTCACCACGTTGGCCAGGCTGGTCTCAAACTCCTGACCTCAGGTGATCCACCCGCCTTGGCCTCCCAAAGTGCTGGGATTACAGGCAGGAGCAACCGCCTCAGCCTGTTTTCTGCTTACCAATGCTGGTATGAACATTTCTATGAATTTATCCTAGTGCATATGAGCGGAAATGAGCTGGCCGAGGGGATGTGTTCCACTGCACTTCATTCCAACCCACACTTAGATCTCAGGAACCCTGGAATGCCCTGCCAAAATAGCCAAACTATGCAATTACTGTGTGTACCTCAAAGCTTGTTGAATAGCCAAGATTAACTATTTGTGGTGGCTGAAGGGTGGAATCTGCACATGCAGGCTGTTATGTCCAGGTATACATATGCAAGTTTCCTGTTAGTATAGGACAGTATAGGTGGCCGGGCAGGAATGAGTGAGATTCCAAGAATCCTAGAATTCTAAATTCAAACCTGGCCTTTCGGGTAGTTATGAATTCTTAGATAATACTTGCTATTTTTATAATAGTAAAAATCTGATATCAGTAAGTTTACAGTATATTTTTGGGTGACTGGCTAGTTAAAAAAGTTAGTACATAATGCAATCCTACTTAAAAGTATTCTTGGCTGGGTGTGGTGGCTTACCCCTGTAATCCCAGCACTTTGGGAGGCCGAGGAGGGCAGATCACAAGGTCAGGAGTTCGAGACCAGCCTGGCCAATATGGTAAAACCCTGTCTCTACTACAAATAGAAAAATTAGCCAGGCATGGTGGCGGGTGCCTATAGTCCCAGCTACTTGGGAGGCTGAGGCAGGAGAATCACTTGAATCCGGGAGGCAGAGGTTGCAGTGAGCCCAGATCATGCCACTGCACTCCAGCCTGGGTGACACAGAGAGACTTCATCTCAAAAATAAATAAATAAATAGATAAATAAATAAATAAATGATTCTTATCTGGGCTGAGAAATATGCCTGGGAAAATATCACAGCAAGGCTAACAAGTAAAAAACCAGACACTAAAAATGAGAGGAAATGAGGCAATATGAAAAGAAAATGTTGTGAGAAGTTAAACTATAAAGGCGAGCTGAGAAACGGTATAGTAGGAAGGGCATAATTTCAAACGTCAAAAAAGATTACCTCTCTTGTAAGTTGAGTAATATTTATAGTTTTATCATCTTGGGGATAAACTAATAGAGAATCAAGTATGATGCAGACAGAGGAGAAAGGGGAAGGGAGGGAGGGAGAAAGAAAGAATATGAATAGCTTCATTTGAAATACAAATAAGAAGATATGCCCCACAAAGACTAAAATTTTCCTTAGTGTTTGAAACCTTGTTGGCTATGATTTTTGGCAGGGCACTTTCCACATATTATGGGTGACGCTACCTTCAGATCTCATAATTCTGCAACCTTGAGACTAAGTCCTTCATGGATTTAATACTCACAGATCTCTGTAAATCAAAGTCCTAAAGGAATTTAGAAAGGGATTGTTTTGCTTGATAGCATAGGTTTTACACTAAAAAAAAATCTTTGAAAATCCAAGAAATGGTCTATAAGCCAGAAATAAAATGAAAATTTGCCTAGTCCCTATAACGAAATAAAATATTGAGCTTCAAAGATGTATATGAATAAGCATTATACCTTATACGTATATTCTCTATCAAGCATTTACAACTTTTGTAAATATTCTATTACAAGAGCAAAATTGCATAATTGAAATTTAAGATGTGATTTTTTTAAAGAGTAAAATATTCCAGAATTAAAGTCAAACATCACTATTGTGCAGAGTAAGTTGTACTATGAATATTAACTAATAGAAGAAAAATCACTATATTTAAAACATCACTTTCAAACATATTTCTCTCTTAACCCATTGTTACCTTTATTTAACAAATAATTTGCACTACCAAAACACCCAGTTTGTTATATAATATGCTATATGTTCTTATACAATATAATATTATACTCTAATAATGATAATATTTATATTATATTCTTTTCAGTAAACTAGGTTGAAAGGAAACAGTCTAATACATATGGTAGCTGAAGATGTCATTGTTACAAAGCTGTTACATATTTCTTCTAATATGTGGGCCATATTAGAAGAAATAAAATTGTCGGCCAACATATTTCAGATGGTGAGTATTGCTCAAGTTAATAAATGGGGACAGAAATAAAATTAGCTTGGTATAAGTACAAAATTAGATACAGTTTAAACACATACAGTTTTAGTAAGTTATTAAATGATATTTACAACCAGTATGCATGCTTCCAAGGGCTTACAATAAAGTGAATCATGTAATCAGGCACAATATGGTTTTATATGACATTTTAAGAATGGAGAAAAGCCAAATAATTTACCCAGTCATCCAAGATAAATATAATCAAAGCTGAAAGTTGACAGTCTGGAAGTTTCTAATTGGTTGTATAATTTACCCTCAGTCCTTTCCACTATCCTCTTCCACCTGATCCTTGAATAATGTTTTCAGAGAAAAACCAAAAAGAAGACTGCAAGGAAAATGTCCCGGGGGGCATCCATAATGTGGGCTCATTACGACTATACTCAGAAGATAATGCTAATAGTCATGATTGCTAATGAATGACTGGTTTACTGTTTGTTGGTATTATGGTTTATTGCTAACATCCTATTTTATGCACAGCAATTCAACTAAGATTGCAAATTTAGACATGCAGGCAATTGTGGCCATTCCTTTGAATGACTTCAGCTCACAGCCCAACGGCTGGCACAGAACTGGTGATCTTGTTGAACAAATAGGATGCAGTAGCTACTGATAGGGAATACGCAGACTTCTCTCCTGGCAAGTCTCTACAAGTCAGTGAATGGCTATCAGCTGATTGGCCTTATTACTTCCAAATCTCTTTCATGGTTGTTCTCTCTCCTTTCCAAGGTCACTCTTTGAGAACTCAGCTGAATGTTTTATTGATCTTAGGCCTAAATCATGGCAAGCTACCTTGACCTTAATGATTCCTACAGAATGTCTGATATTTCCTTTAGTCAGCCATACAGATTTTAATTGACAAATAAGTGCCATCCTTGTCAAGATTTTAGAAAGATAAACACACTCATAAAAGAACTAACCAGCTGTTTGAGAAAAGTAATAAAATTGCCACCCTCACAGGAATTTGTTTCAATCTATTTGATTGTTTTCTGTATGCTATCTGTCACAATTCTTAAATGGATGATGGACTAAAGAAAACTAATTGTCCTTCGTATATTGTAGTGTCAGGAGCAAGACTTTATTCCCAGACTGGCGATCACCTGCTAATTTAGCTGTAAAATTTCCCTTCTTTGCAAAATAAGACAATAACTGTCTTATAGGCTATCTTGTTTCTATCAAATAATATTATATATAGGTCACTTAGCATGATACCAGAAACATCAGAGTTACTCATTAAATGATATTTGCTACAGTTCTTGATATTTTGTCAGTGAAAGAAAAAGAAAAAAATAGAATTAGGATACAGAACGACAAGAGAATAATTACTTAATCTTCTGGGCAAAGGATTTGCCATGTTAAGACAGAGGTCTCAGGAACAAAGCCTGAACTTGCTATTATTTTTTTCATAAGGAAAAAAAAACGAGGGTGTAAAATCCCACCAGAAAGCTGCCTTCAAACCTTTTGCTATCCCCTGGAGAAATGTGTGAATTCTTTTAAAACTGGCCTTCCAATAACTGTAACTGTACTGTGAGTTTGGTAGTACACTGGTTTGAGTCAGTTCCTAGGATGCAAATAGTGACATCCCCTGAGCTTATAATTCCACTCTGAATTGTGTTTAACAGGCAGATCCCAGATTGCAATGAGAAAGTGTAGCCAACATACTTGGAGAAAAGTCTGGGTTTATCTTTGGGCAAAGGCCACAAATAAAAGGGGTTTTGGCACCACTTAATATGATGGTGAAGGCCTTTTGTAACTAGTCACCTCTTAGTTGAAATTCATTCTCCATGAACACAAATTCTGTCTCCTGGAAGCTCCAGGAGATTTTAATGTTTAAAGGAAAGAAAAAAGGTCATTTATGTTTTTTCAACACTGCAGAATTGTACTGATGATATTTATTTTAAACACCACGTATTTTTTCCTTAGCGGAAAAGCCTGTTATTATTACAGCTGAAAGCAATAACTCCCAAGTTGGGAAACATTTCCAAATCAAAAACTTGTGATTATCATGATGCCTGCATGCCTAGTTACACTATTTCCTTGCTTATTTAACAGGCAGAGGTACCCCTTAAAGGGTCAAATATTGATGAAGACATATTTATTTAGTGAGTCTTCAGCTGCCCTTGTCTATAAGTACTAAGATATCCAAATCTTATAAAAGATTAGAGCAGCTTATTTATTTTAGTAGCTTGGGGATTCTCCACTTCTGTTGAGCTGAACTTTGACTAATATCTAAAGAAAGATAAAGGGAAATACCCTTTGGGATTTACCGTTTTCTCCTCACCTTTTTATTTTGAAAAATGTCAAACCTACAAAAAAAGTGCAAGAGTACAATAAACACCTATATATCAAGATCTACCAATTGTTTAACATTTTACCACATTCTCTCTCTCCCTGTCCTCATTTACATATATACACGGCTGTGTGTGCGCAAGTAAGTATATGGAACATACATACATTTTCTAATTCTGAATTACTTGAGAGCCATTTTTAGATCTTGTGACTGACTCTGAGTCCCTGTAATACTTCAGCATGTATCTTCTATGAAGGATATTATCCCACATCCCATCAATACAATTATTACATGCAGAAAAGTTAATAATTCAACACTAACATTTAATAATTCAACATTAACATAGAGTCCATGTTTAAATATTACCTACTGACTCAACAATTATCTATAAAGCTGGGAATTTTTGCTTTATTTTATATTTATATCCAGAATCTGATCAAAGATCCTTTATTCTAGACCATTTCCCCAGGCTCTTCTATCTTTCATGACATTGGTATTTTTTAAGAGCTCAGGGCAATTATTTTGTATAAAGTTCCCCCATGTGAAGTTGTGTGTTTGATTCTCACACTTAGATTCAGATTATGTATCTTTGGCTGATATACAACACAGCAATGTTTTGTGTCTTTTTTTATATAATCATTTGCTCTCAACTTTTTGCTCAGTTTTTCTCACTCATCCAAACATTATAATATGCAAGGGGGCAATCAGTAACTTTTTGTGCAGTTTCTTATTATTCAAATGTCTCGATCCCTGGTCTTCAATACCTGTGGGCATCAGAATATCTGCTTCACTAAAAATTCTGATAACTTCCAGTGGAGTGGGTGCAGACAGACAATTTCAAACAGGAGTGGTTTAAGTGGCTGACACTTACTTGTTTTAACTGAATATCTTTCGAATTGTTTTGGGTGGAGTCTCACAGCAGTTCTCCTTTTTATACCTGCATGGTTGCTGGAAGTATGCACTGCCAAACCAGACTGACAATGTGGGTATCACACCTAGGAGACATCACAATATGTGCAGCCGTGGTCTCAGGGACCCAGAAAAACATTTCCAAACGCACCTCTCTGGATCAAGGGCTGTGACTCACTGAGGCCTGGCAAATGCATATGACCTTCCCTGGCAAATACTTTTAAATAGAACCAAACCCTGTCAGGAGACTCTGGACTTGCTTTATCTGTAAGTCTTTGAAGATAATAAGATCTTTAATCATCTGGAATGGTTTAGGTAAAGTCATACCAAAGCTGAAAATATGCAGGAATAGATCCTAATTATTCTTTGCTTCTAAGATCTTAATTAAATGTCATCAAGTAGGATTTTTAAACATAAATTATAACCACTAAGCAAATTTGGAAATAAGACTAGACCGTTTTCTCTAAAATATAAAGGAGGGAGTGAACAGTTGCTTTACCTTAGAGTGTAAAATAAAAATAATGATTCCATTCTATATTCCACTATTTCTTAATATAATGTCATATACCTAAACTTAAAATCCAAAAAGGATGCAAAAAATGAAATCAACAATCATTAAGCCAGCAAATATTTACTGAATATTGTGCCCAAATATTATGAATTGCAACCAAATTATAATGCAGCTTCGGAATATAAGGACCTGCAATTTAACATGATGCACGCAAAAATCATGTCAATGCTAGAACTTGGTGTAACTTTAATTAACTAGCCCATATACAGACCAGAAAGATGTTAGGAGAAGTTACAGAGGAAGAATGGTGAGAAAGGCTTGACCACAGAGGAGGCAGAATTGAGTCTGGTTTTGAAGGCTCAAGGGCAACTTAATAGGCCAGGAGGACCAAGGAGAAAGTCAGCAGAGACACAGAGGGGGCGGCAATGTTACTTAATCTTGTTATAAAAAATGATGAGGGCAGAATTGTATTCGGCAAGCCAGGTATAAGCAGGCAAGTTAAACTTGCCACATTCATACAAATGTTACGGGTCAGATACACAAAGCAAAGGCAAGTATTGATAGAGAGCCCAGGAAGAATCCCTGCATACACGCAGCGATTTCTTTGGCTAAAAATCACACTGTCTGTACAGCATCTCATCTGCTAAGCAAATCTTCATCTCAAGAGAGATGCCCCAGGGAGCAAGGATAAACAATAGAGCGTTAGCAATCCTGAAAGCTGTACACAAAAACATGGTTTTATAGTCCAGTTTAATCCTCCGTAGACATTGTTTGATGAAATATACTTTTATGAGAAGTACATACTCTTAGCATTAAAAACACTGACACAGCTTTATGAAAATACAGTAGGGTTTTCTTTGGACCAAATCAAGCCAATGTAATTTAGCACTACCATTTACACCTCTAGGACACAGCTTTTGCAAATGTGTAAATACTGAGGCACTAAACATATCTGTAGTGTTAATAATAGGCTTGATGTTTACAGGTAAAAACCTTAAGGTTTCTGGCTAGAGAACCAACTGTAGGCTATTGCTGATGTTCTGTTTCTAGTTCGGTGGGCACGTGGCATGCTTAGATAGGAATCAGATTCCAGGCTATTATGAAGCACAAATTAAGACAATAAATGATGGTGACGCACTGGTTTATACCATGTGTCAGCAAACTATAGCCTGAAGGATGAATCCAGTCTACGGCCTATTTTTGCAAACAATATTTTATTGAAACACAGGCAAACCTATTTAATTAGGTATTGTCTATGGCGGAGTTGGGTAATGGTGACAGAGACCACACGGCCCACAAAGCCTAACATATTCACCATCTAGTCCTAGACAGAAAGGGGTGCCAACCCTTGGTCTCTACTTTTTTTTTTTTTTTTTTTGACACAGAGTCTTGCTCTGTCGCCCAGGCTGGAGTGCAGTGGCGTGATCTCGGCTCACTGCAAGCTCCGCCTCCGAGGTTCACGCCATTCTCCTGCCTCAGCCTCCCGAGTAGCTGGGACTACAGGCGCCCGCCACCATGCCCGGCTAATTTTTTGTACTTTTTAGTAGAGACGGAGTTTCACCATGTTAGCCAGGATGGTCTCAATCTCCTGACCTCGTGATCCACTCGCCTCAGCCTCCCAAAGTGCTGGGATTACAGGCGTGAGCCACTGCGCCCGGCCCTGCCTCTCTCTTACAACGACCCTTGTGATTACCTTGTGTACTCCACATTGTACACTCCACATTACATTGTGTAGTCTGTTCTCATAATGCTATAAAGAACTACCTGAGACTGGGTAATTTATAAAGAAAAGAGGTTTCATTGGATCACAGTGCTACAGGCTGTACTGGAAGCATGGCTGGGGAGGCCTCAGTAATCTCACAGTCATGGAAGAAGGCAAAGGGGAAGCAGGCACATCTTACATGGCCAGAGGAGGAGGAAGAGACAGAAGGGGAAGGTGCCACACACTTTTAAACAACCAGGTTTCATGAGAGCTCGCTCACTATTAGGAGAACAGCAAGAAGAAAATTCGCCCCCATGATCCACTCAACTCCCACCAGACCCCTCCTCTAACACTGGGGATTACAATTCAACAGGAGATTTAGGCCAGGACTCACTTCCAAACCATATCACACTGGGTCCACTTGGGTCCACCCAAACAATCCAGAATATTCTCCCCATCTCAAGGTCCATAACTTAATCACATCTGCAAAGTCCCTTTTGCCATGTAACTTAACATAGTCACAGATTCTAGGAATTAGGACAGAGCTACTTTGGGGGACATGCAATCATGGAGGCTGAGCTTGAAGAGTTGCAGCTGCAAGCCAGGAATCTCTAGAGCTACTAGAAGCTGGATGAGGCAAGTAAGGATTCTCCCTGTATTAGTCCATTCTCATGCTGCTGATAAAGACATACCGGAGACTGGGCAATTTACAAAATAAATAAGTTTAATGGACTTACAGTTTCATGTGGCTGGGAAGGCCACACAATCATGGCAGAAGGTGAAAGGCATGTCTCACATGGCAGCAGACAAAAGAAGACAGCTTGTGCAGGAAAACTCCCATTTTTTTAAAACCATCAGATCTCATGAAACTTATCAAGAGAACAGCATTTCTTGAGAAAGACTCGCCCCCATAATTCAATTATCTTCCACCAGGTTCCTCCCATGACAACGTGGGAATTGTGGGAATTACAATTCAAGATGAGATTTGGGTGGGGACACAGCCAAACCATATCACTCCCCTACAGGTTTTAGAGAGAGAGAGAGAAGCTCTACAGATACCTTGATTTTGGACTTCAAGCTTCCAGAGCTGTCTGATAAATTCTTTGTTTTAAGCCACCCAGCTTGTGGTCCTTTGTTATGGCAGCCCCAGAAAACCACCTCATGCTTAAAATAATAAAAATAACCATTCAATAAATACTTATTAGCCACCCACTATGGGCCAAGTACCATTCTAGGTGTTAAAGATATGGCACACAAAACAAAATGCATGCATTCATGGAGCTTACCTCCTACTGGGGAAGAGAGAGGCATTAATCAAAATATTATGGCATCATACGGTGATAGCTGTGTGAAAAAAATTAAAGTAAGCAAGAGTGTGTTTTTTTGTGCATGTGCATGTATGAGTCTAACTTAAGATAATATGGCCTTGGAAGGTCTCACTGTGAGTAAAGACCTAAGTGTATGAGATTAAGCCATCTGAGGGAAAGGGCATTCTACACAGATGTAGCAGCAAATGCAGAGGCCTTGAGGTGGTCATGTTTCTGGTGTACTCCAGGAAGAGCAAGGAGATGACAGTGGAAGGAGCAGAGTATGCAAGAGGACATATGGCAGACATTGACAGCAGAGAGTCAATGAGGGTATGCGTGGCTCAGCCATATGTAGAATCTTATCTGTGTTGCAAGGACATTGCCTCTACTCTGAGGCATCAGGGAACCCCTAGGGGTTTTTGGCAGCAGAGGACTAACATGACCTGGCTTACTTTTAACTACATCTTCCTGCTTGCTATGTTGAGAAAAGGCTAAAAGGGACAAGAGTGGAAGTACCAGGCACACCAATTAGGAGATCTTAAAGTAGAATGTATTTATCCCATCAAAATTTGTATGTTGGAACCTAAGACCCAGTGTGATAGTTTTAACAGGTGGCGGCTTTAGGAGGTGATTGTCCTACAGGCTCTGCTTTCATGAATAGAATTAGTGTTCTTACAAAAGGGTTCCAGGGAATTAGGCCCCTTTTACCTTCCCAACTTTACCACTATCTGAAGACACAGAAAGAAGATGCTGTATGAAGAATAGGCTCTCAGCAGACACCAAATCTGCCAGCACCTTGATCTTGGACTTCCCAGCCTCCAGAATGGTGAGGAAATACATTTTTGTTCTTTATAAATTATCTCATCTCAGGTATTTTGTTACAGCAGCATAAACAAACTAAGACAGAAGGTTATGGCAATAATCAAGATGAGCGATCATGGTGTCTAAGACAAGAGTAATAGCCACAGACATAATAAAAAGTGGTCTGATTCTATCTGTATTTGAAGGTGGGGCAAATGGGATTTGCTTTTTTTTTTTTTTTTTTTTTCTTTTTTTTCTTGCTCTGTCACCCAGGGTGGAGTGTAGTGGCACAATCTCGGCTCACTGCAACCTCTACCTCCCAGGTTCGAGCAATTCTCCTGCCTCAGCCTTCCTAGTAGCTGAGATTACAGGCGTGCACCACCACACCCGGCTAATTTTTGTATTTTTAGTAGAGACAGGGTTTCACCATGTTGGCCAGGCTGGTCTCAAAACTCCTGACCTCAGGTGACCCAACTGCCTCCGCCTCCCAAAGTGCTGGGATTACAGACGTGAACCACCACACCCAGTCAGGATTTGCATTTTTAATGGCCACAGTTAACTTCTCAACTGGACTGTACGTTCCTTGTGAGCAGAGCCCAGGTCTTACGTGTCCACAGTACTTGTCCCACCTTGGTCCCAGCATCTTAACTGAAAGCAGGTGCTCCCATTTTCAGTGAAGAATGTGCTCTCAGTGGAACCCACTCTTGATCATTCAATGCAAAGGAACTAAACGGTGTTCAGAGACCCAACAACGTCATGCAAGCATGATTCCAGGACACTCCTCATTTAAGTCAAAGACCAACTACGTGAAAAAACATTTTCTGGGACAACAACTCCTAACCTTTATCCCTTGCCAAACACCCTAAAGCACATCACCTCATTGCTGCAAATTTAGCTGTATTCAAATATTCCAATACTGTATTACCAAGCACTGAGCACTTTTTTTATTCCACAAACTTTACTTAACATGCTCTTCTGGTTTGAAAACAAAACAAAACACCAAAGAAAAAGACACAACTTGGATCATTCAAGCAAATAGAACTGAGAATAAAAGCACTTTGGATTATTGGCTCAAGTTCCTTTAAATGAAAAATGAAAAAAAAAAAAAGGAATTTTTTCCTCTGAGGATAATGTCTCAGAGATTTACAAATGGTTAAGAGATCTGAGAGTTGATTATTCATTCCCTGAAGCAAAAATCAATCAGCAAAGAGAATTCTTCAACATTAGGATGCCAGGCAATGTGGTGTTTGGCATCTGCAATCAAGCGCTGGCATTCAAGTTCAGCTCTTTGCATGCCAGAGGTTATCATTTCTAGCTATGGTAACTACAAGTTTGTTTGGATCACAAATTTTTCAGGTAAAGGAACTCAGGAGTGAATAGTAGGAAAAATTAGGTAAGGGTACCCCTTTACACCTGCTAAGACATATAGGCAGAAAGCAGACCAGGCACTACAATGAGATTCCATACATCTGGTTTTCATCTGGAAAGAAACCTTCTTGTTTTACAGTTTTGTGCCTCTGTCCCATTCACTGAGAAGCAGAAACCCAGTGAGAGACCCAATTCCTTTCCATCGCTAAAGATGGGGCTACTTGAGTTGCCACTGCAGTGAGCAGACAATGTTGAGAAAGGATGGACAGCCCTGTGACTCATCTTCGGAAAGCAGATTTATGTTTTTTTCTATAAAAATCAACGTTGCCAGATACCATCCATGATCGGATACCAACCTAGCATAAAATGATCTAGGACTGAAGGAGAAATGGTAAGAAGAGAAGCGGAAAACACATCGTCAATGCTTGGCATAGAAATACAAATAAAAATAGCTGTCAGCCACTTTAAGAAGAGAGCAAAATAAAGCATTGAGGAGGAAGGAGAGACGCTGTTTTTATAAAGATGGGATAGAAAATAAAGGTAAATGGGAGAAGAGTTGAAGGAGACAAAAGATACAGGGTGGTGGGAAGAC
This sequence comes from Nomascus leucogenys, assembly GCF_006542625.1. Classification (NCBI taxonomy): domain Eukaryota; kingdom Metazoa; phylum Chordata; class Mammalia; order Primates; family Hylobatidae; genus Nomascus; species Nomascus leucogenys. The sequence goes on along the minus strand of NC_044386.1, from coordinate 14,800,388 downwards.
TGGAGATACAGAGAGGAACAAATCTCCATCCTAGCTTTGGCTACTTGTACATTCTCATGTGGCCAAGCAGGATCTCCAGTGAATACTGGAGCACACCCAGATGCTGCAAGAAACTTTGAAATGATTTGGGGCATACACACAGGCCGGATTAGGAAGTTATGCCCAAAATCAGATGGAAAAACCTCCCTGTGGTCTGCACCTTGCCCTCCTATCCTCTGCAGGACATTCAGAGTAGGTGCTTAATTAATACGTTTTGTTTGTACACTGCCTTCCAGGCATCTGCTCTTCCTCTGATTCCAAAGAGGTTTTGAGTTTCTTATTCCTCACAAAGTTCCTGGCTTCAACCTGGCAGATGCAAACGTCTGTCATCTCTCTCTGTCTCAGATGCCTTGGTACAGAAATAGAGCCAAATCACAAAAGCCCTGGCCAGGCTAGGTATCACAAATATGTAGTGTGCTTATCCTGATTATGTTCAGTTTAAAAATTTGGGGTCTTTCTTCTTTAGATTTTTCTAACTATATAGTTTCTTTACTGAAAATGAGAGATACCTATAACAAGATGTGTGCACAGAAAGAATCGGGTATATGGGCAGTCTAGAAACACTACCTTAAAAATGGGCAACCAGCAGCCCTGGGGGCTGTTCTGTCTATGGAGTAACCATTCTTTTATTCCTTTACTTTCTTTTTTTTTTTTTTTTTTTTTTTGAGACGGAGTCTCGCTCTGTCGCCCAGGCTGGAGTGCAGTGGCACAATCTCGGCTCACTGCAAGCTCCGCCTCCCGGGTTCACGCCATTCTCCTGCCTCAGCCTCTCTGTGTAGCTGGGACTACAGGCGCCCGCCACCACGCCCGGCTAATTTTTTGTATTTTTAGTAGAGACGGGGTTTCACCGTGGTCTCAATCTCCTGACCTCGTGATCCACCCGCCTCGGCCTCCCAAAGTGCTGGGATTACAAGTGTGAGCCACCGCGCCTGGCCTTCCTTTACTTTCTTAATAAACTTCCTTTCACTTTGCAAAAAAAAAAAAAAAGAAAAAAGAAAAAAAAAACACTACCTTGACATATTTTTTAATGTAGCAAAATATTAACTAACAGATGATATCCTTGTCCCAGTGTTAAATATATACCTTAAAGAAGAATTCACTCACAGTTCCAGGTAGGCGTTCTGTAAAGTGAAGGCTTAAATTTTAATATGCCCAGCTGACTCTCCACTGCTGTCCATCAACATACTGAGGACTTTCACATTTATATCATTAGTTAGGCCCTTTTCTCTGAGATGTACTTTTACACATTCAGTTCCCCAGTCTTACCTGGCATCTCTGAGTTTGTCGGGAAGACATCTCAAAGACAACCTACCCACCACGGCATCCATGCTTCTCCACCCCAGATTTGTCTCTTCCCAACGCCATTTTCCACTTTGGTAAAAAGCAGTACTATCCACCCATTATTTAAATCAGACACTTAGGGAAAATCCTCTATTCCCACTTTTAACCCACTTCCAGGTTTAGTTGTTCTTTTTTTTGTTTTTTCCAACAGCAAATCCATTCATTTTACAAATCTTTCCATAACCGGCCTTCTTCACTGCTACTACCTTAGTTAAGCTGTCCGTCATTCATTTGATGAACTATTAAAACAAACTGAACCACTTCCGTTCTTGCTTTCTCTACACATTGTATCCCATCTCCCCTATATTAGCTTGCATTGTTAAAATGGAATATCTGAGACTGTGTAATTGACAAGGAAAAGAGGTTTAGTTGGCTCATGGTTCTGCAGGCTCTGCAGGAAGCATAGCACTGACATCGCTCAGCTTCTGGGGAGGCCTCAGGGAGCTTCTACAATCATGGTGGAAAGCAAAGGGAGAGCAGGCACATCACATGACAAAAGTGGGAGCAAGACAGAGTTGGCGGTGGAGGAGTGCCACACACTTTTAAATAACCATAGCTTTTGAAAACTCACTATTATGAAGACAACACCAAGCCATGAAGGATCAGCCCCCATGATGCAAACACCTCCCCACCAGGTCCCACCTGCAGTGCTGGGGAATACAATTCAATATAAGATTCAGACAGAGACAAATATACAAACTGTATCATCCCCCTTGATTAAAATCCTTCAGAACCTGCCTCCTTATTCACACTCAGGTAGAAGAGGTCTCAGCGACTGCATTCCTTATTGCCTTAGGGCCTCAGGGCCTTTGCATACCTCCTTCTCTACCTAGAATATTCTTCACCGAGCTTAATTGTTATATCCTTAGAATTCACCCTTTCTAGTCTAATACCCTGTTATTCTGTATTTCAATGTTCCATTTTTTCCCTTCAAAAATAAACATTTATTTATTGTTAAAAAATTTATTTATTTATTTATTTTGCATTTCTTTTTTTTTAATTTTATTATTATACTTTAGGTTTTAGGGTACATGTGCACAATGTGCAGGTTTGTTACATATGTATTCATGTGCCGTGTTGGTTTTTTATTTATTGTTTAAAAAAACAAGATTATCAATTGAACCCATTAGATTATGAGTTCAGTTTGGGCAGGAAATACACCTATGTTACTATTGACTTCCCACCACCCAATATATTGCCTGGAATGTAGAGGCACTCAAAAATCCATTCGATCCATCAATTGAGCAATCAATCAATATCCGACAATGTCAAAATGTGGGGGCTGATTTATGTTGTATATTCTTTTCCTACTTTGAACATCTAGAACAATTGTTTACATCATTACTTTGACAAACTATGACTTTCTAGTGATAATTTTTCATTACCATCCCAAACTGTTGCTGCTCTTCAATATTTTGCCAATCTGTCTTCCAAACCAGATTCAAGCTCTTTAATGGCAAGAACCAAGTCCTGAAGTACCTTCACTCACTCAACAAATGGGAGGCAAACACTGTTCTAAGGATTGCAGACACAGAGTTGTACAAGACAGGTGGGATTCTCGCCCTCAGGAGAGTATGGATTACCCTCACATTCATTACTTTAATCTATTTAGCATGCTTATGTGCCAAGCACTGTTGTAGACAAAAGGGATATAACAGTAAACAAAGATAACTCCCTGCCCTTGAAAACTCTCATTCCTATGTGAACTTACATGTGCACATCACAGTGCTGAGCCTCTAACACTGAGGCTGTCAATACATACTTACGATGTCAAAACATAAAATCGGGAAGAAGTTTTGTGTTTACAAAAATTCACTGCATTGCTCCTGTAAATCATACAGAATTGTGAGAATGCAAAATCCGGAGACAGGGCATCTCTGAAGCTGTGAGTACCATGTTTTTTTCAAGCCATTTTAAACCAGATAAAAATTGTCTAAGTGTGTGTGTGTGTGTGTGTGTGTGTGTGTGTATATATATAATTTTTTTTTTTACCTAGCCCATGTTACCAATCTAAATGAACTGTCTACGCATAGAAATCTGCTTTATGCCCAAGATAATTACTGGGATTTAAGAAAGTGAGAAAAAAGAACAAGTGGGATTGAGAAATTAGGTAAAACAGAAGAGGCCAACTAAACCCAAGTGCTGCCCTTCAAGGGCTCTAGTAACTTATACCACATTTCACACATGTGATTTCACTCACAAAGTATTTTAAGTAGTTTAGTGTGCTGCATTGTCAAATGACAAAGAGCATTCTGGATTTTAAAAATAAATAAAAACATCCAGACTAGTTTGCAGCAGTATTTAACTCCAAGAAAAGAATGAAACAGAAGAAATGCGGTATGTCCTGAATTGGACCCTGCCAATAGGAGATGGGAAAATTTACAGGATTTTAATTGAATTATTGGATTTGACATCACCACATGGAGCTCTGCATCATACTGCTTTTCTGTAATCATCTTTCAGAATCCCTACGTTGAATGGTAAAGTTCTACCTGAATAATCTTAGAAGAGAATATTTTTACCTCAACAAGTTTTCCTATACTCAAAGGTCAAAATAAATAGGCTACAGTTTTAGTAACTAATACCCTCCATAAAAAAGTTCTACCACTGAATTATAGAGCCTATAGTCTTTGAATTTCCAAGGCAGGGAGGTCTTTGTGGCAATTTCTCATTTTATTAATAGATGAGGGAACTGGAATCCTGAAAGAGTCAAGGATTTCCCAACATGTTAATGAGCAGCACAAGCAACATTTGAATTTGGTGACTTGAAGAGTGGCCTGTGCACTCACCTAAAGCTGCTGTCTTTCTCAACTTCCTCCACCCTCCTCCTTCTCAGCACTCTCCCTTCACATCTTGCTACTCACCCTGAACCACTGGGAGGAGCAGAAGGAGCAGAAACCCAGGCCACTGGAGGACAGAGAACAGGGAAGAGTCAGTCTCTGTGCAGTTACCAGCCCTCTACTAAGGACGCAGTTGAGAAATGAGGACCTGCCACTGCTGAGTGTGACCCTGCTTAGATGCTCTGCATGACACACGTCAACCGTATCTTTACATTCTGGAAAAATACAATTGTATTTATTATTTTGTGTCTTTAGTTCATTAATGCTATGTGCTTTTTCAGCTAAAGTAAGGTCATTATTAGGAGTCTGAATTGGACATTATAATTTTATTTTAAAAAGTAAACTTTTAACACTCCATTTTGAATCAGAGTTGTCACACCCTTCAAAATTAGCACTTACTTATTATCATCTAGCTTCCAGCCTTCACTCTACCAAAAAGTTTTGTGACTTCATGAAATTCATAGGACACATAATCTGTTTAAAAATATTAATATATTCTATCAAAAGTTAATGACTTTTCACCTAGATCAATCAGTGCTTTGCTAAATTAATTTTGTTTATTTTCAGATCCAAGTTGTTTTATGCATGCACAAAAAGTGAAGCAATAACTGTCAATATTTTTGCTTCATTAGCAGAAGAATTTCACACAAGATTAAATGATCTTAATTTTATGTCAGTATTACCAGACACTTCAAATGAAAAAAAGCTAATTCCAGAAAAATTTGGTTTTCTTCATGCACATCATAGAATCAAAGTAAATTTTTGGAAATTCATTCTGTTGGAGGTGAAACATGTAACATTATTTTGAATGCCCATTGTAACCTCAGTTTACAAATATAACATTGTAAATAAAATGTAAAAATATTCAGGCTGAGTTATTTATTTCAACACCAAAAGTAGAATTAGTAAGCTCCATTTAGCAGTATTTACTCCAAATTTAGCATTTGTGTAAGTAACTGTAGAAAGTGTCAGGCCTCTGGGCCGAAGCTAAGCCATCATATCCCCTGTGACCTGCACGTACACATCCAGATGGCCGGTTCCTGCCTTAACTGATGACATTCCACCACAAAAGAAATGAAAAGGGCCTGTTCCTGCCTTAACTGATGACATTATCTTGTGAAACTCCTTCTCCTGGCTCATCCTGGCTCAGAAGCTCCCCTACTGAGCACCTCGTGACCCCCCACTCCTGCCCACCAGAGAACAACCCCTCTTTGACTGTAATATTCCTTTACCTACCCAAATCTTATAAAATGGCCCCACCCCTATCTCCCTTCGCTGACTCTCTTTTCAGACTCAGCCCGCTTGCACCCAGGTGATTAAAAGCTTTATTGCTCACACAAAGCCTGTTTGGTGGTCTCTTCACACGGATGCGCATGAAAGAAAGTATTTTCTCAACTAAAAATATTTTGATCTACAGAGAAAAGTCAACTAGAAATGTCAACAATTTCCACAAAGTGCAATCTTGAAGACTTCAGGTAATTTTATTTTTTTAAAAAAGGAGATGATAACAATGAACCTATTGAAAAAATATATTGTTCAATAAAATAGCGCTGACTCAGTATAGAAAAAAGCACATGCAGAAAGAAGCAGAATGAGACCACCTAACAGATCCAGAGAGAGACAGATACCACGTGGCTCCTGATGGCTAGTTCTCCCAGAGACTCAGTACTGGCTCCATTATGTTTCTGTGAGAACTTTGCTGTCTTTCAATGCTGCCATTTTTATTTGAGCTCATTTGAGTGGATTGGGTCTTTGCAAACCAAAAAGTCTCACTTTACTTTTCAAGCAATACTTCCTGTATGAGCCATGACAGCCTTCAGTTCTGAGTCAGCACTTTCACAGAGCTGTGATTTTTTTTTTTTTTTTTTTCTTTTTGAGACAGAGTCTCGCTGTGTCTCCAGGCTGGAATGCAGTGCCGCAATCTCGGCTCATGGCAACTTCCGCCTCCTGGGTTCAAGCGATTCTCCTGCCCCAGTCTCCCAAGTAGCTGGGATTACAGGAACCCGCCAGCACGCCTGGCTAATTTTTTATATTTTTAGTAGAGAGGGGGTTTCACCATGTTGACCAGTCTGGTCTGGAATTCCTGACCTCAGATGATCTGCCCGCCTCGGTCTCCCGAAGTGCTGGATTACAGGCGTGAGCCACGGCACCTGGCTGGAGCCATGTTTCTTAGACTTAGCCGTCTTCCTCTTAATCTGGGAGTCTTTAAGGCAAGAATCATGTACTTTACAGTCATCTTTAGCACAGTGGCCAAAACTTTGTAATACGTCGTAAATATTTGGAAAATAAATTAGTGAAGATTTATGAAGATCAAGAGTACTTTATCTTTACAGTTATAGATAAAAAACCTCATTCCATGAAGGGTGTCTTACTTTCCTGAATTTCATGTCATGTTCTTCTTCATGCATTTTTTTATTGCATGAATATTGTTTTTCTATCACATTCCATTCCAAGATTTATCATGTTCCCATGCTGGAAATTTTTTTTATATGTCTATCTCCTCAATTCAACTGAGAGGTTCTCTCAAGGTATTTAATCCCCAGTATATGCATCCAGTAAATGTTCAACAAATATTTAAGTATTAATTAATTAAATAGTACACAAATGAAAGAACTGAAGCATGACAATGATGACGCTCTGTGGCCAAAAACAAACCACTTCAACAAAAGGGAGAAACCCCAATGACTTAATGCTGATGAACAGCTGGTAAATTCTGAGACTGACCTGCATATGCTACTCTTTGCTTAAATCTAATGTTTTCTAATGAAAGTCTAAATATTTATGTGAAAAGCCATAAATAGTCGTTGGACTATTTGAAGTGTTATTTTGCCTTAGATTCTCTTGCTTCTTTTTCATAACTTTTGACCCAGAGACACAGAAAGTGGTCAGTCTTTCAAGAGCTACGTGACTCCTAGAAACCTGGAAATCATGAGTTCAGTCTCAGTGGTGAGTGGAAAAATCAAAAATATCAATAGAAATTTTTCTCTAATTCTGTCTCCAACCTGACTCAAAAAATTCACAAATGTCCTCTGCATTGAATTACACTCTTCCTCAATTCTCAGCAACACACAATATACATATAGGTACTGATTAAAGGATTTGGCTAATTCAGATTTTTTTAATTAAAAAAAAACACTTTTTCTGAAGTAATAATTTGAGGCCAAATATTTTATGTACCTGACTTAAGAATATCAAAAATCTGTACCTCACTTTATATACAACCTCACCAGGGAAGACAAATATACTGCAGAGCATATGGCAAACTAAATGCAGATCAGTAACAATGATACCGTAGAAAAAAAGAAAGTCCCATTGGAACATAATTGTAACTAAAAATACTCAAAGAAAACTAAGAATTGACCATAAATTTTCCAAAAAGTATCAACCAAGTTTACTCAAAATTTGTCATTTGAAACAACAAATTATGTAATAAAAATTATTAAATCCACTCTATCTGCAACTCAGTGTTTCTGTGAGACACTTCTAAATACTTAGATTGGCATGACTCCATTTGCTGAGGAAAGGGCTAAAGAGAAAACTACAGTTTGTAAGACACAGGCAGGCCCAATTCTTTCCTCCAGCATGACCGGCTCACACAAGCAACCACTGGCAGACTCCACTTATTATCATAGTTAAGGACATGCAATTTGAATTATCTTAGTCTCCAAAAATCAGAAAATTGGTTCCATGCAGAAGCCTACAATTACTTTGAAACAGCCAGGGATTAACAATGTACGTATTATTGAGTGTGTCTGCAGCAAGGAACACTTTTGGCTTCAGTTTATCTGTATTTTATCTGTATTCTATCGTGAAAGGAGGATTTAAAACATGCCATTTTGATCAAATGCATGGCCTCTTGAAGTCTTTAGAGACTAGGGTGAACTCATGTTTACATTTTAGTTCCACTTCGAGAAGAGCCTTTGTCTCTATTAATGAGAGGAAATCAGTCATAATGGGAGGGAACAACCCAATTTTCATCATCTTTCTGATAATTAAAATGGTGGAAAAATCAAACATCAACAACACCTTTAATTTTATAAAGACAATTGTTGGAATGAGCTTTAGTTTTCCTTAAAAGCATGGGCTATGAGTTAAGCAAGCATAAGCTGAGAACCTCACATCCCCCGACTCCTGCCAAAATAGATGAACATATGGTCAAAGTGCATTGTGAAGACAGTATAATATATGTAGTTATATCAGATTATTGCATAAGTTCTATGTAGTTATAACTTATCTTTTACCCAAGACATTCAGCAAAACATCAGTTAGGGCTGTGATCTGGCAGGGTTACTCAGAGTAGGGATTTCCTACCGAAGGATAATACACATTCTAAGGCACAATCTCCTACCTACTGAGTCAGGATCTGGCAGTCAGGTTAGTGAAACCTGTAATTGCAGTGTGTTTCCTAAGAGACCTGTAGAAAGTCTGGCTGGATCAGTTTCTGACTCTGATTTGGGAACTCCTAGCCTGTTCTAGGCACATACTCCTTCTTTCTGTATTATGGGTTTGTGTCTTTCAAAAAGAACCTCAGAAGGTGACGTCCCATTTGAAATAGGGTTGCTGCTGATACAATTATTTAAGTGTTAGGTCATGTTGGGATAGGGTGGGCCTTTAATCCAATACGACGGGTTCTCTCATAGAAAGAGGAGTGGAGCACACAGAAGGAGCGCAATGGGATAGCGAAGGAAGAGGCTGGAGCAATGCAGCTGCAAGCTGGGAATGCAAAGCGTTGACAGCCACCACTAGAAGCTAGGAAGAGGCAGGGAAGGTCACTACCCACAGTCTCAGAGGGACCTTGGCCCTGTGCTCATTTTAATGCTGGACTTCTAGCCTCCAGAACTGTGAGACAATACATTTATTTTGTTTTAAGCCACCCAATGTATGGTACTTTGTTTCGGTAGCCCCCAGAAAATGAACATACTCCCCAATTATAACACAACAGGAAACAAGATTCATGGAGTGAATGGTAGAGCCAGACCTGAATGCTCATTCTCTTCTCACCTGAAATGCCACAGTTACCTTCTTGTTGCGTGATGATCAAAATGTGCTCTGAAGACAACTACCTCACAAAGAATTGGGGGTGCTTGAGAAAGAAAAGAAAAGAAAAGAAAAGAAAAGAAAAGAAAAGAAAAAAAAGAAAAGAGAAAGACAAGCTCCTGAGTTCCATCTATGACCTAGTGTCTCAGAGTCTATGGCAGGCAGGGAATGAGCATCTGCATAGCTAAGAGATGTCTAGGCGACACCAGCACTTATAATTAGCCTGCAAACCTTCTCTAAAAGAATAGGGTTTCCTGATTAATTTGATTTGGAGTTAATTAAGCATCATTTAAGCTATCCTTTGATTTTAACCTTTGTTATGGAAAATTGTTCTATACTTACAGTCCAAATTCTTTTTTAAGCAACTGGACTCAATAATACTAATTGTAAGTCACTGTGAATACACTTGAGCTCTGTGGCTCTTACAGAAAGAGAAAAAGAAACAGAGAAAAGACAGACAGAATTCTTTTTAAATTGGAGACAACCTAAGACTGTCAACTAGTATCTATCATAAAATACAGTGTTCTATATTACAAAAATAGATATACCACACCATCCCTATTTAGTTGATTTCACTATTGAGTGGTCAAAACAAAAGGTCTTTAGATTAGCTCTTGGGCGTCATTATTCTAGCTCTGAGATTTTTCTTCTTTTTCGGTATCAGGACTCCTTAAAGTAATGAAATTTTTGTCAACATGCCCCTCCAATGCCCACGTGCATATGCTCAATTTGTATGCAACTTAGTAAACTCAGGGCTAAAGATACGTGACTTATGTTAGGTGGTGGCTACTGGGATGGAATGTGTACCAATTTGCCTATGTTCTGGGAGTTATTATGCTTTCATAAAAACCCCGTAGAGCCATCAGTTATTTTTTAAGAGATTACAGATTATCTGTTTGGTTTTTTCTTGGTGATTTTTCTAAAAGAACTCCTCTATCCCTCTTCTCCTGGCTTATGCTCATACTCCCTGTGCCCCAACCTCTGGAAGATGCATTAAAAATCAGAAAAAAATTGTGCTTTCCATTGCACATTGCAACTTGCTACATTGTTATAAGGATTGTGAATCATCACCAAATTTCTCTCTACAATATGAGTGAGTAGGTGGGTCTCACTAGGAATATTTCTATCCTACTCTAATAACAAGTTGGAAGCATTTGCTAATTTTGGAAAATAACATTTCTTTAGCTCTTAGTTCTAGGACACTGGTTGGTTTTGGCAAAATTCAAAGTAGCACTGGCATTAAAGTTGAAAGTCAGTTTATTTGCTCATGTTTAACCAGAGTCAGGGCAAAGGAAAAAGACAAAATCTCACAATTTTGCTTTTTAGACAAATTTTTTAAATATCCAAAAGAGAGAAGCAAATGAGTTCCTGTGATAGCTCAATTAAGCCTTGTGTGTGCAGACAGTCTGTCAACTCTTCAGAAAAATATCTTTGGCACCTCCATCATTCTGTTCTCACTCATTCCACTCCCAATTTGTCTCCTTGAATCTAGAATGTAGAAATAGTCTCTCTGTCCATTCAACATACTATCCCTACACATTATGGTCATATTAATCTCATAGCACTTATTCAATCTTACCATGCTTTGGCTCAAAACTCTACATATGCTCTTTAGTTGCCTTCAAAATTAAACATAATTTTTGGTCAGACATTTAGATCCTTCAAAATGTGTCCTCAAAATGTGTCATTCTCTCACTCTTCCTATATGAGTCTCTGTCTTCCACCACACTGTACTCTTGATTATAAATTTTGTGCTTTTAAACTTTCTAGACCTTGCAATTTTAAAATCTCTTATTCCTGGAATGGTTTCTTGGAAAATCTTCACCTAACCAGAGAGGACCTATTCCTTAAGGCCCAACAAAAACACCAAACTCCCCTAGAAATCACTCTGGTCTCCAAAAGGATGCAATCTTACATGTACAAAAACCTTGATAACATGGTACCTGCAAATATCAGAACTTCCCATAATCTATTTGGTGTTAGGTTACCTGCACACTCTGCTTTTTTGTAAAAGCACTCACTCACTCCACAGCAACATTTATTGATCACCCACTTTGTGCCAAACAATGGGGATATAAAACTACTTAAGAAAACCTTTACATGATGAAGATGAACTTGTGAGGATAAAGACACAAAGACACCAAGGGAAAGGGCGAGGAGGGGCATTTGCACCACTCAGGGTGTGAGGAAAGGCCTGCACAGAATATACCCCTAAACTGAACGGGCGTTTCCCCATAAGTAACTGTGAAAGAATGATGAGGTTCCAGGGAGAGGACGTTGTTCCACAGGTTCTCAATGTCTATCTGGGAATTAATCTAGATCTTATCCTGATGAAAATCAGCACTGAAACTATTTTGAAAAGAAAAGTCTGCCCTAGTTATAAAGCAGCATTATTAAAATAGATTGAGCATTTATTTAATACAAGGCTCCATTTAAACCTCCAATACTGAGAAAAACTTACCGTAAGCAATATTGCAAGGAAGCTGGGCAAGGTTGGGTGGGATGATTATAATGGGAGAATTCGTTTTTACACAAAGGCACACACAGGATAAAGTCTTAATTAACAAGAATTTAGGTCAAGGTTCAGCTTACAGCAGAAGAAGACATTAAAAAATTAAAAAAACAGGTTATGTTCCAGTTTTATTTATTTTAAATCCTAGGATATGTCTAGAAACCCTTCCAATTCAAAATAATCCTCTCCCTTTCCCTGAAGCCAAGGTGTGACATGAGGGTGAGAAGATGGACATTTAGAAAGACAACTTTAAAGCATGACAACGTTGTTTTACATTTAAGAAATCCTCAATGGTGTTTACTTAATTTCTGGGTGGCTAAATGTACTATTGCTTTCTGAAATGAGAGGAGACTGTGAAATTGCAGTTAACCACACCATGCCGTATGTATTCCAGTAAAGCACTGTTTCACTCCCAGAAAGGAAGAGCTTTCGGCCAAATGTATTCAGCAGGACAAGGATAAGCAAGAAAGACACAAAGGAAAAGAAGTGACAAAAAGTAGCAAAGGGAACCTCATGTTTGGCCTGCAGACTCAGTGGACATGCCTCTTCTGTGAAGATACAAATTTTTTGAAAATTCTTCACTGTAACTGCATCAGGCCTAAGCAAAGGAGGAACGTACACCTGGTATTTCACAGAACAGAGAAAGCAACTGCAGCCAGAAACAGGAGAACTCAACTCTCGAACCTGAGTGTTTTTTCAGTACAACCACTTTCTTGGCATAGGGGTTAAGAGCTTGATCTCTGGATTAAGACAGGCCAGGGCTGAATCCCAGCTCTAACGTTCATGTGTTGTATGCTCTGTCCCCACTATAAAATGGAGATAATAAAGCCTACTTTGGAGAGTTTGTTGGAAGATAGAGATAATCCGTATAAAGTCCTCCGCACGGTGACTGACACACAGGGAGAAATCCATAGATCATGGCTGTTGTGACTAATCACTAAGAAATTACCCCAGTGATTAACAGATGTGCAGCATTTTAGTTCCTTTTTCCCTATCCAGCCAATGGACCTCTTCAGACTAACTTAGAAGGGGCACTTGTTTTCAAAAGGACTGTCGATGGGAACCAGGTGAGGCTCTGGCCACAGACCTTCCCAGTGCAGGGCTATTACTGCAGACTTGTCACAGAGCAAGCAGTGAGGGACTGCCAAGGGCAGGGGACTGGGAGACTTGGAGCTTTAAACACTTTCCCCTCCTGAGGCCCTGGACGCCTGCTGGCTTCTATTTCCTTCCATCCTTGGTGTCCAGGGAGGGTCTGACACAGGGAGCTGTTTTGGGGGAGGATTCCTATTCATGCTTTAGAACTGTGCAAGCTGAAGAGAGAGCCTTAGAGGAGAGGCAGACTGAAGTCATTTGCAAAGTTCAAGGTCATCTTTCCTTTTCCTTTCTTTTGACTCTAAAGTAAAAAGTTATTAATTATATCACAAGCCTGAAAAAGTTCTCCTAATCCTGATCTTTATGAAGTTGGGTTAGACACTCAGGCAGCAATATCTGTTTTTGTTTATTTTTGAGCAGGTCTGCTGCCTATGCTTAAATGCTCTTGTTAAAGCTCTCTGTTTTATAGCTAATCACGTTTTTATAGCAGGCATGAAGCTCTCTACAAGGCCCTTGCTGAGCTGTTCCTGTAAATCAAAACCTTACTCGGCTGTTCTTCTAGCTGGCAGTGGAACAGGGTTAGTTTTACCATTTATGGTTGCAAAGTCCATCCACAATCTTTTTTTTTGTTCCCTTTAGCTTTTTGTTTTTTTCCACTCAACCTCCTCCCCAGCTCCTGCCTTAAAAATGTATATTCCAGGCTTAGCTAAAGCACGTATGAATAGGTTATTTCATTTCCTACCATGGCACATTAATAAAGGTGTCAAAATGACAGAGGATGCTTGGCTTATATTCCTATGTCCTAGAGCTATTCCTTGAGGGCAGCCTGTAGCTATTTGGGAAAAGATCTGTTTTGTGCTCCTGGAAGCTGACTTCCAAGGTCTAGTTAAAGGATTAAAACGCTTTCTAGTAAAATCGATTTATAAGGTACAGAGGACACTTACATGCATGTTGTCTTCTTAGGCCACTCACATCTCAGCATTGTCATTACCTTCAAGCCTGTGTCAGGCTAGGGATAAAGGAAGCCCAGGCATTTGACCCTTTTTGCTCAGCATCTGTATTAACACTGGTGTTAACTGCCCCACTGCTTTGCTAGTTATGACAAGGCTAAGACAAAATAAAGGAATGTAAGTTTATGAAAAGTCAAAAGAAGACCCACACTTAGGCACAGGTGAAATGGGAGGAGTTTTCCCTTATCCCTTTGCAGGACATGCAACAAGGGTGTGGCTTGTGTCTTTGGTGCAACATTATTCAGACCCCTAACGGAGCATGCAGACGGGCATGTCATGGGGAGTATGGGCTCCGACCCCACAGAGCGTCTAGGGTTGAGTGTTTACAGCTCCCAAAGCCCAGTGGGCGTGTGTTACACTGTGTTCTTTCAGCTTAGCCATCCCCAGGCGGCTTGTATTAATCAGTTCAATTAGACTCTCTGTCTTATTGTAAGGACAGAGGGCTTTCGGTATCCTGGGTTCCTGCCCTAGTGTACCGGAAAAATTGGATCACACATGGGCTTGGAGAATCAGTGCAAGGTTTTATTGAATGGTGGAACTAGCACTCAGCAGATGGATAAGGAGCCAGAAGGCGGATGGAGTGGGAAGGTGGTCTTACCCTGGAGTCAGGCTGCCCAGCGGCCAGGCTCTTCTCCAACCACCCTCCGCCAAATTTCCCTCGGCATCTGTGTCGTTCCACCACTGATGGCCTGCCAGCATCTGTCGGTGTGTTCTTCTGCCAGTGTGTTCCTTTTGACGTCCAGCTGCTTGTGCATGTGTCCGCTAGGGTCTTGGGGTTTTTAGTGGCACAGGATGGGGGGCATGGCGGGCCAGAGTGGTCTTGGAAAATGCAACATTTGGGCACGAAAACAAGAGTGCCTATTCTCACTTAGGTCCATGGGCACAGGCCTGAGGGTGAAGCCCTCACCAGAGACCCCGCACTTCTCTACACAGCACTTCCCTGCCCACCTCCTGTATCACAGGGAAGCCACTTTTTAAAAGAAAGTTAAAAGGAAGCAATGGAATAAGGGAATATGGATCCTGTCCAATATTTCCAAAAGAAGAGTCCTCCCAGGCACCCGGGGGAGCTTGTGTCTGTGGGAATAAGAGAAGGGGGCAGTGTACAGAGGGCTTTGGGCTGTCTGTAAGTCCCGCATCTGGTGGCATCCACCATCGCCCATTCTAGTGGTCCAGGCTCTGCAAATTCCAGGCAGACAGCTCACAGGAGATAAGGAGATGCTTTTTGGCCCAAGTCACTTGCCAAAGTAAGACCCCATGAGAAGGCAGTTCTAGCTCTGACATTTGGAGCTCTACTTCTCCAAATGTAGACCACATCGTTCCTCTGACCAAGCTTGGCGCTAGGCAAGGCACAGGCATCATAGAAATGAGTAAAATCCCATCACTGTCTGGTCCTGATGGAACTCATTGTTTTGTTTAAGCAGCATTACTCCAACTGGTTCAGAGGCTCAGGGCCCAATTCAAACAGGACTAAGCAGAAAGGGAATGAGTCTAGGAAGGATGGGTGGTGAGTGACGGAAATGAAGGAGGAGCTAGCACTCACCATAGTCACCACTCTCTCCCTTCCTTATTCCTCATATCTTCTTACATCTGTTTTCAGCCTCACTTGCTTGGATGGCTGAGAGCAGACTTCAGGAAGGCACCACCCACTTAGCAACTCCAGCAGAAAGAACATTTTTAGCCCTATGTACAAATAACAACCCCTAGAAGAGCTGTGACCCCGAGATCATTTGCACGATCTTTGGAACACCTTTATTTGCAGCCTGATGGCCATTTCGGATCAGGCCTGGATGAAGTCCCTGCTTCTATGGCCAGGGGTAAAAACTATGTCATCAGAAGAAAGGGGATAGGAAAGTTTACTGGCTTTTCCAGTTAATTCAGGAGAACAGGCTTAACAGTGCCATGACATTCACCTAAGAGAGAAAAACTGAGAGGCAAGCAAAGATATTAAATGAATAGCTTGTAAAAGACAACAGAGGGAGATACAGAATGGGCCAAGTTCTGCTGCAGATGTTAGTGTTTAAGTGGGGAGAATGGGCAGTCAATGTGATTAGAAAGGTCCACTTTTTGTAGCCTTTTTGTAGTTTTGTTAATCACAAGGGCGAATACTTAGTATTATTGGGTGCAAATCACTATTCCAAGTAATTTAAATGCATTACCTCGGTTAATTCCCATCTCTATGAAGTAGGTATTCTTATTATTCCCATTTTACAGAGCAGGAAACTGAGGCATAGAGGGATTCAACAGCTGGTAGGATCTTTCAGTTAGAAAAGAGAAGTGACCCCGGATTCCAATCGAGGCAGCCTACTCCGAGGGCTCAGGCTCTCACTTCCATTCTCCGGCCTTGGCTCTCACCCCATCGTGGCTGGCAGAGTCTCTGCCATATCCATAGCAGACGCTCAGCCACGGCACATTTCCAGAGCCAAAGTCCTACCTCACCACACACCAGTCTTGTCTGATTGCTGTTTATCAGAACCCTAAACCAGCCACCTCTCATCTGAACTGTGCTTCTACCATATAAATCCAGCGATGCAGGAGTCCCTGTGCATAGGTTCCATCCTTGAAGGTACCATTGACTTTCCAGACTTCCCTTTTCTCAGTCGACTTCATCTCAGAAGATGATGAAATGATAAGGAAATCTTTAGATTTCCCTGAGTCAGGCTAAGAGAATTAGGCCAGGCCAACACCTGTCAGTGATCTTAACACTCTGGGGTAAATCATAACAGCTAGACTCAAAGAACTCTTCTCCCCTGCTGTGACAGTGCTTGGAATTTAAATACACTCAAAAGAAGAAAGGTGGGCAAAAGGTAACAGGCATCAGAGGAAAACGTCAGCCCCAGAAGTACACTGAGCAGCACCTGGATCCTCCTGGGGTGAGTAACCTCCAAAGCAACAGGAAAACCCAACACAGAAAACAACTGCACTGGTTGCCTACAACAGGAAATGGAGGGCAGGAGAAAGGGCCAAATGACGGCAGGTTAGCACTTTATAGCAAAGGCTTGGAGGAGCAACCGGAATGGGCATCATTCGAGCTTTAGATGCAAAGGTCCGAATATGAAAATTGGTCTGTTCTCACTGTTGGTTGCAATTACATGAAACATCAAGTTGATTCATGATTTTCCCTTTAAAGGCAAGGAATACCACTCAGTGATGTTAGGCCAACACTTGGTGTGTCTGCTATGTGATGTCCTGATGAAAGGTGGTGGGGAAACCTGCCCATCAAACGGGATGTGCACTCCAGTGCCTCAATACTGACAAGAATAGAAGTCAGTTGTCACCCTAGGTTATCATCCTGGGGGCTGGGTGGCAGGGAAAGGGTGACACCAACAGATAGGAAAGCTCATTAAGAGGGATGGGAAAGCCATGTCACATACAGGAAACATTCCACTTTTCAAGGTACAAATTGAGTATTTTAAATGAAGATGAAAAGGGCATCCTTTCCCTTAGAGTGCCGACATCCTCAAACACTGATAACACTCCAAGCACAGAAAACCACTCATTTTCCTCTAACCTCTAAATCCATTCCTACAATTACAGCAGTACTGAACTCCCTGTGGCTCACACACTGAAGAATCCAGCATCTGTTGACCAACCAATCTGTCCCCATCCTCCATCCCCACAACATTCCCAGCCTCTGGTAACCATCATTCTACTCTCTGCTTCCATGAGATCCACTATTTCAGATTTCACATATGGGTGAGATCATTCAGTATTTATCCTTTTGTGTTTGGCTTATTTCACTTAACATAATGTCCTCTAGGTTCATCCACGTTGAGAATTACAGTAAGATAGAAGAAATAAGTTCTGGGGTTCTATTGTTAACAATAATGTATTGTATATTTCACAATAGCTACAATGGAGTATTTTGAATGTTCTCACCACAAAGAAATGATAAATATTTGGGGTGATGAATATAATTCCCCTTATTTGATCATTACACAAAGTATACATGTACTGAAACATCATACTGTAGCCCATAAATATGTACAATTACTATGTGTCAACTAAAAATAAAATTTTTAAAAAAATAATATTTCCTCAGGACTGCTTTCACAAATCTATAGTGTTAACTGGAGAATTTTGAAGAACAATGTATATTTATTCTAATCATTGACCAAAGGGACAGTTTCCTAGCTGGGGATTATGTATTTTAATTGAATTGGGTTTTGGTGATACCCATAAAGCTGATTATTTTAAGTAATTGCTTAGTTTTGAAAGTTGGAAAGCAAAAGCTTGTTTTCTAACATGAAGAAATGCCTCATTACTTAGCTCATTTGTTTAAAAAAATATAGAAAAGGATCTTCCTACATAATGAGGATAGCAAAAAGGGCAGAAAACTATTGGTTTACACACCAGTGGTTCGCAACAAGAAACAATTTTGCACATAACTCTCATCCCTGGGGATATGTGGCAATGTCTGGAGATATTTTTGGTTGTTATATTTGGTGTGCAATTGGCATGCAGAGGGTAAAAGCCAAAGATGCTGCAAAACATCTTACAATGCACAGCACAGCTCCCTACCATGAAGAATTATGAAGATCAAACTTTCTGTTAAGCCAAGGTTGAGAATCCCTGGTTTGGACAAACCTGGATTCAGTCATATTCATTATTAGTTGAATGGGACAGCCATTTAAATTCTTTTAGACAGTTTCCTCACCTGCAAAATTGTAGAAGACTGTTGTGAGCAACTAAGATTAATCTACTTGTACAACCATTACTACTTCTACAAGTTCAATTTATTGAGAATTTACTATGTGTTAAGTATTATTCTAAGTGTCTTTGTTTATCTTAGTTAACCAGTGCAACCTACCTTTTGAGGCACTATTATTATTTTTCTATTGTATAGATGAGAAACTGAGGCACACAGTTGGTAGGTATCTTGCCCAAGGTCAAGAGCAGATAAGATGAGGAACACAGTGCCTGAAACATAGTGTGTACACCATAGGTAGCAGCTATTTTTACATGTCATCCCACTGATACTGGTTTTAGATGCTTAATGAGATACTTAAGAGACAGTGAACTAGGATGTCCCAAGAAGCCCTGCATCAAGACCTATTATATAACCTAAGGAGGTAGAAATCACGCATCATTTTCTCCTTTTATCACACTGGAAAACATTACCTTGTGCATTTTTCTGAAAAAAAAAAAAAAAAAAAAAAAAAACTGAAAATAAACTGATGACAAGCAGCAAAAGGTAATAATATTTAGAACAGAGAAAAGAGTTGGAACAAGAAGGAAGAAAACTCCTCAATGTCACTGTGACATGCAGGCCAGCTCAGCAAGCAGCAATAGTAGCCGTCGCATTCCCCATGACGTGCAGCGTTGGATTTCCTGCTAGGTGCTAGGGCAGGGGGAAGCAGATGGTGGTGATGTCCTGCCCATGGCCTCACAACTCTGGGGAGATGGAGGACGAGGCCTGATTCACTGGCTCTGTCCTTGGCAGTTGAGGATGGAAAGGACCTTTCTTTCTGGACCAATTACCCAGTATTAGAGGGTTCCTCCTCTCCTACCCCTCTGTGTGGTGATCTGTCTGAGCCTTGTCAGCCCTGTTAGTACTTCATTAAACAAAACTCTCAGGCACTGCCTACATAAACATACTGGGTTACGGAGTCAGCCCCACTGTCATGTGGCTTTGAATGTTAACTACAAGATGAAACCAGGCATGTTCTGGTCTTGCTGATGGTCAGAAACCTTCAGCCTTGGGGACACAATACTATTGCCCAAGTTTCCCATGCATGTTTCCTCAAGTGGGGCATTTATAGGCAAGTGCTGGCTGATCTACCTGGAAAGCCCTTGGATATAGACTAGGTACTTTTCAAATGGGACAAAAACATGGCCTGACTGGAGGCGACCATGGAGTGGTCAAGAGCATGGTTTGAGTTACTGGATGGTTAAGAGAATGGTTGGAGTTACCAGATGGTTAAGAGAATGGTTTGTGTTACCGGATGGCTAAGTGAATGGTTTGAGTTACTAGACCTACACATGTAGGAATGCCAGTTCCCAAATCCAGAAATGTTTTTGACACTCACTAAGCAAACCTCAGTCTTCTAATTTATAAATTGGGGTAATACTACATACCACCTATGGTGACTAGCAATTAATCATAATACCCTTATCTTTTTACTGAAGCTATGATAAGCACTTGATCAATGGTTCCCATCCCCAGTGGAACCCAACACTCCTGTTTTGTATCAAATGTCTGGTCATGTCCCCTTTACTATCCTAAAATGAGATTCACAGACAATAACCGACGTATATAATTTCAAAAGAAATCATATAATGCCTTGTATAAAAAAAAAGAAGTAAATTATATTAAAAATGTTATACATTTAAATATGTAATTGGTTAGGCTCTTCTATCCAGGAAGATGCAATAGCTAGTTGCATGCTTTGCTCTGAAGGTAGAAGCTGCAAATGCAGGTACACACATGCAGAGTCGCTGCCTGTTACACCACAAGCAACATGGCCACCATGATGTGACTGAGATGGCAAACAGTTCCTGGAAAAGCTCCAATTCTTAGTACTATCATCCCTCAATGCACATGCTAGTTTCATTCTTGGAAAATTTAATACATATTCAATCTGTGCAAAAAATACCTATTTACATAGACATGGGTGCTAGACTTGAGACCCAAATAACTACTGATCTTATTTTTTAAATCTACATGGATATCCAATGAGCTGCAATGTCAAGTGGAACACAAGCATTTCCTCACTGTCCTCACTGTGCAAGACTGTTCTATGCCTTGCATGTCATTACCTTCCCTTCCCATTTCCCACTGAATTCTCACAGCCTTGAGGGCAGTGCTACACCAGTTGAGAACAATGGTAGTTATTGTTATTATAACTAATGCAAAAGGTCCTACAGCTCTACGAAATGATCATTATCCACTTCTCCTCTCCCAGAGCACTAACTGCATTTAGAATTATCACTCATTGGGAACAGTGAGTTCATGTGGGCCTCTTCGATGGAGAACAAAGGTGTGAAAGGAACAGGGGCAGGTTCTAAGTAGGGAGTGAGCTCAAAAGGCTCCCACCTCAAATGTCTTTTGCTGCTGCCACAATTTGGATTCTGTAAAACTACTACCAGGATGCCAAGAGTTAAGCTCAGTGTCTGAAAAGGAAAAGGCAGTAGTTATTCTCAGGGCTTTTGAATTACAATCAGCCATGTGGATTTCTGACGATTCCCCAAATATAGGGTTTCCTATAAAGGGGTTGTGTTATTATTATAACCACTTATTCTAATCCAGCAAGACTTGGAGTTGTGATTTCCTCAAATGTTTTCACTTGTAATGCTTTTAACGGGAGCAGGAGAAAACTTTATTATGGGAGAAGACAAAGTGGTCTTAAATATGTAGGATCCACAACCTGCCAGCCCTTGAGTTCAGGATATGGGGACGGGTTTGCTTGAAACACTACATAGATGCTAAATCCACAAGACGGGTTCTAGAATTTCTCTGGCCCAGATAGAGATTGTCTTCACTTAATTCTAACTAGCTTCGGCCAGGCGTTTGACAATCACTGCACCATGCTTGAAGCCCCTGTGGGTGGTCAGCATACTTCTTGGCACAGTGGTCCAATCCATTGAAACTTAAGTAGGTCACAATTTCTGGTACATTTTCCTTCCAAAAAGTTATATTTTCAAGCATCGCTGCACTTCCAAACTATTAAAAATCTAGCAACTAAAGATACAGGAACAAAAACAGTCCATTTCACCTTCTAAATTACATTGAAAATTATATAAATTGAAGTTTCTTTCTAATTATATATGTTTTAAGTCTTGGATAAAATGCAGCAATTAAAATAATATCCCTAGAGATCACTATATTTTGTTCAGGGCTATACAGAGATTCAGGAACAAGAAGGAACACAAGTAGAGTGGGAATAAGTCCCTAACTCAGATAAGAGGGTTTCCAAACAAGATGGGGTGATTCAGATAGAGGGATCAGGAAGACATTGCTTGGTTTGATATGGAGCCTATTTAGTGCGATGCTAGATTACTTAAGTGCTGTCAAATTAATCTAACAGCAGTTAATCATGTAAAGGAATGGGCTCTACCAAATGCAGGGCTTTCTAAATCTAAATGCACAATGAATAACGAAACAAAAAGATAAACTTATTCCTTTATGATCTTGAAGGACCTCCATGAAGTCGATCCCATTTACAGATCAAGGGCAGGACAGCAAGTCTGGGTGCAACTGCCCAGGATTTAAAGGCCTAAGAGTGACCAGGTGAACAGTAAACAAAGTTATCCAGACAGCTAACTGGATGCATTTCGAACTAGCATCCAGTGGAGGTTTCAGTACATCAAGTGCATAGGCCCTGAAGTCCAAACCTCTCATAAAGGCATTTCTGAAAAACCACACCTGGTTGCTGTTCTATGGCAAAAGGGGCAACAGGGCCTTACTGGAGCTTTTTTCCCCCCGGGACTGTTGTTCTATGTTTGCACATCTGCTCTGCTTTCAGCTAGTTAGTTCAAAGACCAGGTTGGTGACTGAAGATTTGAGAAGAGATCATAGTAAGACACTCCAAGTTGTAATGCAGTAGGTACTCATAATAATAACTAAGTTTATTGAGAGTTTCCTATGTGCCAGGCATACTGCTAAGCTCTATACATCTATTCTTTCACTGAATCCTGGTAACTGACAACACTGTGAGGAAGGCAGTTACCCCATTTTACAGATGACAACCAAAGCACAGTAAGGTTCAGTGAAGTGGCATAAAGTTATACACATGGTAAGTAGCAAAGCTGGGACCTGAACTCAGTTCTGCCTGTCTTAAAAAACCTACACTTTTCTCTGCAGCCTCCCATCAGCCTTTATATTTTGCCAGTATCGTAGAAATAGATGGAATATTCCATCATCCCCTGCACGTATTTCTTTTTCACATCTGAACTATACTAGGTCCCATTTATTTCACCTGAAACAGTCTCCCCATGTCTTTCAGGTAAAACTCTTTCCTTTGTGGGTTTTGAGGTGTTGCCTATGGTTTTCTTCTTCCTCATACAATCTTGAGATCACTTCCATTCCACTGCAGTAACTGCAGTTTCTTCCAAGTCCTTTATTATACACCCTCTATACAAATCCTGTATTCGAAAAGCATCTGCAAGATGCATTTGTGTATTTTAGGTGCTTAATGTCATGTTCAAAGACTGCATCCCAGCATATATTCACACTATGAACATAATTAAGAATTTAGAAAAATTATTTCCCCAACTACATTCATGAGTTTCACTGTTTGTTCATGCTCAAGAAAATGCAATTCTGTTGTGAAAGATATACTTCTGTCTATCAGGTAGATGGACACTACTATCAGGTAAAGTTTTAGATAAGCAGGGACCCAACTTACTAAATGTCATAAGCTGAAAAAAAAAAAAAAAAAAACTCTCTTTATTCAGAGAAACGCTTAGTCCTACGAATGGAATATGTGAAGAATTTCAAAAATTTTCTCCCCAGCAACATATAGTGGTTATTTCTGCTTTAACTAGCACATGATTATTTGACATTACATGGTATGATTTCTGAGGGCAGAAGTATCTTCTTATTTTCTCTAACTTTCTACTGAGTTCCTGCTGGAGGCTCTAGCAAAGAATCCATTTCCTTGACATTTTCCACTTCTGGAGACCACCTGCATTTGTTGACTTGTAGCCCCTTCTCCATTTTTAAAGCCAGAAGTAAAGAATTTTCCAATGAGCCTATTGGAACTTTGACAACTCTTTGCATTGTACATATCTTTCTTGGATTCTGACTCTGACCCTTCTCCTTCTCTCTTATAAGGACACCAGTGATTACACTGGATTTACCTGGATAATCCAGGCCAATCTCTGTATCTCAAGATCTGTAATCACATCTGCAAAGTCCCTTTTGCCTGGTAAGATAACACATTCAAACGTTCTAGGAAGCAGGACATGCACGTTCTTGGGGGCCATTATTCCGCCTAACACATTTTCCCACTGCTGATTCATTTTCCTAAAATTGGTCTTGCTCTCTGCCTGGAACACTCCTATTTACCCTTTAATACCCAAATCATCCAAATCTATGTGTCCCCCACAACCTACAGAGGTAGATGGACCACATACCTCTTCCCTAGATACCGCGCACATACCTTTCTCATGTCCTGTATCATATTATAGTATTCACTTTCCTCCTTTACCAGATCATTCCTAAGTTCATTGAGAGCAGGTGCATAGGCTTGTTCGTTCATGTACCCTCATAAATTTGCACAAATGACTAATGAGGGCCATATCAGCAATTACTGTTTGAGAAATGAATGGGTGGATGAAAGGAGAAATGGATGAGTGGGTA
Source organism: Nomascus leucogenys (assembly GCF_006542625.1). NCBI lineage: Eukaryota > Metazoa > Chordata > Mammalia > Primates > Hylobatidae > Nomascus > Nomascus leucogenys. The sequence goes on along the minus strand of NC_044386.1, from coordinate 14,776,217 downwards.
GGTAGATGGGCTAATGGGAGCATGTTAAAATTAGAATTTAAACCATATTGAAATTTATCTAAATAATCATCACAATCAATGTGGGAAAATTATTAAAATATTTTAATTTAATTTTTAAAAGGCCTTTGTATGATTAAATTTTACTCTCTATATATGGTCCTTGAGAGGCACCACACATAATCTTCATTTTTTCATACAAGGAAATGGAGGCCGGGCGCAGTGGCTCACACTTGTAATCCCAGCACTTCAGGAGGCCAAGGCGGGCGGATCACGAGGTCAGGAGATTGAGACCACGGTGAAACCCCGTCTCTACTAAAAATACAAAAAATTAGCCGGGCGTGGTGGCGGGCGCCTGTAGTCCCAGCTACTCGGAGAGGCTGAGGCAGGAAAATGGCGTGAACCCGGGAGGCGGAGCTTGCAGTGAGCCGAGATTGCGCCACTGCACTCCAGCCTGGGCGACAGAGCGAGACTCCGTCTCAAAAAAAAAAAAAAAAAAAAAAAAAAGGAATTGGAAATTTAAGGACATGAAAGGAATCCAAACATGTAGGGGGAAGGTGAAAGAAGTGATAATATGAACCACAGAAATATCATTAAAGGGAAGGATTTCAGTAATATTATGTGCTGAACAATTTTTGCTCTAACTTGGATAATTAAAGAGAAGGGTCATTTTCCGAGGTCTAAACTACTTAGCTCTCTTAAGGTCTGGGCCTCCCCGGGGAGTAGAGGGGTGGGGAGCATTACGCGTCATTGCTGTGCCTGCCTTTTTACAAATATGTTTTGAAGAGGAAGTCTATTGTGAAATAAATTTCCTTTCTTCCTAGATACATTAAAATTTCCACCCTCTTTATGGTGTCCCAGAATACATGGTTTATATCTCCTTAAAGGGGAACTTACTCACGGGACCTAGGGCCAGATGCAGTGTATCAAGAGGACTTAGGCAGAAATCTTGGCAGAGCTCCGCCTGGGGGTGACGGAGAGCATGGCCCCAGCAGGGTTAGGTGACTCCCTGACACAGGTCCTGGTCCCTGCTCAGCCCTTATACAGCCCAGTCTCACTTTCCCACAAAATTCCTAGAATAAAGCTACATGACCCAAGAGAATCTAAATATACTCACAACATTTTGAACACACATTTTTAGCTGATTAATTAAAAATAACAATAAACAATTTCCTGGGAGTTGAGGGCTTGAATAAACACATGAGACAAGTTTTAGATCTCCAGAGACTACTTCTAGTTGCCCCGAAGCTTTGGTTGATTAATTAATTCTGCATTTGAAATGGAAACATCCTCCCTCCATTTCAAATGAATAAGCAATACACCTTCAGCTTTCATCTCCCTCTCTTATTCTATGTACCACCTTCCCTTAGCTTTTGTAAACATTACAGGGGATAATTAGGGCTACAGTTTATTTATTATGACTGGACATTACCTATCTGTATGTGAAAAATGAGAACAGGTGATTGCATGCTCCAACTTTTTTACTGTCATCTTCAACAAACAGAAAATCTCAGACAATAAAGTGTTTTTCCAGCGTCTGATACAAGCTGAAGAGTTTCCAATCAGACATAAATACTTCAGAAGCCATGTGGCAACAGGCTGATTCCATCAGTTAAGACGCAGCCTGCACACACATGTAGTTGTAAGCAGCTTTCCCCTTAACCAAGAGCCCTTTGGGAATTCTATTGAGGAAATATGTTATCATTTAGGCATCAATTACTCCTTGATCAATACAGCTGGACTTCTTTACCTGGATAAAAAGATTTTAGAACAATGTGCTATAAAAATAAAGTATTAAACAAGTAATTTAGAATAAAACTTAAAAGCTGAAATAAAGAAAATTTAAAATAAAGAAAATTTAAAATATTTTTTATATGCTAAAACAAAATCAAATATTGAAATACCAGTCTTTATAAAGACAAAAAATATTTTTGTCTCTGTAAGATGTTATGTTAGGGGGAAGTGGTAGTGATGAATGTTGTATGTTCACCCAACCTGTTTTCCTCCTGGATATACCCTAAGGCCACATTTTCTAGCCTCTCTTGCAGTGAAGTGTTAGTAAGGTCATGTGATTGAGATCTGGCCAATGGAATGTGAACAGAGATGAGGGAGGCCATTGACACCTGGCAGTTATTTCCCTCGAAGGAACCTCAACAGTATCTCTTCTTATTCTGTGGCAATTTTGCAGGCCACAAGTTCACCTATGATGGATAAAGCCTGGGCTCCCAATGTCTACATGACACAATGGAGCAGAGCTCCCCTCCTCTCTCTGTCCCCCACCCTGCCTCTGACCACCTTGGTCTATGATACAACTGATCAATCAACATTTAGGATATCAAGTGGCTGATATTGCTGGTGTGTGTTATAACCATTAGCATATTCTGACTAACGCAGACCTGAATTATCCTGGTGAATGACATGCTGTGTTTACATGAATCTAAACTAAATGAAACAAACCAGAGATGTCGTATTCCTTGCAAAAAGTCATCTTGCCTAGGTAACACCAATTATGTTCCACTCTTCAAAAAATAAAATTCCATTTCCTTATGTTCTTATTTGACGTATTCCTATTTCCTAACAAAGGCAAAAAGGAAATGTACAAATGAGATAAACAAAAAATCAAAACCAGCATTAACCCACCTTTATATTTGGTTCAAATCTAATCAAAGTATAAATGGCTGTATTAAATCCACATTTTTTGAAACTTCTTTTATCTGACTAAAAGTACAGTTTTTCTAAATAAAAGTAGTTTTGTTATAAAAATAGAAAACATACCTAAAAGCAGAAAAGGGAAACAGGTCATCCATGATTGTCCCTCCCACTGGTAAATACTACTAACAGGTTTATATAAACCATTCTAGTCTTTTCTCTAATCTATGCATGTGAGAATATAAATAAACATCTAATTTGACAAATCTGTAATCATACATTTTCAGTTATGCCCTTTATACACTTTTCAATATATTGAGAACATTTTTCAACAGAATGTTTCTTCTATGACATCATTTTTAAAGCTGCTCATAAATATACTTTTCTTTATTAACAAAGTCCCCTACTGATGAGTATATAGGTTGTTTCCAATTGTGTTGTTGACATTATCAGCATAATTCTTAAGTGAATAAACTTGTAAGGAAATCTTCGCTAACTTTCTAATTACATACTTTGGATGAATTGCTCACATTACGGTTGAAAATTAGAAGGTATGCCTTTTTATAAAGCTTTTGACACTAGCTGCCAAACTGTCCTCCAGAAAGGTTACAGCAGTTTATACACCTACCAAATTTGTCATGTTCTACACATGATCTGTACATTTCTTGACATATCTGTTCTTAAATGCTATGCACACTCATTTGTTTGTGTCTTTTAACAATTATATTTTCCATACTGATTCTTGCTGGTATACTAAAAAGCTACTCATCATTTTGTAATTTACATGCTCATCAATGGCATGAACTTAGAGGTCAGCATTGAAGTAGTGTCTCCATCCTGCTCTAAGCTTCACTTTCCTCATTTAGGCAGTGAGAATAATTAAAACCATAACCCACATGGAATTATCGTGGCCATTTACGAAGAGAGAAAGTGCTTGGCACAATGTCAAAGTAGCTAATGAGCAACAAATAAAATTGAACAACATAATACATTGGCAGAGCATCCTAAAACTTTTTTCAGAAATTCACACATTTGGAGCCATGTTATTGCCATAGATTAAAGCTGGCTCACACTCATGACGTAACTGGGCTTCGGCAAACATTTATGGAACACCAATGATCTGCCTATTTCTGGCTGACATCTCATCTTTACAGTTGTTTTCCCCTACTATGGGTATGTTATTAATAGCCTACTGACATCCAAACACTTAACCAACTGATAAAAGGCCAAGTCATTTATTTAAACCTGGTTCTTTCCTCTCTATTTGGTTATAAGTCAGGAAGGTGAAACTGGATAAATTTACAACTCCTAGAATAACTTCTCCCCTGAAATAGCTGCCCAGTATAGTTATACAGGTTGCACACTGCAAAAGTGCAGCAAATCTCAGGGGCTCAACTCACATGTAAGACACCTGTTTTTGATTATAACTTCAGCACCTTCTTATATACTAAAAGAATTTTACCCAAAAATTCCCAATGAGGTTTATTTTTCTAACAAATGATACTTAGAATAATTTTCTGAAAGTTGAAAATAAAATGTCTTTGGGAAGAGCTGCCTTTTATAATGTATATGAAAACACCATGTAAGGTAGCAACACCCTTGCCTTCAGTGGTTTCAGTGATTTGCAGGAGTGAATATGTAAAGCACTGGAAAAAAACTGCATTGAATTCTGAATGTAGATACTTGTTTCATAGACAAAAGCTCAATTAAAACTTGTGTCACCTCTTAACTTTGGTGATCTAACCTTTTGCTCCTGCAATAATTTAAAGAGAAAATTTGGCCAAATGTTTACAAAATGGAAATAAATCTAACTTCTTTGCCTCCAATTCCATAAATGGTACAAATGTCTATTTTTTACTCATGTCTTAGTGTTATCATTATCTCATTTTTTCCCATGGCTGAACTGTTAGATGTGATTGACTCTTATTCTATATGGACTAGTACAAAGTTCTCCATGACTTCACCACAAACAGGGAGCCAGTAGGCTGTTACCACCTAAAAATGTCATTCAATGCTTGAGGGGAATATTTCGGTGGATATTTTTTTGGGGGGTACTCCAGTATTTACTGTTCTTTTTAAGGAAAAATGTAATTTTCCACAACTTTAGTCAACAAATACATTTTGGCATGTGTATTTGAGTGTGCGAGAGACACCATTCTGAAAAAAAAATGAAGTATATTATGGCTGCTAATAGTCCCCAAATGTAAATTAATGTAGAGACAGTCTCCCAGCAAAGTCACCAGGATGGTGTGTGGTACGTAACTTAGTCAATAAACAAACTGAGAAAACATAAATAAGGATTGTAATCACATGTGAAATAAGGATGTTAAGAAGCATTGCAGCTGGAAGGCAAAAGCACGATTCATTAAAGCCTATTCGCTGTTAAATTAGGTTTCAATATAGAGGCATTTTATCAGCACTGAGTAAAACCAAATGAGGTTTTTCTTTGGTCTTGTCTTTCAGGGAGGATTGTTGAAAAAATAACCAAGTTTCAAGTAAGCTGGTCAAAAATAACTCAGCTTCTCCCAGCAGAGGAGTAGATAGCTGGAGTTTGTCTACAATGCCCTGGCAGAGGTTGATCAAAAGACTAGAGTCAGGACACTAGTCAGAATCATTTCAGGTGATCATCAAAATTGAAAGAGACATGGGATTTTCAGCTGCGTGGTGGCAGAGAGTCTGCAGAAAAGCTGAAAATGAAGACTAGAAGTCAAAGCCCTTTGTAGCTGCCTGAAATTTTATGATATTCAAATGCACTTCTGTTCTTCGACATTTGTATTAGTCCATTTTCACAGTACTGATAAGGGCACATCTGAGACTGGATAATTTATATAGAAAAAGAGATTTAATGGACTCCCAGTTCCACATGGCCAAGGAGGCCTCACAATCATGGTGAAAGGCAGAAGACATGTCTTACATGGCGGCAGACAAGAGAGAATGAGAGCACCAAGAGAAAAGGGAAATCCCTTATAAAAACATCAGATCTCATGAGACTTATACACTACCATGAGAACAGCATGGGGGAAACCAGTCCCATGATTCAATTATCTCCCACCAAGTCCCTCCTACAACATGTGGGAATTATAGGAGCTACAATTCAAGATGAGATTTAGGTGAGGACACAGCCAAACTGTGATAAGATCATATGATCAAAGAAAGAGTTTGATTCCTCTGAAGACAACAGCTGTTTTCACAGGACAGCCTTCTATTGCTAACCCACGTACACCATCTTGAAGATGTCCGTAACTCTCAACTATCAAGGCATGCTTTCTTACATATATGACACCGGTAAGGAACTTAAGATTTTTGGAGCTCTATATAGCACTTCTATTTTCTGGGCTGAAGAATCAGGAATCCGAACATCAGTATCACTGAAGTCCAAGCAAAGGGGTCTTTCTGATTTCCACCCTGTCAGCTCAAGAGGAACACATGCATACTTTATTTATCCTTGGAGAGGATTAATTTAATTTTGATTTCCTCTCTCTGTGTTTGCTTTGGAGGTTTTCAAATATATTGCTGAAACTAACTAGAACTTGGCAGTATGAAGGTTGTAATGTGATGTATATCCCTCCAGCCTCCTTGGCCAACTCAGAGGGGCCCTCAGCAGAGGCAGCAAAGACAGCTTCATTTCCAATGCAGGAGACAGAAGGATAGATGGGAAACAAAGTCAGAGTGTTCCATTTTTGGTCAAGACATTGCAGAGAAATTGACAAATGTAATGTTCCGGGCTGAAAGGTGGCCTTTCTTAGAAAGGTGAAAGGTGGTTTAAGAAAGGTGTCACCTTTTTTAGGACATGAAGCTATAGAAAAAGAGGGGTTAGGGTAATAATCAGACTTTAAAAAGACTAGAAATTCACAATTTACCACTGTCCTTTACCTCCACCACTAATGTTAGTATTTTTTAAATGGCTGACCAGGGTGGTGGTTCAGAAACTAAATACACACGGTGGCCTGAGATACACCCTGAGATATGTCATTTTATTGAAAAACTTTGTTTCTGACTCTGATCAATGATTTTAATAAAATTCTCCCCAAACTAAAAAAGATTTCACTGAGAAATTAGTTAGTGCTCACACCTTTTACAACTTCTGTTGACATGTTGTTTCTCTCCTGTCTAGAAATTTCCTTCCTTCCTTCCTTCCCTCCCTCCTTTTCTCCTTCTTTCCTTTCTTCCTTTCTCTCTCTCTCTCTTTCTTTTTTGGAGTCTTGCTGCGATGCCCAGGCTGGAGTGCAATGGCACGATCTTGGCTTACTGCAACCTCCAGTTCCCGGGTTCACGCAATTATCCTGCTTCAGCCTCCTGAGTAGCTGGGACTACAGGCACACTCCATCACACCCAGCTAATCTTTGTTTTAGTAGAGACAGGGTTTCACCATGTTAACCCGACTGGTCTCTAACTCCTGTCCTCAAGAGATCTGCCTGCCTTGGCCTCCCAAAGTGTTGGGATTTCAGGCGTGAGCCACTACGCCCAGCCTAGAAATTTCTTGAAGACAGGAATTATATTTCATAACTACTTCTCTACCCCAAAAAGAATAGCAGGGTTACTGGTGAGATATAAATTTTTCCTATTGCTATTGATGATAATAAGAGCGATGATTATTCAGCCAACATGAAAGAGGTTTGTTTGTATTTCCATTTTTACCACAAGCACTTAATGTCTGCATTAGAAAGTGCTGCTTTTAAAGTTGAGAACCATATTTAATGTGTGGTTTTCCAATCAAAGAATATAAAATGGCAGGTATGGAGTGTTTGACTGGAGATTTCCCAGGTAGCATACTTAATGACAAGCTGCTTCCACTGCAGTCAGGATTTAACATATGGAACATTTACTTGCGGACACGTTCATGAGTGCTTTCCTAGCTAAAAAGCATCTGTTTCATCTTCTGCTTCAAATGCTCAAGAAAGTGTTTTCCTTGGCCAGCCCCCTCTGAACAGCCGTGCCCTGCAGCATGGCCACCTATGACCCTGCTCTTGTAATTGGAGCCCAAAGCTAGACGCCCTCTCAACACACAGGTGAGCTCCTTGCAGGGCAAATCACAGAAGATGAAACATTTAACTGGGTGGGAATCTTTTCTGTCTCTATAAGAAATATTTTCCATAAAACTGTCTGAGATAGCCACTAAGAACCAGAAAGTTACTGTTTTGAAAAGCTTGAGTAAGATTTTAAAAAATACAAAAACAAAAAGCTTTGCAGTTGTTTTTGAAAGGCATAACCATATTTTCTGCTTCTCAAATTACAAAGTCCAGTGAAAACCTTGGCATCAATATCCTGCTGCATTTTAAAGATCAAAAAGTCAGGTCAAGAAAAACTTTTAGACCAATCGGATACGACAGCAGAAAAGTGAAAAAGAAAAATTAATTAGTCTTCCCTTGTTCACTTTTAAACCAACTCATTACTTAAAAAACATCTACAAAGATGGTTTAGATAGAATTTTAGAGCTGAAAAGGGCCCCCCGGATAATTACAGGCGTGAGCCACCCCTCCCAGCCAAGTTGGTGAATGGTTTTAAGGAGAGGACACTGGAGGCAGTTAACACCTAATAAAGAAAAAATGAGGCCTAAGCAGGGCAGTTTAATTCCAGATCGGGAGAGGAGATCCAGGAAGCAGGACTGATATAATTTAGAGGTTATCAATGATATGGAGGACATGATTTATGGAGAGCACGTACAGCAGTTAGTTGGAAGCAGTGAGAACTCTACCTACAATGACCCTGTCTCCATTAATGTTACTTTGTGTTCTTATGATGCCACTACCAGACTCCATTCTCACGGCCAATTTCTATCACTCAAAAGGAGATGAAAAATAATTAAGGAATAACACAATTATACAGTTCTTCTCTTCGGTGTCAAAAGAAATCTAACTCAAACCAGGGAATGAAAATTTGTATGATAAAATGAATGGCCCTATTAAAAGCATTCAAAATACATTCAGAATCTTTCAAATTGCACCCTTAGTAAGAGGATAGACTGCTCAGAACCTAGAGAAGGGGAATTTTATAAACTGTATATTAGCAGGTATTTAATCCAACAAATCTGTGATCAGTGGTGGGAATAGAAGCCCCCTGAGAGGGCAAAGCCGCATGGCCAATAGCTTTCCTGCTGCACATTTCTTCCCAATCCATGCAAAATAAGACATTATATCTCAGTTCAGTAAGTAGATAAAATTAGCTGAGACTTATGTAAGCTCACTGAAATGGTGAATGGAAGCAATTCAACAGCCTTTTCAGGCCTTCAAAAGGCCAACACTTTGTTCCAATATATCTAGAAGAAATTAGATGATACAAGATTGTGTTATTTGTTAAAGTTTATCAGACAGTAAGTTGTATACCTTCCATTATTTATTTCAGACAATGCCTAGATTCAGGACAAAACCTTGCATATACAGGATTTCTTAACATTCAGAGGATACAAGTATATTTCATAAAAAGAAATCTGATTCTAAAAGTTCAACTACAGCAAAAATACTTTCAATTAATATATGAGCAAGATAAAACATAACATTTTGAAGATAAAGTGTATTTTTGCTCAGTGGCATTTTTTAGGGAGTTGGCATCCCATTCCAGGCACTACAACTGATACATTAGTCATCTGATTGCTGATTTAGTTTCGATTCCAAAATAAATGCAGATAATCTATTTGACCGCGCCTGTGGCAGTTCAAGGAGGTCTTGGGGGAAACTCTGTTGATATCAGGTTCATTCACATAACACAGACTGACCACTGACATGTCTGCAGTGCTATGAATCCCAGAGGGTCTTCTTGAGGTCAGTCCTGGAATCTTAATGATCTAGCTGGAAGAAATGCTCTGAGTTTATCAGGTCAAACAACAATTTTCCAGTTAACTAAGACAACTTCTTAACTCTTTCTGATAACACAGGGAAACGCTAAAATCCACAGACGGCAAAATATCAGAATTGCCTGAGATAATTATCAGTTGCGTTTTTGTGATTAGGAGAGATTGGGCTAAATTCTAACCCAATTTTAGGGGGAGGAAGGATTCTGTTATAGCTCTGAAATTTAGTAATTGTCTCCGTTTTTTTTTTAGTTAAAACCAAAAACTCCTAACCTAAACAGTAAAATTACAAACCCTATGAGTTATGATAATGAACTTTGTAGAGTGCTGCTATTCTCCAAAGGAAGAGGATAATTCATAATGCGAGTTTGCATTCTGAATAGAAACCCTATAGCCAACCTGGTTGGATCTGCTATGTTAATTCTCTGCAGACCTTTTCTCAATCTGGTCATTGCTATCAGTGCCTTTCCTTCAAAACCTTTTGAGCAATCAGTAATAGTCAGGTCTGGCCCTTTGTAAAACCTTTCATAAAACTTCATCATACATCTACATCCTTCTATAATGTAAGAATTGATATTCAATAATACAGTTATTATCAACAACTAAACTCTTCTGTGAACTATGTACAGATATTGTGATAACATTAACATCATATATGTGCCATTTATTGAGCTGGGCGTGATCCCAGGCATTGCAATGAATTATCACTAGTTCTTTTTTTTTTTTTTTTTATACTTTAGGTTTTAGGGTACATGTGCAAAATGTGCAGGTTTGTTACATATGTATCCATGTGCCATGTTGATTTCCTGCACCCATTAACTCGTCATTTAGCATTAGGTATATCTCCTAATGCTGTCCCTCCCCCCTTCCCCCACCCCACAACAGTCCCTGGAATGTGATGTTCCCCTTCCTGTGTCCATGAGTTCTCATTGTTCAGTTCCCACCTATGAGTGAGAACATGCGGTGTTTGGTTTTTTGTCCTTGCGATAGTTTACTGAGAATGATGTTTTCCAGTTTCATCCATGTCCCTACAAAGGACACGAACTCATCATTTTTTATGGCTGCATAGTATTCCATGGTGTATATGTGCCACATTTTCTTAATCCAGTCTATCGTTGTTGGACATTTGGGTTGGTTCCAACTCTTTGCTATTGTGAATAGTGCCGCAATAAACATACGTGTGCATGTGTCTTTATAGCAGCATGATTTATAGTCCTTTGGGTATATACCCAGTAATGGGATGGCTGGGTCAAATGGTATTTCTAGTTCGAGATCCCTGAGGAATCGCCACACTGACTTCCACAATGGTTGAACTAGTTTACAGTCCCACCAACAGTGTAAAAGTGTTCCTATTTCTCCACATCCTCTCCAGCACTTGTTGTTTCCTGTTTTTTTAATGATGGCCATTCTAACTGGTGTGAGATGGTATCTCACTGTGGTTTTGATTTGCACTTCTCTGATGGCCAGTGATGATGAGCATTTCTTCATGTGTTTTTTAGCTGCATAAATGTCTTCTTTTGAGAAGTGTCTGTTCATGTCCTTTGCCCACCTTTTGATGGGGTTGTTTGGTTTTTTCTTGTAAATTTGTTTGAGTTTATTGTAGATTCTGGATATTAGCCCTTTGTCAGATGAGTAGGTTGCAAAAATTTTCTCCCATTCTGTAGGTTGCCTGTTCACTCTGATGGTAGTTTCTTTTGCTGTGCAGAAGCTCTTTAGTTTAATTAGATCCCATTTGTCTATTTTGGCTTTTGTTGCCATTGCTTTTGGTGTTTTAGGATTAAAGACTTAAATGTTAGACCTAAAACCATTAAAATCCTACAAGAAAACCTAGGCAATACCATTCAGGACATAGGCGTGGGCAAGGACTTCATGTCTAAATTATCACTAGTTCTTAACCTAGACTATGAGGTTGCTATCACGCTTCTGTTTCAAAGCTAAGGAAATGCTGGTTCAAAAAGACACCTGATACCACATGGTAAGTAGTGGAGCTCTTTTTGAGCTAACCTGAAAGGCTCTAAAGGCTATACTTAGTTTTCCCTCTATAACAGTAGAACACAATGTGATTGATTTTCCCAACACTGCAGATTTACATCCAAACGCACGTTCTCACTTGCAAGATAATCTGCTCAGGGAATTACATGCTTTTTCCAGTAAGCTGTCACTGATTCACATTTTTTTTTTTTGGATCTTTCCCTTTTGGAGTTGACTTTGAGGTTTAAAACATAAATGGCAGAAGACCCCTGTTCTTTAAAGATGTGTTGGCTGAATACTAAAAAATAATAATAATTAACAGCCAAGATGTACAAATAAAGTAGATGATCAGGCTTGGGGATACTCATAGGGGTCAAAAATGAAGTATAACTAAAAGGACAATATTAACTTTTTTCTGTGGCTTAGAGACTCTGAAGACAATCCCAAGGAGACCCAAAAATGTTTAAGCAATGGTAACACTGTTGGGCTCTGTGCACATTCTTACCATGTGACCACTCCGAAGGACAAAATTCATTTGGAAGAATAACGCCTGCTTAAAAATGTGTCTCTGTGTTCCATGGTGAATGTTTACAATCAGTTTATACACCAAGACTCAATTCCAAAACTTTATTGTAGCAACTACTACTAGATGACCTTAATTACAAAGCACTATAAACCATCCATAGGGTTGAGAGTATTACTTTCAATCTGATTATTTAGCATTTTTCTCTAACTTCAGTGTTTTTTTTTTTTTTTTTTTGATGGGATCTCGCTCTTGTCACCCATGCTGGAGTGTAGTAGCGCAGTCTCGGCTCACTGCAACTTCTGGCTCCCGGGTTCAAGCAATTCTCTTGCCTCAGCCTCCCGAGTAGCTGAGATTACAGGCGCCTGCCACCAGGCCCAGCTAATTTTTGTACTTTTAGTGGAGATGGGGTTTCACCATGTTGGCCAGGCTGGTCTCAAACTCCTGACCTCAGGTGATCAGCCTGCCTCAGCCTCCCAAAGTGCTGGGATTACAGGCATGAGCCACCGCACCCAGCCACTATACGGGTTTTAAGGATCCAAGGAAACTCCACAGAACAAGTACTTTCACTCATCTGGAAAATCTGGTGGAACGGTCAAATAAGGCTAAAAATAGCACCCAAATACATTTTGCAAAACAGAAGAAAAAAGACAGGTGGACAATTGACAGACATTAAATTTAGAAAAATAAATTACAGGCCGGATGTGGTGGCTCATGCCTGTAATCCAGCACTTTGGGAGGCCAAGGCGGGTGGATCACTTAAGGACAGGAATTAAGAGACCAGCCTGGCCAGCATGGTGAAACCCCATCTCTACTAAAAATAAAAAATTATCCAGGTGTGATGGCTTGTGCCTGTAGTCCCAGCTACTTGGGAGGCTGAGGCAGGAGAATTGCTGGAAGCTGAGAGGCAGAGATTGTAATGAGCTGAGATGGTGCCACTGCACTCCAGCCTGAGCGACCGTGAGACTCTGTCTCAAAAAAAAAAAAAAAAAAAGAAAATTACAAAATCATATTTGAATGTACAACTTCAGATTTTAAAAGACTTGCTAGAATGTTATTTCCAGCGTAAAATCTATGAAAACAGAATCGTTTTTAGAAACTAAATGAAAACACTGTTAATATAGCCAACTTTAAATAGGAGGAAAAAGAGATGCAATACTAGCCAAAGGTGTTTTAACCACATAAAATAAACGTTGAGGATATTTTGAGGAGTTAAAGATCTTTAACATAATACCTCTTTCAAGTAGTTTAAAGACATTACTTGCTAATGTTCCTGGAAGAAATCCATTTAAAGACATTAAGATGTCTTGCAAATATCCCTCCTTGCTGTATTCTTATATGGTCAAACGATACCTACAAAGACACAGAGAGTAAGTGCCATGGCTTTTTCTTTCCCTAAAAGGCAGGCAAAATAAAGCAGAGGCTCCTTTCATTGACACAACCCAGAGTATAGTCATGGGATGAGTTCAGGTTGCTTTTATCTAATTTTGAGAGGATTTTTACAGTAACTAACATTATTAGCATTAGAAGCTCCCAGTAACAGGGATCGTTTCAGACCTACTATAAACATTTATGTTTAACATTTAACATTCTTTTGTTAATAAGATGCCACTCTCACCCAAGGAACCCAAAATGCCTTTCAAAGGTTGTATATTTCTCTCTGCCCATATCCCACTTACAAGATCGATCAGACCAAGCCTTCAAGATGACAAAGAAAATCAAAGTTGGATCTTGACATTCTTAAATGAACTAAATCATCTAATTTTTTGGTTTCAATGCAACATTAAGCCTCTAAATTGTACCACCACTGACAAAATTCTGAAACTGTTGGCCTTTGTTACACCTATAACCATAATCATTGATCATAACCACTAATATCTTTGTGGTAACTAAACCAAAATAGAATCATCCTGAGGCAGAGAGAAATTAGTTTCATCTCAAAAACAGTCATCACTTCTCAGCCTTTTGGCTAAGATCAGTGTAAAAACAAAATCAGAGTTAGGGATTATTAATTATGAGTCCTAAAAACTAAGAATATTTATTAGCCTAAGCTGATAGTTATTTAAAAAGAACTGTTTAACTCATCTAGCATAAGTAGGTAAATTTTTACCTATCACAGCAGAGGCCTTATTGAATGAGCAAAAATGTTAAAGAAAATATCCAGTGCTCACTGTGGCATTATTGATTCAAGTGAAACCGATTTATATTGAAGAAGGCTTAAGAGTTAGTTAGTTGAAACTAAAGGGATACAGTGAAAGAGCTTAGGAACCAGTATATTGTTCTACACGACCTTGTGAAAAAAGCAGACAAAATATAGAGTACAAAACTATAGCAACTTTGCATTCTTCCCACTACAAAAGTGGGAGGAGCTGAGCACACACCTGAAATTGAGCAAAGGTACAGCTCAAGTGGAACACAGCATGCACCACTCTCAGTTACCTTGACTTCAGGCCCTCCTTCTCACATAATAATGAAAGAAGATCTGTGCAAATGAAGTCAGAGAATAATTAAAGGAGAAGGCAAAGCAACTCATGTTTCACTTAGCTCCACCAGGGTATAAGAGCTGAGGATGTTTGGAAAGACTGATGCAGCAGATAAAGAACTAGATAGTGAGGAAAGGGCTGTGAGTGTGTAAAGAGGGGAACTGAGTTGTTTGTTCCACTGTGTTTTTTTTTTTTTTTTTTTTTTTTTTTTTTTTTTTTTGTTGAGCTGGAGTCTCACTCTGTCACCCAGGCTGAAGTGCAGTGGCATGATTTCGGCTCACTGCAACCTCCACCTCTCAGGTTCAAGTGATCCTCCTGTCTCAGCCTCCCGAGTAACTGGGAATATAGGCGCATGCCACCGCATCGGACTAAGTGTTGTATTTTTACTAGAGAAAGCGTTTCACCATGTTGGCCAGGCTGGTCTCGAACTCCTGACCTCAGATGATTCACCTGCCTTAGACTCCCAAAGTGCTGGGATTACAGGTGTGAGCCACCACGCCCGGCCTATTCCACTAACTTTGACTTTGGTAAGTGTAGACAATAAACTAAAGATCTGGGCTATGTATTGTGCCCCCTGACCAGTGGGATGGCTCTGCTGTAATGAAGGAAAAGTTAGAGGGGGCAGGTAGGTGATCCAATGCCAATCACAAACACAAATGTAATCATATGGAGAAACACTTTTAATTTTAAACAATAGAGAGAAACAATGATTCAGTCATATGGTCGATGATGAAATTAGAAGTTTTATTAGTTATTTTTACTTTATAAGAAACAATTTATGTGCTTCATTCAGATGGAAGAAAGAGCTTTTAGCTCTTAAGATAGACTTTTTCTGTTGCAGTTGATTGCTCTATGCAATGAAATTTCAACATATTTATCAGTCTACTCAACCAAGGTAATGCTGTAGTAACAAATAATCCCCAAAACAACACACCAGCTTTCCCTCACTCATGTTACACACCTGCTACAGACTATCTTGACGGCACAGTATCCATATCAATACTCTCTGGTCTTTGTGGCAGAGAAAAAGAGAATGAGAAAACCAAATGATGTCTCTTAAAGCTTCCACCTGGAAGTGACACATCATTTCCACTCACATATCACGGCAGGAGAAGTGACATGAAGGAGCCTGACATCAATGAAATGGAGATATATGCTCTTCCCTCAAGAAGGCGCAGCAAATATTTTGAAACAATACTATAATTTACTGCAGCATTTAAGTTCCTGTAAAGAGGGTTCCTGTATTAATCCACAATAACATTAATAATCATCATTGTATGTGTTACTTTGGGTCCTCTGAGAAACTTACCATGACAGGATTAGATGTTCAAGTAACTTATGGGTGGGAGGGAGCATGGGTGATACCATTAGGAAGAATACGGAAGGAGCTGCACAGGGCTGAGAGTTGTCAGAACAAAATGCAGGGCTGATCCCTGTGGTGGAGAGGTGGGAGGAAGGAAGGTAGGAAGAGTCTTAGACGGGAGTGTAGTTCTAAGAGAGTTTTGGCAAAGCCTATGAGGAGTCACTAAGCCTAAAAACGTATGTAAGAGCAGTCCTGCATCCCACACTAGTGTCTCCTCCATGATCAATCATTGGCCATGCTCAGCACAACTCTGGGATAAATGCACTGGTGGGTCACAGCACAGCACCTGGGGCCATCAGTCAATTATTCCCCCTCAGTAAGAATCTGAGAAGTGCATTTTCTCAGTGCTTAAAATTCCTGAACTTATCTTCAAACTCACCGAGGTATATACATTAAGTATGTACACCTTTTAGTAGGTCAATCATACCTCAATACGAAAACATTCTACACTCGGATGCTTTTGAAAAGTTCCATTGCTTTTGAAAAGTTCCGTTCCTTTTAAAAAAAAATTATTGATAGGCTACAATTAGTTAGCATCTGCTCAATATGTCAAATTCGAGCGTGAACACTGGGAAGGAACACAAAGATGAGTAACACAGAGACCTGGATTTTTAAGCACTCACTGTGAAATGTGTGACACAGGAGTACTAACAGCAGCAGCAGAAACAATAAGGCCTATATATTTAGTGATCCCTCACTCTAAGCATTTTATATGTATTATCTCATTTACTCATGGTAACAGTCCTCAGATAGAGGTTTTCATTTTTCATCCTCATTTTACAAATGGAAAAACTAAAATGCAGACATGTAATTTGACAAGAAATATAATTTCATGGTATACAAATTATGTTGGGAGCAGAGACGAAGGATACCTCCTGACCTAGGTCTTTACATAAGTTAGAAATGAGTTCTGCTGCACCTAGCAGAAATCCAAAATAACAGTATAAACTTTATGAGTTTTACTTTTCCTCATATAAAAAGCCTGGAAGTTAGCAGGCCAGGGCAAATGGAGATCCAAATTCTTTCTATCTTGCTGTACTGCTGTTTTCAAAATATGGCTTTCCACTTCATGGTCCAAGGTGGCTGCTCAAGATCCAGCCATCAGTCAAAATGAGGAGAAGAAGGAAAAATGGGCATGCTCCCTCCATCTAATGACATTTTCCAGGAGACACATGCACAGTATCCACTTGTTAACACTGGACACAATTTAGTCAAATGGCCATACCCAGCTTGTGGGAAATGTATTCTTTATTCCAGGAAAGCAAGAGCCAGGAAAACACACACACACACACACACCACACACACACACACACACACACACACACACACACAAATATAAAGGGGTAGGAGGAATGGATACTAGGAAGCTAATAGAGGTTTTGACATGATCTTGAGGAAAAACGTAGAAGCTGGTCAGTATTAAGATTTTTCAGTTAACAATGCAAAGATACAGACATAGGGAACAATTCAGTGTAGTCAGGGATGTGGCTATCAGCGGAGCTGAGAGTGAGAAGGGCATTTGTGCCTAACTAAGGAGTTAGAATCAGTTTTCGAGGCTGATTAGAGCCCCTGCTAGATTAGATGGCTCACCAGGTTGGATCTGCAGTATGGTGGGGCAAGGTGTTGGCAATGGTAGTAGTTACGGTGGCAGAGGTAATGATACAAACAATGAATCTTTACTAGTCTGCATACTGTGCTCACTTAACGCTTCCAGCAGCCTATGAAGAGGTAATATTACTGTCAACATTTCTAAGATGCACAAACAGTGGATCAAAGAGGTGATTCAAGGCTACACAACTGCTGGGCAGAGATACGAATCTAAGTTGAAGGTTAATACCACCAAAAATAAATGAAGGCCCAAATGAAAGTTTCTAGTGACTAGAAAGAAAATAATATGGAGCACATCTCAGGACTGGATATCACCTGAATGTTGGCACACAGGAGGGAAGAATGAAGACCCAGCAAGATTTTAAGCCTACAAGATAGGGTGAATGAACAGAAGAGAAGTAGGCTTGGAGAAGAAAATAAAGGATGTGTGTAATGTCGAAGTAGAATTAGCAGCTATATTGCTGGGCCTGCCAAAAACAGATAATGCCAAAAAAAATGAACTGGCCCACCAACTTTCTTAGACAGAATCAAAATAGGTGGATATTCGAAAGAAATTTACACTCTACAGTGCAAATTTAGAGTGATCCTCACCCTAACTTCCCAGAAACTCTTCTTAGGTATATCAAGCATAGTATTCTTTCCCAGGAATAAGACATTCAAGTCTTTTCCAAAAGTAATAGGTTAAAGTTTTAGAAAGTAGTGCCTCACAGGTAGTACACTATTATTTGATGATGTTTTCTTTCCTGCTACTGTCTGCCTACTTCAGACAGTAAAGCTGATTCCATCAGATGAAATTGGCCTGAAAAAAATGAATTTAAGTTTGAGATCAATGTTCTGGCATGCATTATCACCATAAAAAGAAAAGAACATACTCCAAATGAAAGTGTGCCTGCTTCAATTAATGTGAATGTGAAATGTTAGCCTAGGATTGCTACTGGCACATACTTACTATCATTCACTTCCTAAACTTCCAATATTACGCACTAATGACTACAATTTACCATCAATATATCCCCATAAAGTTTCTCTTTTATTTCTTAAAAAGTTAAAGTACAGAAGTCTCCAATTTCCAACACATAGTAATCCCACAAACAAGGTTCTAATACTTAAAACTCTTATAAAAGATTACTGATATTAAAATAAAAACTTGATGTCACATTAATAATTGATCAACTAAGACCAAAGCAGGGCTAAAAGCTCTTCTTGGAGCCAAGAGATAATAAGAAATGACAAAGAGAGAGCTATCTCACTTTATTTTTTGTTTTCTCTAACAATGCAGATGAGCCACCATTTGAAAATGGTGGAACAAAAATAGGTAAATATTGCAAATCCAAAAGTCAGAGAATACCTGCGATATGATCCAAGTGTGTTCCAGTTTTCTGCCTCAGGCAAAATTGTTCTGGAGTACCAATAGAACATTTACCTAAAATCACTGAAAATAACATTTGAAAAGTTGTGGAAAATGGGAATGATGCCAGAAGAATAAGACAATGTTATGATATGATTTTCAAAAAATGAGCAAACTAGATATCTAGTACACTCCCCAAACTAGATATTACTATGGATTCTTAAGGGGTGGTGTGAAAGTGTCTATAAGTTGAAGTAGTGATCATTAATAGCTAGCATGGCGTTACTATGTACAGCTGACACCATTTTCTTCTTGCACAAAGTTGTTGCAGAAATAAATATAGTTTGTAAATATAGTAGATAGTGGAGATATATGATGGTGATGATTGCACAACATTATGACTGTATTTACTACCACTGAATTGTACACTTAAAAATAATTAAGACAGTAAATTTCATGCTATCTGTATTTTGCCACAATAAAAATATAATAAACATTTAAAATATATATGTGGTCCTACAAAAACACAACTCAGAATTACAACCAAAAATAATAAGAAATAAAAACAAGATTAATTAAATGAATTTTATCAAGTTCAATGTATCAATTTATGAATCGATACCAAATTTAGAAGGAGCTATTTTGGGCAGAACTGTCTCTGGACTCAGTTGTGACCTATTCAATAGTTTTATCAATGACTAATGGAAGGGACAACAACTCTGCTGAGTGACAGATTAGGATCCTCTAGATCCTGATTATATTATTCTCTTTGTATAGATATAGATCCTGATTCTATAGTTCACTTTATATAGATACAGATCCTGAGCTAAAAAGATTACATAGTTCTAAAACTATCATTTAAAAATGATATAAAACTTTGCTCAGGGGATTAAAAAAGCAACCCAAAGTGCAAGATTGGGAACAAATGGCTTAGCAGTGATGGAATACGTGAAAATGACTTGGCAGATTCTTTGAGCGCAAATACATTATGATCCAATAATTCATGAGACCCAGTAAAAGTTGAATTCACATTGACAAGTATATAGCTGTGGATATGAACTACTCTACTCTGTTCATCTGAAGGATTATTTTTATTTTGGGCTAATTTAAATGGGCTATAAACAAATTGTAGTCTGTTAATAAAACTGCATCTAAGATGGTAAACAACTTCGGAGTCATAACAATTTAGGGTGTAGAAAGTTGGAAGTGTTCCCACTTTGGTGATAAGAGAAAGCCAAGAAATTGTAAGCCCCATCTAAGAACTGAGCTCATAAAGCAACCCAAATTGAATTCCAAGGAGAGACAGGAGACAAGAATCCTTTTAACTTTGGCAGATCACAGGAGGAAGAAGTGGCCACTGTATAGATAGGTAGAGAAATCACTTAAAAGTGTCATGGTTTTTTAAAGACCAAGTTTGGACTAGAGGGTTAGTTTACAAAGCTAAAGGTCCAGGACACAGGAAGAGTTTCACTCATTAGTAAGCTTTTTCACTGGCCTCCCCCAGGGGCTCATGGTAAAAATTGGGGGGTATGGAAGGAGAATGATAGAACCTATTTCAGTGGTGCTGGTATTCAAGAAATGATAGCTACTGCTGGGAGCAAGCATGAATCATCACCCATTTCCCTGAATCTCTCTTTTATTAAAAGCATAAGGCTTAAGGCACTAAGGGAAGAAAAGTACCTCAACATACTGAAGAAAAAAAGAGGAATGACAGCAAACTTCTTTATAAGATACAATGTAAGCCTGAAGACAATTAACATATTTACGGTATTAAAGAAAAACAAAAAACTGCCAACCCAGAATCCTATACCTGTGAAAACATCTTTCAAAAATGATGTCAAGATACAGATTTTATTAGACCAAAAAAAAAAACAAAACTGAAAAAATTTATTACCAAAGGCCAAAGCAACAAAAGCAAAACCACAACAAAATGTTAAAGGAATTTCTTCAGAAAGGAGTAGGATGCTTGAAGAAAATTTGAAGCTGGGCGTGGTGGCTCATGCCTGTAATCCCAGCACTTTGGGAGGCTGAGTCAGGCGGATCATGAGGTCAAGAGATCGAGACCATCCTGGCCAACATGGTGAAACCCCATCTCCACTAAAAATACAAAAATTAGCTGGGCGTGGTGGCACCTACCTGTAATCCCAGCTACTTAGGAGGCTGAGGCAGGAGAACCACTTGAACCCGGGAGGCGGAGATTGCGGTGAGCCAAAATCATACCACTGCACTCCAGCCTGGGTGACAGAGCAAGACTCCGTCTCAAAAAAAAAAAAAAATAAAAATTTGAATCTTCTCAAGGTAATGGTAAACTCCAGAAAAGATAAAACTGAAGATGAATACTAAAGATGCTTTTCTTATTTTAATCATTTCTAAAGATAATTATATGTCTAGGTAACATAGTAACATAGATTGTAGAGTTTACAATATATGTGAAATAAAATACACGACCACATAGCACAAAGATTGAGAGAAAAATGGGTGTATACTGCTGTGAGTTTCCCATGCTATAAGGTAAAATCTTGCAATACTATCTGAAGGTAGATTGTGGTAAGCTAATTATGTATACTATACAGCTTAGAGAAACCCCCATATAAAAAAATTTAAAAGAGATATAACTAAACAGCGAGAGTGGAGATAAAATGTAATCATAAAAACAACAGCAAAATAATCCAAAGGAAGGCAAGAAAAGAAGAAAGGAAAACAGAACAGAGAGGATTATGAGAAAACAAGTAGCCAGTTGGTAGATAAGAATCCAACCATATCAACAATTACAATAGATGTAAATGGTACAAACACCCCAATTAGAAAAAAAAAGACATCAAAGATATAATAACTGACTTTCAAAAAGCAAGACCTGCCTATAAATAGCAATATTGTATGGTGTACTTAAAATTTGCTAAGAGGGTAGATCTTACATTAAGTGTTCTTAACACAAACACACAATAATAAAGGAGCAGGCCAATATTCTGATAAATATTGATGCAAAAACCCTCAACAAAATACTTGCAAACGAAATCCAGCAGCACATCAAAAAGCTAACCCACCACGATCAAGTAGGCTTCATCCCAGGAGGCCAGGTTGGTTCAACATATACAAACCAATATATGTGATTCATCACATACACAGAACTAAAGACAAAACTCACATCATTATCTCAATAGACAGGGTAAAATTTTGGTAAAATTCAATAGACCTCATATTAAAACCTCTCCATAAATGAGGTATCAAAGGAATATGCCTCAAAATAATAAAAGCCATCTATGACAAACCTGCAGACAGCATTATACTGAACGGGCAAAAGTAAGAAGCACCCCTTGAAAACTGGCCCCAAAGCTCCTTCAGCTGATAAAAACTTGAGTAAAGTTCAGGATACAAAATGTATGTACAAAAATCACTAGCATTCCTTCCTATACACCAACAACAGCCAAGCCAAGAGCCAAATCAGAAAAGCAATCCCATTCACAGTTGCCACAAAAAGAATAAAATACCTAGGTATACAGCTAATCAGGGAGGTGAAAGATCTCTACAATGAGAATTACAAAACACTGCTCAAAGAAATTAGAGAAGACACAAACAAATGGAAAAACATCCCATGCTCATGAATAGGAAGAATCAATGTCATTAAAATGGCCATGCTGCCCAACCAATTTACAGATTCAATGCTGTTCGTATCAAACTACCAAAAACATTCTTCACACAACTAGAAAAAACGATCTTAAAATTCACATGCAACCAAAAAAAGAGCCCAAATAGCCAAGGCAATCCTAAGCAAAAGGAACAAAGCCAGAGGCATAACATTACCGACTTCAAACTATACTACAGCGTTACAGTAACCAAAACAGTGTGGTACTGGTACAAAAACAGACACACAGACCAATGGAACAGCATAGAGAGCCCAGAAATAAGGTCACACACCTATAATCTGATATTTGACAAAGCTGACAAAAACAAACAATAGGGAAAAGACTCCACATTCAATAAATGGTGCTGGGATAACTGGCTAGCCACATGCAGAAGATTGAAGCTGGTCTCCTCTCGGACACCATATACAAAAATCAATTCAAGATGAATTAAATACTTCAATGTAAAGCCCCAAACTGTGAAAACCCTGGAAGACAATCTAGGCAATACTATTCTGGACATAGGAACAGGCAAAAATTTCATGACAAAGACACCAAAAGCAATAGCAACAATAGCAAAAATTGAAAAGTGGAATCTAATTAAACTTTAGAGCTTCTGCACAGAAAAGGAAACTATCAACAGAGTAAACAGACAATCTACAGAATGGGAGAAAATATTTGAAAACTATGGATCTGACAAAGGTATAATATCCAGCATCTGTAAGGAACTTACACACACTTACAGGAGAAAAACAAACAAACCCTTTAAATTTAAAAGTGGGCAAAGAACATGAATGGACACTTTTCAAAAGAAGACATACATACAGCTGATAAACACATGGACAAAAAGCACATCACTGATCATTAGAGAAATGCAAATCAAAAACCAAAATGAGATACCATATCACACCAATTAACAGATGCTGTTAATCAAAATGAGATACCATATTACACCAATTAAAAGATACATGCATGCAAATGTTCATTGCAGCACTATTCTGATAGCAATGAAATGGAATCAACCTAAATGCCCATCAATGACAGACTGGAGAAAGAAAATGTGGTAAATATACACCATGGAATATTGTGCAGCCATAAAAAGAACAGGATCATGTCTTTTGTGGAAACATGGATGGAGGTAGAGCCATAATATATCCTTAGCAAACTAATGAAGGAACAGAAATCCAAATACTGCATGCTCTCACTTGTAGTGGGGGCTAAATAATGAGGATTTATGAGCACAAAGCTTAGACCTATTTGAGGGTGAAGATTTGGAGGAGGGAGAGGAGCAGAAAATATAACTACTGGGTACTGGGTTTCACACATGGGTGATAAAATAATCTGTACAACAAACCCTATAACACGAGTTTGCCTATGTAACAAACCTTCACATGTAACCTCAAACTTAAAATAAATATCATTAAATAAATAAATAAAAGAATATCTATCAAAAAAACTTATAACTAACTATATATTATTTGAAGACAATGCTTTGTTTCCTGAAATTGGGAACAAGGAAAGCATGTATGCTGTCACTACTTCTAGTCAATATTATGCAGAAGTTTTAGCTAACCATAAGGCAAAGCGAAAAAACAAGATACAACTTAGAAAGGAAGAACTAAAAATGCTTTTATTTGCAGATGACATGATCATCTACATAGAAAATCTCAAAGAACTGACAACCTATTAAAGCTAATAAATTACTTTAGCACGGACACGGGATCCAAGTCAATCCATAAAATTCAACTGTTTTTCTATATACTAGAAATAAACATTTATAATTTGAAATTATTTGAATCTGTGTCATCCTAAAACCAACAGAAAAAAGGTAGAAATAAATGAATGACTTTCTCAATATAAAAGGCTGCTTCCTAGCAGTCAGATATATGGAAAAATTACATGGACTGTCTAGCAGCTTCAAGAAAATAACAGGTGGTTCGCCTTGGAATGGTGAATTCCTTGAAAGGAATTTGAAGTGACGAAAACAAGATGCTCAATCTTAGACAAAGCCACAACATGTCATAGGAAATGCTGCAAAAACAAAAGAAGAGGGACCACAATCATTAAAAAATAGTTAGATTACACTCCAAGTTCTGCAAAATGGGCTGTGTGGTTAGATTACTGGAAGGACTTCAGTGTACTATCAAGTGAACATACATCATCTAACAACCCACCTTGGCTATGTCATAAATATAACCTCATGCTAATATGTGGGTAGAATAACATTAAATTAACATGAACTTATATGCCTTTTTATGATTCAGTGGGAGTCTGGAGAGATAAATTGGAAGCTATACATGCTTTAGAAAATCTACAATGGGCCAGGCACGGTGTCTCAAGCCTGTAATCCCAGCACTTTGGGAGGCCAAGACGGGCAGATCACTTGAGGTCAGGAGTTTGAGACAAGCCTGACCAACATGGTGAAACCCTTTCTCTACCAAAAAAATACAAAATTACCCAGGCATGGTGGCAGACTCCTGTAATCCCAGCTACTCGGGAGGCTGAGCCAGGAGAATCACTTGAACCTAGGAGGTGGAGGTTGCAGTGAGCCGAGACCACGCCATTGCACTCCAGCCTGAGCAACAAGAGTGAAGCTCCATCTCAAAAGAAAATTTACAATGAAGCTAGAGTGGGGACCATTTTCTCTCCCAAGAAATTTTTCTTTTGCAACTGAACTTTGAGATGCTTCAGTGATTGGTAATGATAAGTATCCACTTTCTTTGAGAAAGTCAAAACTGAGAAAGAAGCAGGAAACTTACAGAGGGTGTGGGAGTGGGAAGAATCAAGATGTTTCTACCAGAGCTGGTCTAGGAGTGAGTATCCCTGCCTAAAGGGGACACCCTTGCTGATGGAAATGTGGCTCACTCCTCAAGGAGTCAAAGCAGGAAAAATAAAGTGAATAAGCAGACCTCTCCATGTTACAAATAACAAGCTGTTGGATGAAACTGTGATGGTGGTATGGAATTCACTATCATGCATTTTTCATAGTCATTTGGTTTACAAAAGTAAAAGTGCCAAATGTAAACGATAAAGAAATATCTGAAATAAAGTTTATAGTTTCTCCCTCCCACATTCAATCTCTCCTCCACAATATAAGCACTATTAGCAATTTGGTGCACATCTTCTATAATATTAACTTTGCTTAGATTATACATATAATCTTTTATATGGTGACAACACTGTCATTGGATGTTTTCCTTTAATAATACATCTAGAAAATACTTTAAAGCTGATACAGATAGCCCTATTTTAACAGTGCTTTAGAATTCAACTGTGGGCATTATACTCCTTACACCATCATTCTCCTTCTGATGGTCACTTGAGTTGTTTCCAGATGTTTTCTATTCCAGAGAGAGCTGCGATAAACATCCTTGTTTGTATTTATGTGTGGATGCATTTGTGTATCTTTAAATCCCCATGTTTTTGTTTTCATTTTTTAGATAAGTCCTTATGAATGAAACTAATAAAGCAACGAATAGTCACATTTTAATTGTAAAGAATATTATCAGGTCACAGGGCCCTAAGCCTGTACATTTCCACCAACACACTATAAGATCAGTTATCTTCCTACCTTCATACAAGCCCTGAAACTAACGATATTTTTAGTTTCAGCAACTTTGATAGTTAAAACTTTTTTTTTTAATTATTGTTTTTCTAATTATCTGGGAGGTTATGTAGCTTTCTACTTGCATTTTTTTTCCTTCACTGCTTTGCCTGTTTAGGTCATTTGCATATTTTTTCCTCTTTAGTTGTTTTCACTCTTTGTTATTTGGATTGTAATTATCTTCTCCCAGTTAATAAATTGCCATCTAACTTTTTATAAGGGTAACTCAGTGTATCAGTCCGTTCTCACACTGCTAATAAAGACATACCCGAGACTGTGTAACTTACAAAGGAAAAGAGGTTTAATTGATTCACAGTTCAGCATGGCTCGGCAGGCCTCAGGAAACTTAAAGTCAGGATGGAAGGGGAAGCAAACATTTCCTTCACATGGCAGCGGCAAGAAGTCCCAGTGAAGGTAAGGGAGGAGACCACCCCTCATATTGTCTTATGCCAATTTCTGCCTCCAAATAAATAAGTAACAACCAAAAGGTAGAAATGGAATCCACAGGCAGCCAGCCCAGCACGGTGCCCTGGGCCTGGTAGTTAAAAATCAACCCCTGACCTAACTGCTCGTGTTATCTATGGATTTCAGACATTGTATGGAAAAGCATCGTGAAAATCCCTGTCCTTTTCTGTTCCATTCTGATTACCAGTGCATGCAGCCCCCAGTCACATACCCCCTGCTTGCTGAATTGATCACAACCCTCTCACGTGGACCCCCTTAGAGTTGTAAGCCCTTAAAAAGGACAGGAATTGCTCACTCAGGGAGCTCGGTTTTTGGAGACATGAGTCCACTGATGCTTCCAGCTGAATAAAGCCTTTCCTTCTACAACTTGGTGTCTGAGGGGTTCTTGTCTGCAGCTTGTCATGCTACAAAGGGTGAAGCCCCTTATAAAACCATCAGATCTCATGAGAACTCACTATCATAAGAACTCACTATCACAAGAACATGATGGGGGAAACTGCCCCCATTATTCAATTATGTCCACCTGGTCCCTCCCACGACAAGTGGGGATAATGGGAACTACAATTCAAGATGAGATTTGGTGGGGACACAGCCAAACAATATCACTTAGTCAAAATTTTTAGTTTCAAACACAACTAATTCCTACTAGTTCAAGCAAAAAATAAATGTATTAAAGAGTATTAGATGGCCAAAGTTTCAAGGAGAAGCACTCAGTTGCTCTCTGGATCTAAAGCTGGACAAAATATTCCTACTCTGATGCATCTTGTTCCACAGGACACTGTACTCCTTCCAAACCCCCAGGGTCATTCCATCACTGATTCCCACAGCTGTATGCTTTTCTGCCACCCTCAACAAAATGAATTCCTCAAAGCACCTCCTCGTTCTCATCACTCTTTCCTGAATCAAAGTTTACAGGGTGCATCTTAATCTTGGGGCCAAAGTCACAGAGGCTCATAAAGTGGATTTCTGGCTTCCACCTTAGGCAGAATTTATAAGGAAAAGAATTCTCCAAGCATATGAAAGGATTCAAAAGTTGCTCTCCAGTCAGCAAATATTTTAAATGTCCATTACTTTTTTTTTTTTTTTTTAGACAGAGTTTCACTCTTGTCACCCAAGCTGGAATGCAATGCCGTGATCTGGGCTCACTACAACCTTCGCCTTCTGGGTTCAAGCAATTCTCTTGCCTCAGCCTCCCGAGTACCTGGGATTATAGGCGCCCATCACCACACCCAACTAATTTTTGTATTTTTAGTAGAGACAGGGTTTCACCATGTTGACCAGGCTGGTCTCGAACTCCTGACCTCAGGTGATCCACCCGTCTTGGCCTCCCAAAGTGCTGGGATTACAGGAGTGAGCCACTGTGCCAAGCTGGAAACAAAACTTTAATCTCTTCCAAAAGTACAGCCAGTTCTCTCAATTTCATTAACTGAATAATGAATAATTTATTCACTGACTTATAATGGCCTCATTAATTATATGCTAAATTATCTCGATTTGTTCTATAGAATTATTTGTTTATTGCAGGCCGGTACTGTTTTTTTGTTTAAAGTAGTTTTATATAAGATTTTAACATCAAGTAGGGCAAACGGCCTAGCTATTGCTCCATTTCAACATTTTCTGGGCAATTTTCATGGGTTTATTCTTCCATATACACTTTATAATCACTTTATAGATTCCAAAAGAAAAAAAACTTAAATTCTGATTGGAACTGCATTAAATTTATATGTTAATTTCAAAATAAGTGACATTTTTATAACATTAAGTTTTCCTATCCAGGAATGTGGTCTGTCTCTCCATCTATCTGGGTTTTGTTTTATGTCCTTCAATATAATTTTATAGTTCTCTTCAGACAGTCTTTCTCAGTAAATTCATTCCTAGATATTTCATGACTTTTTTTTCAATATTATTATGAATGAGATCTTTCTCATTTCCATTTTTATTGTGTCAATTTAGCCAATTTTCCTAACTGCATTTGATTCTACTATACAGGCTACCATTTACATAAGTCATTTCCAGAGTGATTTATATTAATAAATTAATCATGTTATATAAAATGAGTTTGATGAGGCAGATGACCATTTCCTAATTAAAATTCTCATTCATTAGCTGTATTTTTTTTTTCAAATTATATATGGCTATTAGATATTCATCATCTAGGGTTTCTAGTTCCCATTTGTCTTTATTATAACAACCTACTATTTACAAAACAATGTTTTCTTGTGATATGGTTTGGTTCTGTGTCCCCACCCAAATCATATCTTGAATTGTAGCTCCCGTAACTCCTATAATTGTTGTGGGAGGGACCCGGTGGGAGATAACTGAATCATGGGGGCAGTTTCCACCATACTGTTCTCATGGTAGTGAATAAATCTCACAAGATCTGATGTTTTTATCATTTCCGTTTTTGTGTCTTCCTCATTCTCTCTTTGACTGCTGCCATCCATGTAAGACAGAACGTGCTCCTCCTTGCCTTCTGTGATGATTGTGAGGCTTCCCCAGCCATGTGGAACTGTAAGTCCAATTAAACCTCTTTCTTTTGTAAATTGCCCAGTCTCAGGTATGTCTTTATCAGCAGCATGAAAATGAACTAATACATCTTGCAACTGACATGTTCATAAATTACTATGATTCACATGACACCATGCATTCACAACTTCACAAAGTTTATTTTGAATTAGGCCTAAACATGTAAGCCTTTAGCAACCATTGTGAAAATATCTGTTTCTCTGTATGGAGCAGATAGTTCCAGATTCTATTGCAAACCAAGAGCTAAAAATTTCAGATGATCATGAGTTTAACAGTAAGCACATAAACAAAGAAATGTTTTATGTAAAATAAATGTTCATAGTATTTTAAACAAACATGGATTACACACATGGCAGCACACAAAAATAATTCTCATCCTATGCACAAAATGATAAAGACTAAAGGTCCAGGCACCAACAGTGCAGAGTTCTGGCAGGGAAAGTACTTTGTAAGGACTAGAACACTCCAGATACAATAACAGTACTGCTGTTTGCAGCAATAACCTAAGTCAAACGGCCAGGGTTTGGGTTGAGGCTTTGTGAGTCACTTACCTTCTTGATATGCAGTTAATATGAAACGAGTGCGTTAGTCTAATGGACACGTAAGTCTCTCTGTTTTCATGTTCTAAGAATCTAAGTGTCTATGCTGCTCTCCTAAGACCATGAGAAATAGCTGACACATCTGAATCCACATAAACAGAATTATTTCAGGCACTGTGAAACTTTCAGGCAAACTAATCAACCATCGTTTGTTTATGAAGACATTCTACTGTAGTCTGGATCTTCGCTTACTATGCTAACATACATAGGGAAGTACTAATTTAGTCAAAAATTGTATTTCTTTTTCTTCTCTTTTTTTTTTTTTTTTTTTTGAGACAGAGTCTTACTGCGTCACCCAGACTGGAGTGCAGTGACGTGACCTCGGCACACTGCAACCTCAGCCTCCCGGGTTCAAGCAATTCTCCTGCCTCGGCCTTCCAAGTAGCTGACTACAAGTGTGTGCCACCATGCCCAATTAATTTTTGTATTTTTAGTAGACACAGGGTTTCACCATGCTGGCCAGGCTGGTCTCAAACTCCTGACCTCAAGTGATTCACCTGCCACGGCCTCCCAAAGTAGTGGGATTACAGGTGTGAGCCACCGCACCCAGCCAGAAGTTATATTTCTATATCATTTCTGATACCACAGAAAGAAGTGTAACCTTTGCTTATTTTCGTACCTTCAACTGGTAGACACAAGGATGTTCAAATGAGCTAGACTAAGATGTGTGCAGAGATTGGTGGCTATCTTAATATGGCCATATCAGAAAGACAAGTGTTTCTGAAGTTAGGACTCTGTACATGCCAGGGCAAATTAACCATATCCCCATTTAGCGTAAGATTCATGTGAGCCACAGTCACTCTGAGAAATTTCCTAGCATGTACATACTATGCAAACATAGAAATGAATATTCATAATTTTCAACATGTAGTTTATATTCTAGAGACTTATAATCAGAACCCACATGTATATGTAAAAATAAAGTAAGACTTATGGTAGAATCCTATTACATGAATTTTTTAAAAATCTAAAATAAAATTTTAGCCCCACTCATCCAAAATTTATCCAATATACACAGAGAAAAACCACCAAAAATGTTGGACAGTATCTCTCATAGTTCAGTTCTACAGGAGGCCAAACCAGGCGCCTGTTTTTCTAATCAGGAAGTTTCTCTGTTTCAGAGATTAAAGCTTTAGGGAATAGTTAGAGGTTTTGAATACTTTAAAAAACCTTGAATCCTTCAGGTACTAAATTCGAGGCAAAAATGACCCATTAGTAATAGATATCAAACATATTAAAACGGAGAGATGGCTTCCGAATATGTATCAGCCATCCAAACTGTAACAAAGGCAATCTATGGCTAGTGGTAAGTAGATTGTTAGAAAAAACAGTTTTGCTTTTTTTTTCTTTCAGGTTTTTATGAATTTTCCTCCCATACAGAATTAAAAGGCAGACCATCCTCTTTTAAAATCATCCTTGCAAAAACGCATTCCCTGTCTTCTTTCTCAGTTATATAAATGAACCTAATTAAAGACCCAACCATTTGCACATCAAGGTAGCTATTCCATCAGTTGTCAACTTTATCTGTCCTAATTTCAAGAACTATTCAGGAGTATTACAAGAAGTTATGCACCTTTGCCCTAGAGTAAAAACAAGCAAACCCTTCTTTAAGAAATAATTGGTTTCATTGTCTATGGGGATGTAAGCCAGTCTAATTAGTTTACTGTTATGTTTATTTGGCTCAAAGTTAAATGGACATTTGCATGACCGTAAACCTTATTTCCATGTGTTGACAGGTTCATTGCTGCTAAATGATGTTTACTAGTTTTCCAAGTTTGAGTCAAAGTCTTTAATGTTTTCAGTAAATGGGCAAGTTTCTGTAAATAAATACCACACTGAAGAAAAACAAAATTAGTTTGGTCATGCAAAGTTAGGAAAACTGAAGCTCCACGTCTTTACTGGTAGCTTCTGTGCAGAGCTCCCCAAGGGAAATGATGAGATTACTGTAGATAAGTGCAGTGAGGACAAATGAATAAAGCAAGCTCTTTTCATTTCATTAACTTTTTCCGTTAAAGCCAACATTTTAACAGAGCTGGACTTGGTTTCACATTTTATCATTCTCTTTTTACTGGTCAATGGCTTTTACATATTGTCCTCAATTTTATCATCCTCCTCAAAAGCTTAAGTGGTTTTGGACCACATTGCACCAGATGGATGAAATAACTGATAAACATTTGATAACTGGTAACTAGTAGTTACCTTGATAAATAATTGGTAAATTTTGATAGCCCTGCTATCAGAAACATAATTCCCATCAGGAAAATCAGGCCCACAAATAAGTTCTTTGACAGCAGCCTCTGAAGATTATCAGTAATTCATATATACTGTGAAGTCTTAGGGGGTTTCTTTCCTGTGGGTAATAGTAGAAACTTCCACATGCAAAAACTAAATAAGGGAATACTTCATTTTACTGTAACTTTGCTTTATTGTGCTTCATAAATACTGCATTCTTTACAAATTGAAGATTTGTGGCAACCCTGCATTAGCAAGTCTACTGGCACCATTTTTTCAACAGCAGGAATTCACTTTGTGCTTTTCTCTTATATTTTCATAATTCTCACAATATTTCAAAGTTTTTCATTATTAATTTATCTGTTACGGTGATCAATGACCAATGAGCTTTGATGTTACTATTGTAATTGCTTTGCAGCACCACAAACTGTACTTACATAAGATGGCAAACTTCATCAATAAAGGTGTGAGATTTTGTTTTTGTTTTTAATTTTTAATTTTTGTGGGTATGTAGTAAGTGTATACATTTATAGGGTACATGAGATACTTTGAAACAGGCATACAATGTGTAATAATCACATCAGGATAAATGGAGTATCTATCACCTCATGCATTTATCCCTTGTGTTGCAAACAATATACTTATTTAGTTATTTTTAAATATACGATTAAATTATTTTTGACTACAGTCACCCTGTTGGGCTATCAAATACCAGATCTTAATCAATAAATGTGTGTGTTCTGATTGCTCCACTGACCAGCCATCTTAGTTCTCTCTATTGCCTAAGACACACCAGTATTGAATTCAGGCCTATTAATAACCCTATC
Source organism: Nomascus leucogenys (assembly GCF_006542625.1). Lineage (NCBI taxonomy): Eukaryota > Metazoa > Chordata > Mammalia > Primates > Hylobatidae > Nomascus > Nomascus leucogenys. The sequence continues at coordinate 14,743,615 of NC_044386.1, read as the reverse complement.
ATGGCTTCTAAGTATTCAAGTGAGGGGAAGAGTCACACATCTTTCACTTGAAGACATGTCAAAAGCTGAGACAGGCCAAAAGCTAGGCCTCCTGTTAGCCAAGTTGTAAATGAAAAAGAAAAAGAAAAAGTTCTTCGCCGGGCACAGTGGTTCACGCCTGTAATCCTAGCACTTTAGGAGGCCAAGGCGGGTGGATCACAAGGTCAGGAGATCGAGACCATCCTGGCTAACACGGTGAAACCCCATCTCTACTAAAAACACAAAAAATTAGCTGGGCTTGGTGGCAGGCGCCTGTAGTCCCAGCTACTTGGGAGGCTGAGGCAGGAGAATGGCGTGAACCCGGGAGGCGGAGATTGCAGTAAGACAAGATCACGCCACTGCACTCCAGCCTGGGTGACAGAGTGAGACTCTGTCTCAAAAAAAAAAAAAAAACCAAACAAAAAATAACAGTTCTTGAAGGAAACTAAAAATGCTACTCCAGTGAACACACAAATGATAACAATGAAATAGCCTAATTGCTGATATGCAGAAAGAAGTTTTAGTGGTCTTAAGAAAAGATCAAACCAGCCTTAACATTCCCTTAAACTAAAGCCTAATCCAGAGCAAGGCCCTAACTCTCTTTAATTCTATGAAGATTGAGAGAAGTGAGAATGCTGCAGAAGAAAAGTTGGAAGCTAAGGGAGGTTGGATCATAAAGTTTAAGGAAAGAAGCTGTCCCTATAAGATGAAAGTGTAAGAGGAAGCAGCAAATGCTGTTGTAGAAGCTGCAGTAAATTCTCCAGCTGATCTAGCTAAGATCAATGATGAAAATGCCTATATTAAACCACAGATTTTCAATGCATATGAAGTAGCCTTTTATTAGAAGAAGGTGCCATCCAGAACTTTCACAGCTAGAGAGAAATCAATGCCTGGCTTCAAAACTTCTAAGTTTTAAAGGCTAACTCTCTTGATAGAGGCTATTGTAGCTGGTGGCTTTAAGTTGAAGCCAATGCTATCTGCCATTCTGAAAATGTTAGGGCTCTGAAGAATTACGCTAAATTTACTCTGTCTGTGCTCTATAAATGAAACAACAAAGCTGAATAACAGCACATCTGTTTACTATAGTTTATGGAATATTTTAACCCCATTGTTGAGACCTACCACTCAATAAAAATATTCCTTTGAAAATATTACTGTTCACTGACAATGCACCTGGTCATCCAAGAGCTCTGATGGAGATGCACAAGTAGATTAATGTTGTTTCCATGCCTGCTAACACAACATCCATCCAATAGCCCACTAATCAAGAAATAATTTTGACTTTCAAGTCTTATTAAGAAGTATGATGGCCAGGCATGGTGGCTCACACCTGTAATCCCAGCACTTTGGGAGGCCGACACAGGCAGATCACGAGGTCAGGAGATCGAGACAATTCTGGCTAACATGGTGAAACCTCGTCTCTACTAAAAATATAAAAAATTAGCTGGGCATGATGGCAGGCGCCTGTAGTCCCAGCTACTCAGGAGGCTGAGGCAGGAGAATGGTGTGAACCCGTGAGGCACAGGTTGCAGTGAGCCGAGATTGCGCCACTGCACTCTGGCCTGGGCGACAGAGCAAGACTCCGTCTCAAAAAAAAAAAAAAAAAAAAAGAAGTATGTTTTGCAAGGCTGTAGCTGCCATAGAGTAATTTCTCTGATGAATCTGTGCAAAGAAAATTGAAAATTTTCTAGAAAGAATTCATCATTCTGGATGCCATTAAGAACACGACTCAAGGAGCAGGTCAAAATATCAACATTAACAGGAGTTTGGAAGTAGTTGATTCCAAACCTCATGGATGGCTTTGAGGGGTTCTAGCATTTATTAGAGGAAGTTGCTGCAGATGTGGTGGAAATAGCAAGAGAATTAGAATTACAATGAAGATGTGACTGAATTGCTGCAATCTCATGATCAAACTTAAGAGGAGTTGCTTCTTATGGATGAGCAAAGAAAGTGGTTTCTTGACATGGAATTTATTCCTGGTGAAGAGTCTGTGGACATTGTTGAAATGACAACAAAACATTTAGAATATTCCATAAACTTAGTTGATAAAGCAGTGGCAGGGTTCAAGAGGATTGACTACAATTTTGAAAGTTCTACTGTGGATAATATGCTATCAAACAGCAACTCATGCTACAAGGGAAACTTTCATGAAAGGAAGAGTCAACCAATGTGGTAAACTTCACTGTTGTCTTATTCTAAGAAACTGCCACAGCCACCCCAAGCTTCAGCAACCACCACCCTGAGTCAGCAGCCATCAACGATGAAATGAAACAGACCCTCTACCAGCAAAAAGATGTGACTCAATGACGCCTCAGATGATCGTCAGTATTTTTTTAGAAATAAAGTATTTTTAAATTAAGGTCTATACGTTGTTTTTTGACACAATGCTACTGTCCACTGAACAGACTACAGTACAGTATAAACATAACTTTTATGTGCACTGGGAAACCAAAAATTTCATGTGGCTTGCTTTATTGTGGTGGTCTGGAACCGAACCTGCAGTATCTCTAAGATAACCCTGTAAGCTCATACAATTGTGTGTGAAGCAGGAGGTTGAGATGTTGGTCTGTGGCTTAGTTAAAATCCTTTATACTCCAGAAAGCATGATAGAAATGTGAAGAAAAGATGAGTCTGAAGGCAGTGCACTGAAGTGACTTTTAGTGCGGCTATATCTACAGGACTGGTAAATATCTGATCAAAGAGCCGCAAAAACAAAAACACTTATCAATACAAGCACTGCTTCATAGAAACATTACTACATTTAGATAATGTAGGAAAAGCTTACCACCTGAAGTGGACGATTTATCACTTTTTACCCAACCATTTGATGTCAAAGTAATGCACAAGCTGCTTCTACCAAAGTCAAAGAAATTGGAGAAAATCAGAAGTGAGTGAGGGGACAGAGACAAGTGAATGGGCAATGAACAAGTAAAAACAGAAAGACAGGTACAAGATGGGCACTGAGGTGACATAGTGAGGTACAAAAAAAAAAAGAAAAGAAAGATTTGCAGATCAGTCATGTGAAAAGGACATGTTATATCTTGCTGCCTTCATTAGCTATGATGGCATACCATACAAATATACTTGCCTAATACACAAATGGGATGACTGAGATGAGTTTAGTTAGCTTAGAGTTATCCCGCCACAAGACAGTGGCCTCTTTTGTTCCCTTCTCTGTGGACCTCACAGCATTACTGTCCTCACTGCCCATGAATCTTATTAGCTCTTCTATTTTTTCTAGGTGTATGCATAGGCTTTGTAACTACAGGACTTGTCTACATTAATAACTTGAACCAGTAATATACTATTTCAGCAACCAATAAGGAAGGCATATTAGATTTCCAATGTCAAAGTATACATTTACTGTGTTAAAATAAGTATATATTGGCCAGGTGCAGGGGCTCACGCCTGTAATCCCAGCACTGTGGGAGGCTGAGGCGGGTGGATCACCTGAGGTCAGGAGTTCGAGACCAGCCTGGCCAACATGGTGAAACCCTGCCTCTCCTAAAAATACAAAAGTTAGCTGGGTGTGGTGGCTTATGCTTGTAGTCCCAGCTACTTGGGAGGCTGAGGCACAAGAATAGCTTGAACCAGGGAGGCAGAGGTTGCAGTGAGCCGAGATCATGCCACTGCACTCCAGCCTGGGCAACAGAGTGAGACTCGGTCTCAAAAAACAAACAAACAAACAAAAAACAGAAAATAAGTAGATCAGGAAAGGAAATGAAAATATGGCCATTTTCCTAAAAGCGTAAGAACAAATCTGGCTCCAAAAAAAAAAAAAAAGTTGAAATTGACTTGACTAGGACACTGAAGAGCACAGTCTGAGACAATAAAACAGTTTTAGAGTCTGAGTTCAAGTGGTCATTTCTCCATAGTTTCTGAGGAGGATCATTTCAGCTGGAGTTCATCATTCAACTGAGGTCGTCAACACGGCATAAGGCTAGAGGATGGGAGGCATGGAAAATTACTGTGGCTAAAAGAGCTTGAATGAAAAAATAAGCTTTGCACAAACACATGGGAAGCTGGTAACAAAGACTATCTTGCAGCAATGCGGCCCCTTCAATTGGCCAGGTTGAAGCCATCATGGAGTCTGATCCACTTGGCACTGTGAATATTGAACTGTTCTACTGGGCTTTAGTTCAGACAGGGAAAAGAAATGATTACCACAGGAATGTTTCAGAGATTTTTAAAATGTAGAAATGGTCATGTTATGCTACTGGAGGAAAAAAAAAAAAAACCTTCATGGTAGAATTTGGTGTCCCTTAATAAGTGACTATCAATCTCTTTCATTTTCTGTATCTCAGAAGGTTTCATATACACCCTTTCACCTTTACTTAAAAATGCAGACTTCAGTGACAAGCAGGTGTAGTCACTTCCAACACACATATAAATTAAAAATGAGGCATAAGGTTTAAGGAGACACCATATAAGATCATTGAAACTAATAAATTTAGCATCTCATCCTCAATTCTTCAATGAGTTCAATATTAGTGGAAACACATTTTCAACGTGTACTCAAGACAAATTAGATGCAGAGCAGGTAGTAGTGAGAAAATGAAGAGGCTTGATTCAAAAAGTGGCCATTCATTCTATCCACTTCATGTCACGTTTCCATTATCGAAGTTTTCATCACATATGTGTGCTGGCGGCAAGTGTTTATAAGGTGTCATTAGACACGGGCACTCCCCTGGAGCACTGCAGTGCCTACTGGCACCTACTCTCACTCTCAGGCTTCACAGAGGCAGTATGAGAAAAGAGAAGCAACAGATGTTCCAGTTTCAAATTCTGGTGCAGACACCGTCAGCTGCATGGGCTTAGGCAAAGTACTTCTGCCTCTCATCCTAAATTTATTTATCTGTAAAATGAGAAACTATTGCCTACTTGAGCTGTAGTAAAGATGAATACAACCTTTATATATCATCCATGACATGCCAAAATACTCCGATAAATGTTAGTGCTCCTCTATTTCCTCTTCCTCTATTACTGGTCCAAAAGAAATTAGATTAAAAAGTGTTCTTCTTTCTGGGACTCCAATTGTTGACTAGTATATATAACATTGAAAAGAAGTAAGTATGAAAGGGTAAATTATATTAATTCACTACATTCACCACAACCCCCTGCCACTCATTCCTTATTAGTCCTGGATTAGCACTCCATTCCCCTAGCCATCAAACCTCTTTGTCTCCTGGATTGTAGACATTGCTGTGGTCTATTTGGATTTCTACTATTTGAGACAGCATGGAACTCTGACAGTGGCCTCTGAAGTATTGAGCGAGAATAAGAAATAAGAGATGCTACATGGGATGGCAACAAGAGCACTTGACTTGGTGTCTGCAGCTTGTGCTTAAGTCCACAGCAGAACACTCATTGCCTTGATTTTTCTGTGTCTTACTTACCACATTAGAAATGTGAATAACTATTAGGCTTATCCAATTTAAACCATAAGAATTTGTGAGGATCAAATGCACTTATTAATGATATTTCTTTACAAGTGCTAAATAAATGTCAATGACTGACACTATTCTTGTCATTATAAGGTTACACAGATACATTGGAATTATTTTCTTCATATTGCAGTCTTGCTTTCTTCCTAAAGTTAACCAAATCTAATATAAGAGTTCCACAGTCCCTGAGCTTACCAGAAACGGTAATCAGAGAACTTTAGCTGATGCCATTTAATACTTGAAGACCAGACTAAATTCGGGGTTTTCCTGGATTTGGGCCAACACACAGTGAGGACACATTATCCCTGGCCAGTCTACTTCTTCAAAAAGTGATCTGAACCCTCAATACATTCTAGAATCAACCAGGCCACTCCAGGTTTCTGTTTCTTCTGGAGAATCCCTTTGTCATATACTCCCCACGTGGCTGTCACCATAACACACTCTAAATCTCTGAGGGTCATACAGTCCATAACATAAGGTCTCAACCTGTGAGAGTGACAGTCCTCCATTAATATCACATGGTAACACACCATTAACATAGAGAATTTAGGGGATTGCAAAACAACAAAATAAGCTAAATCAACAGTGTGGTGTTTAAACATTTCCAGCAATTCCAAAGCTCCAAAACAGCTGTAAACAATTTGGGAAATAAGATCAGCCAAAGAGAGTGTCTAATTTCCATTAATGTAGGAGTATCTATTCAGCCCCTGCTGTAGCCATAGAGGCAGCATGTGAGACAGTTTTCAAGCCTGGTTCCAGCTCAACTTGGTGAAAATTATTTCCTGGCATTCTTTCAAGTTCTTCATTGTGGAGCCAGACTGTCTGGGTTCAATTCATAAGTTGACCACTTACTAGCCATATAACCCTAAGGTTAGAAACCCAAGCAAGACCCTTAACCTCTTTGCCTCAGTTTCCTCATCTGTAAAATGGGGAAATAACAAAGCTACCTCATTAGGATATTGTCAGGATTATACTGGAAACTAGAATAATTCCAGAAAGGAAGTAGTTACTTATTATGCATTAACTATTATTAAGTGATACGTAAATGCTTAAAAACAAATAATTTTTATTCTTTATATGTTCTTTATAGTGTGCCAAACTAATATATTCAACTTGCATGGGATGTGAAACATATACTATTATCCCCACTTTACAAGCAAAGAGACTGAGAATCAGAGAGGTTGGTGGCTTAACCATGTTGGTGGGTTAATTGTGGTTTCAAACACAGTCCCCTCCTCCAACTCTACCCACCCACATTAAACCTCAATGCCTCCAAGAGTTTCTTTAGAAACACAAATGAAGCAACTGGTTGCACATGATTGTTAGAACAGAGAGCAAGCTCTCAATGAGCCAAAATTCAATATTTGACAGGAAGGCTAGGCAACAACATTGTCATTTTCAAGTGAACAACACAGCCAAGTCATTTTGTTACTGGCAGAACTTTCAACCTGAAAAACTTCATATAGAACTGAACCAAATAAGCCTATTGCAAAGAGGATGAAGAGCTATAATGATACTTTTTGGAAACAATCTGAGAAATCATGAAACAGCTTTCATATCATGTAGGTCCTGTAAACCCAGACAATTTGAGACAGGTCTCAGTTAATTTAGAAAGTTTATTTTGCCTAGGTTGAGGACATGTGCCCGTGACTCAGCCTCAGGAAGTCCTGATGACATGTGCCCAAGGTGGTTGGGGCACAGCTCAGTTTTATACATTTTACGGAGACACGAAACATCAATCAATCAATAAACGTTAAGAAGTACATTTGTTGGTTTGGTCTGGAAAGGCAGGGCAACTTGAAGTAAAGTCAGGAAAACTCCAAGCAGGGAAGGGGCTTCCAGGTCACAGATAAGTGAGTGAAGAACAGGTGCATTCTTTTGAGTTTCCGATTAGCCTTTCCAAAGGAGGCAACCAGATATGCATCTATCTCAGTGAACAGAGGGGTGACTGAGTAGAATGGGAGGCAGGTTGTCCCTAAGCAGTTCCCAGCTTGACCTTTCCCTTTAGCTTAGCGATTTGGGGGTCCCAAGGTTTATTTTCCTTTCACGGTCCATACCAAGGTAGCAAAGTGTCAATTGACATAAGGGTGTAATTATGAATATACATGTTGGCTTAATGAGAAGGAAACAACAAAAACAGAAAATGATTTTCCAAAATCAACATCCATATAAGGAAATGTGTCCAGATTGTGGTTAAAACTGCCTGGCCCATATTAGCCTTGTATATCATTTAGCCCATGAAAATTGCTAAATATCAGGGTCAGTCAACATACAAGCAAGGAAGGGGATAGGTGAATATAAAGTCCTAGGGGTGCTGCAGATCTGCAGGGAGGTTGTGGGCTTCCACTGTCTTTTGCTCTGCCATTGTTCTGAGTCCATCTAAAGGGGAAGGCACTATGACCAACCAGGGCACTGGTGGGTGGCAACTGCTCTCCTCCTTCCAGTGAAGGAAGGGAGGAGATATACTTTCTCATGCATATACTAGGTTCTCTGTATCTGAAAACCATATAGTGAAGAGCGCCTCAATGATAGCATGTAATCCCATTAAAACAGCATGATTCATTAAGGCTCCAATCATCTCATACACCTATAATGTACTAAAATCCAGTTCCCTAAAAGCAAAAGTCAAACTGAAGGCATCTTGAGACTGAAGGAGTGTTTCCCTAGAAATAAAGCATTCTTCAAATGGGCAAAAGTGATGAATAAGTACCCCTTTTATCTCTCTCTCTCTGTCCCCCCACCACCCACGTCCCACCTTTGATGTGGCAGGAGAGAAGTCATTACCATTTTTTTTGAGACAGAATTTCACTCTTGTTGCCCAGGCTGGAGTGCAGTGACGCAATTTCGGCTCAACGCAACCTCCACCTCCCAGGTTCAAGTGATTCTCCTGCCTCAGCCTCCTGAGTAGCTGGGATTAGAGGCATGCACTACCATGCGTGGCTTTTTTTTTTTTTTTTTTTTTGATTTTTAGTAGAGATGGGGTTTCTCCATGTTGGCCAGGCTGGTCTTGAATGCCTGACCTCAGGTGATCCACCCACCTCGGCCTCCCAAAGTGCTGGGATTACAGGCGTGGGCCACTGCGCCTGGCGTCATTATCATTTTAACATTGCTGCTGTATCATTTCCCTTGTAGGGACAAATAATACGACTATTTTCTACCTCCTTGCTCCAAATCATCAGCATAAACAGCAAACTATCAAGGAGGACAGACTTGGCAAGGAAAATTCCAGGCTAGCTATTATGGCCTGACAAGTTCATTATCCCTCTTAATGAATGAAAGTACAAAGTGCCAAAACAATGTTTAATTCAAAAATCATTCATACTGGCTTTATAAAGGAAGAAAACACTGAGTCAGACACATATCTAAGCATGAATTTGGACACAATTTCTCCCTGTTTTTGTTTGACACGGCCTCACATGAACCCCAAGGAGCCACCTCTACAGCCAAGAGACAGATGATCAAGGTCTTCTAGCAAGAGATGCTTTTTTCCAATGTTCCCAAAGCACTTTCCATCAGCTGCATGGCAGAAACAATCTCCTCTTCCTTTACCACACTAATCATCTCCATCAACCTTGTATTGAGAGAAGCAGATGCTTCCTTCAACCTGTCTGAGCACAGCCTTCAATTCTTGCTAAATCCAGGGAAGACTGAGCATGGTTCAAAGTTCCATACTTAACATTTCAAAGTAAAACCCATCATCCACCCACTTTTCCAACCCTGGCCATAGTGAAAGAAGTAAAGAAGATAAAAAGGAGGGCAAGGAGGGTTTCCACATGTTGTTCCATCCAGGATCAAGTGGTCTTTCTATGCCCTTGCCTTGGACTTCACCATGAGAAACCAGTGTGTGTTTCTCATAAGCACTACATTGAGGATCTGAACTACAAATCCAAGTATGGTACAGGAGACAAGGTGATTCCTGGCTATATTTTGTTGGCTTTTAAATACCAGAATGCATGCACACATCTAGCTAGGATTTAGCCTGTTCCTTCCTCCTAAAATACTGCAGCAAGGGGAAAAGAAGAGGTTGGCTAGACCAATAATTCAAATACATTGAGAGAGAAGCAGCTCCGTGATGAAGCCTGAGGATTGGGACTCTTGTCGCTAGAGAGTTCATTGAGATTTACATAACTCGAGCTGTCTTTGTATGGTTCATAAAAAATCATTACGTGAAAACCTTGGCTGCTCACGGCATTATGCAATGCAGACCCTCTGAAACAAATAACTGTTAAACACATAAAAGCGTTCAGGTATTAAGGGGGAAAAGCAAATGAAACCTGTTAAACAAATTATAACTGAGATGAGTCAACTTGTACTCTGGCCACAAGAAGAAAGGCAGAAAGTAGAGTTTTGCACTTAATTTATGAAAGGGAGATCCAACAGTTCATTTTTAAATTAAGATCATGAAATCAATTGAACAGGTAGGCAAATTGTTGTTGTGGGATGTAAGAATTTTAGGAGACTAGGACATGTGAGACAAACACCAGATGAAGGCTTTGATATGGATTCCTTCTCCCCTCTTCCCACCTACTCTGCTTCCCCGTTGGCCTCTCTAGGTCTGTCTCCTTCTAAGAGTACAAAGGTTAACCTAGTTTGCTCCATGGCAACCCACTGAGTCTAGAGCAATCCAAATCTCATCTTACTCAGTATCACCTGAAAGGCTCAGTTAGTTCTCACATCATGTGGGGTTTGGGTTTTGGTGCAAGGAAGAGCAGGTTTCATGGACTATAAATTTTTACTTTCCAAATATCGACAAATTCTTGGTCATGCCAACCGCTGCAAGCTTCTATGTTTTAGAAATTGAGTGTAAGGCATAACGTTCTTACTCTAGTTGTGAGTTGAACAGGTGCATTAGCTCTGGAATCTGGGACCCTTGGAAATTGCTCAAGTTGGCTGTGTGTGCAGGGTACCCTTGGAGAGTTACATATCCTGGCCACTTTCCAAGAGGCTTAATTTTCTTATTTTTGTAACAAACAGAAAATATTGGAAAAATACATCAGAAGTTATCCTTTTGTTAATTTTTCCTCACTTAAGGACATAAAAGCAGAGGGAGGAGTGGAAAGAGATCACCAGATCAGGGATGGGTTAGAATGTTCCTGAGATTTCTTGGAAGCCATAAAATACCAAGTGTTTTCATTGCTAAACTTCTCAAAATCATGTGTTGGGAATTATGTTCTTTTAAAGTCTCATTGAATGCTAAAATATGCCAGAGATCACATCACATTTACTAATGTATTGGGGTTTTGCAGAGAAATAGAACCACAGGACACACACACACACAAGGTTTTATGTTAAGTTACCATATACTATATATCTATAATATAAAATGTATTATAACATGTAGGCTGAAAAGTCCCAAGGTCTGCAGTCAGAAAACTAGAGGAGGTCCAGCCAAGCTGATGGTGTAAATTCCAGTTCAAGGCCAACTTCAAAGACAGAAGACTGATGTCCCAGATAAAAGACAAGCAGACAGAAAGAATTCTTTTTCATTCAGCCTTTTATTCCATTCAGGCTTTCCATAGATTGGATGAGACTCGCCCACACTGGGAGAGACAATCTGCCTTACTTAGTCTACTGATTCAAATGTTCCTGTCATCCAGAAATACACTGAGACACACCCCGACATAATATTTAACCCAATGTCTGAGCACTCTATGACCTGGTCAACTTGACACATAACATTAATCACCACCACAAAAAAAAAAAATGGCATTCATAACTGTTATGAGGGATACTTCCGTCTTCCCCATTCCTCTTGCTTTCCCTGTGGAGGAATTTCCATGCACCAAGAACTTCCTGCCTGTCTCTACTGCCTCCTGTGTTCATACCAGGGGAAGAGAAGAAGTGAATTAGTTAGTTGTAGAGTCTGGAAGAAGGAATTGGGTGTGCAGGACTCCATCTTGTTTGGGTTCTCTACACAAATGTACCCGACTGTAGGGTAAGCATTCATCCCTTTCAAGTCTCAGTCTCATGGAAAGGTTTAGGTGGGGCTAGGTCAACTCCAGTAGTCCCTAAAAGTCTAACATTTGGTTCACTGGCCAGGAACCTAAAGGAACAGATAATGGATTTCTGGATATAAAATATCTGGAGAGTGTAGCAATTCCGTTGGAGGCTTGCCTTGAGTGTCTTCACTCTGGGGGTGTATTAGCAAGCTCAGGTCACAAGAAACTCAGTAAATCCCAGCTGTGGGACTATTCACAATAGTGGCTGGGCTGCCCCAGCTCTAGTATGTGAGACGCTGCAGTATGTCCTTAAGCTACATGGGCTCCTCTTACCCTGGTGATGCAGGTGAGGAAGGCAAAGGATGCAAAGAGAGCAGACCAACTCCCAAGGCTCTTTTATGGATTGAATTGTGTCCCCCATAAAGATATGTTAAAGCCCTCACCCCGGCCAGGCACGGTGGCTATCACCTGTAATCCCAATACTTTGGGAGGCCGAGGTGGGCGGATCACTTGAGATCAGGTGTTTGAGAACAGCCTGGCCAAAAGGGTGAAACCCCACGTCTATTAAAAACACAAAAATTAGCCGGGTGTGGTGGCACACACCTGTAATCCCAGCTACTCTGGAGGCTGAGGCAGGAGAATCACTTGAACCCAGGAGGTGGAGGATGCAGTGAGCCCAGATCGCACCACTGCACTCCAGCCTGGGCGACAGAGTAAGACTCCCTGAAAAACAAAACAAAACAAAAAGCCCTAACCCCCAGTACCTCAGAATGTGACCTTATTTGGAGACAGGGTCACTGCAGATGTCATTAGTTAAGATGAGATTATACTGCAGCAGAGTGGACCCTCAATTCTATAACTGCTGTCCTTAAAAGAGAAGAAGAGTCACAGAAACACAGACATGCAGGGAGAATGCCATGTGATGAAGGACACAGGGACTGGAGTGATGCAGCTGCAAGCCAAAGAATTCCAAGGACTGTCAGGAATCAAAAGAGGCTGAGAAACGCAAGAAAGGATTCTTCCCTACAGATCCTCAAAGGGAACACGACTGCTGCCACCTTGATTTCTGACTTCTAGACTCCATTGCCGCAAAACAGTAAGTTGCTATTGTCTTAAGCTACCCAGTGTGTGGTATTATACTTTGTTATGGCAGTGCTAGGAAATGAATATAGACTAATATAACAATCTTTACCACTCCAGACAAGCACATGCACAGAGGTTCCTTAAGATATTGTGAAATGCAATCCAAGGAAAAATAAGCCTTTTTCTAAATATCCTAGGATAACTGCCCCTGACTCAATTAGGGACAAGACCTTTCTACAGTCTACAGCTGGGTGAAAAGAACAAGCAGCACAGAGCTGGCCAAGGAAGCAAGAACAATAGAACTCAGCAACCCAGCGTTGTCTGTGTTCCCCCCTGGCCCCAGCTTCCAGATCCTTCTACCTACTGACCTAGAGTACTTCAACAGACTTAAATCTGTAACTTATTAAGAATAATATTCATTAAGCATTGTCCATGTGTCTGGCAGTGATCTAGTAGCCCTTACATGTATTATATTCGAATCCTTGCAATAACTTGAGAGAGAAGCATTTTATCTCCATTTTCTCAAATGAGAAACTGAGTTTTGTATGTGTCTGTATTAGTCCGTTTTCACACTGCTAATAAAGATACACCCCAGACTGGGAAGAAGAATAGGGTTAACAGACTCACAGTTCCATGTGGCTGGGGAGGCCTCACGATCATGGTGGAAGGCAAAGAGGAGCAAGTCACATCTTTCATGGATGACAGCAGACAAAGAGAGAGAGCTTGTGCAGGGAAACTCCCTCTGATACAACCATCAGATCTCGTGAGACTCATTCACTATCATGAGAACAGCATGGGACAGACCCACCCCCATGGTTCAGTGATTTGCTGCCAGGTCCCTCCCATAACACCTGGGAATCATGGGAGCTACAAGATGAGACTTGGGTGGGGACACAGAGCCAAACCATATCAGCGTCCAATAAATCAAGGAGCCTGATTTTAAGCCCAGGGCTGTCTGAGTCTAAAGCCCCAGCTCAGTCTTGAACATATTTCTGGATACGAAGATCCAGGTGTACTATGCAATTTGGGAACCTAAGAATAAATCACTGTGCCAGAGATGAACAAAAAGTACAAACTTTCCTCAACAGCTATTCATCAAAATGTTTCTCAGACATGAGAGATCCCCAAAATACAAAATAACACTCCTTACTGAGAAGATACCACTGAAGGCTTGTTTTCTAATTCGACCAGGAAAAACCAGACTAGATAGAGAATTCCAACTTTGGTTTAGGTAGCTCTGACTGAATTTCAGGGTTGAGCTCAGTAAAAACGGAGAGTTCCAGAGGGTCATTGTTACTCTCGATCTAGTTTCTAGTATCACAAGGTCTGAAATATTGCTTGCTACTAACATTGTTTGGCAGCATTTACTCTTGGTAGCCTGGAAATTTCTAGCAATCAACATACTCATTTCTGGAAACCACAAACAGGTTGATATACAGACCAATGGTTTGCAAGGACCAGGTGTACAAACTGCTTACTAAGCTTGCACTAGGATTTTGTGACAGATCATTATTGCTCTGGGGGTAAAGTCCAAAGTCAGCATCACCCCACCCTACCTACCTGTTCCCTCCCCCGAAATGTGCAAGAAACTTTGTCCTCTGTTCCATCACTTACTGCATGCACTCAACAGTGGAATTATGCAATGGCTCAACAACAGCACATCTCAAACCTCAATTTACATCCAAATCACTTGGAGAAGTTATATTTAAATACCGATTCTGATTAGACAGACCTAGGGTAGAGCCTGGATTTTGTGTCTCTAACAACTTCTAGGGATGGGATGCTGCTGATCCCAGATCCCACACTGAATAGCCTGGGGATAAATGACCAATGCTCACAAACTCCCTGGCCCTTTCACACTTCTGAGCCTTCCTCACACACAGGAACAACCCTGTGTTCCAATTCCCCCTTGTGACTCCACCGCATGTGAAAGTCTGGATCACACATCAGCTCCTCTGTGAAGCCTCTACAAGATCCCCCTCGTTCCCAGGCATGGCTCTTTCCTTTGAGTCCACTGTGGTTTCTAAGTATCACCTTAAATTGAATTATTGTTCTCCTTCCTTTGTTTGTCTTTGTCATAGACTGATCACCTGGGGGGTGGTGACGTTGGCATCAAATACATCTTCTTATCTTTGACACTTTGCAAGGGGCCTGACCTAGGGTAGGTGTTAAACTAGGTTAGCTGAATAATGAATCAGACTTAACAGGTTGTGTTGTCAGGAGCTTATACTTCCCCCAGTTTTCAAAGATAATTGGCTAATCTCCAGTTCTTTCAGCCCCTTGCATTGTGATTGGTCCACACTTGTTGACTTGTACTTGTTTTAGAAATTCTTTTAACAATATGACATCACTTTTCCTGGGCTGCAATTTTAAATCGTAGATCTCTACTATGAAGAATGGAGTCCAGAGAATGATGCCTTAGTAAAAGGCACTTTTAACTATATGATTCTATACAAATTATTTGCATTCTCTGTTCCAGTCCTTCTTTTCTAAACTGGTTAGAATAATAGTACTGGCCGGCTGGGCGCAGTGGCTCACACCTGTAATCCCAGCACTTTGGGAGGCCAAGGCGGGCAGATCATGAGGTTAGAAGCTCGAGACCATCCTGGCTAACACGGTGAAACCCCGTCTCCACTAAAAATACAAAAAATTAGCCGGGCGTACTGGCGGGTGCCTGTAGTCCCAGCTACTTCGGAGGCTGAGGCAGGAGAACGGCGTGAACCGGGGAGATGGAGCTTGCAGTGAGCTGAGATTGCGCCACTGCACTCCAGCCTGGGCAACAGACAGAGCGAGACTCCATCTCAAAAAAAAAAAAAAAAGAATAATAGTACTTGCCTCATTGGTTCTGGGGTTAAATGAGTGAATATATGTAATGCACTTAAAACCATGCCTGGCACAAAGTAAGCAATATAGAATGGTTAGCTGTTGCTATCCTCATGCCTTTCGCATAAAGCCATGTGCTTTGCCATTGAAAGAACTGAAGACAATTGTTTGCGCTGCTCTGTCATTCCTCTGTCGTGTGTTCTATGACACTTTTGTCATTTGCCTTCTGCTTTCTTTGACGTGCTTCCCACATTACCTGCCTATATAATTTCAAAAAATATGCTTCTTTATGGTTTTCTGCTTTTTCATTCTTGTTTGTCTCAGACCATTTGTGATTTCCTCCTACTGACACTATCCCCAGAAATGTGGTATTCTGGCCCCTGGACTCTGTGCCTGCCATTCCCCTTGTATATGGGCTTTTACATCTGAGCTCACAGGAGAAACTTTCACACTGGCTCCAATTTCTGCCCATTGGAAAGTTCCACAATTATATGACTAGAATTTCATTTTTCATTTTTTATATTTTTTATTTTAAAGTCTTTGCCATCATTATTTTTTCTAACTTCTGACAGATAAAACCATGAGCAAAGAATGTCTGAATTTCACAGATGCTCTTTATTAGCATATGAGAATGGAGTCATTGGAAGAGCTGGGCTGCCCATCACTCATCTTTCCTCTCTGCCAAAATACAAGGCTGTGTCTTTCATAGACTCGATACTCACAAAACAAAACAACAACAAAAAACATTTCTGCTTCTTTCTCCTTTCATCCTGATGAAAATGCACTACTTCCAATATCAACTATGTGAATTTCTGATTAAGTATGTATTTTTTATTGTATTTTCCTAATTCTTTCCATTAGATCTGTTACTTCTGAAAAAATAAAAGCATATTTTAATCTTACAGAGTTTAAGGACATCCAAACTAAAAATTACAAAGGCTATTCTGCTCTGATTTATGAAAGAAAAAGCCAACACAAATAATCAGCAACCACATATTCAAAGAAAAAAGGTTTTAGCCCTTCTACAAATGATAGAGGAATAAACATAAAATGATATGATTGAGGTAAAAGAACAGGCTCACAGTATACATATTAAACTATAAATGATTCCCTGCTTTAATCTACTTTTTCTAAACATCAGCCAAATTGGCTGTTACTGTGACTAGGACGCCTTGCACTGTTAAGGCAATCAGAGAACACTTAATTCTAAAATGCAAATGTGAAATATATGATCAATAAAATACTGGCAAGATGTTACGAAAGAGCAGTCATATTAGAGGTGTTAATAGACTACTGAAAAAAAAATTGCTCTATCCAAGTCTTCAGCAGCCATATATTAAATGAGCAAATAAGAATAAATGTGACCAGCAATTCAGTCTGAAAAACTCAGCACATGCAGCTGCAGATGAGGAGAGTTGAGGGCACACAAGGGAGACACAGGGGAAAGATACAGTATATGGTAATATAAGAGATTGTGTTCTAGAAGAGAATTTCTTGATCTGCAAAGGATCTGTACTTTAAAAATTTCCAATTTATACAAGTATTTTATAAAATGGAACAAAATGAAGAGAAAATTAAAAAAAAAAAACAGATATACAAAGCCAAGCCCACTGCTCACTCGTGTGGATGGTGCAGTAATGTTAATTTATTATAAAGGATTATAGTCACTCTCAAATTCTCTACTAACCTTGCTGTAGACAAATAGTTCAGAGACTACTACTGACCTCACATTGATTATTGCCACTCTGTTTTAAGCTACCAGAAAAAGAAAACATGGCTAAAAATGGGTCAGAACCACAGTAGCCCAAAACACATTCTCTCTCACATGGCCCCAAGGCAGCTCCTAAGGAGGTGGCAGGTGCCCTCACTGCCCATTCCTAAGGCCATACAGAAGTCTGAGCAGGTTTGTCCTCTCTCAAAGTATCATGTTGGCTGTTAGAATAAATCCACACCCTTTTTATGTCCTAGAAGGTCCTATATGAACTGTCCCCTGCCTACTTCTCCATCTTCATCACTATGCTGTAAATACACATGGGCATTTCTCGAAAAAGCCCTAAGCTCCCTCCAGCTCTAGGGCTACCCCTATATTGCTCCCTCTTCATGGACTCCTGCCCCACTCATCCACTCTATAAATTAAAAATAGCTGAAATACATCAGCTTTCATCCCATGGAGCAGGGGGGTCAATTCTCCCTCCCTGAAATCAGGGTCACTCTGGGACTGCTGTGACTAACAGAACATGGCAGAAATGATGCTGCGTCCATTTCAGAGCCCACGCTTTAAGAAACCAGCAGCTTCCACTTTCGGTCCCTTAGAAGACTCTTTCTGGAGCCCTAAGCAACCATATATAGGGTCTGTTTACCTAGAGACCATCCTGCTGGAGTCCTTGAAGTCCCTGTGAGCTCTCTGAGCAACAGTTCCAGCTGAGCTCAGCTATCCAGCCCTCCCAGGCAGGGTGCATCAGTGGCCCTCTAGACCAGCCTGTCCACCAGCTACAAACCAGCAGTGACCTCAGTCATGCCACAAGCAGCAGAAGAATCACAGTCAAGCCCAGCCCAAATTTCTCACTGAAAAAACTTGTGAGCTATTATATAATCCAGTGGTTGCTATTTTAAGTAACTGTGTGGTATGCAGAATAATGCCCACCTCCAAAAAAAAAAAACTGTCCATATTCTAATCTCATGAACCTATGAATATGTTACTTTATGTGGTAAAGGAACTTGCAGATGTGATTCAAGATCATGAGATGGTGAGATTATCCTGGGTTATCTGGGAGGGCTCAAAGTAATCACAAGGCTTTTTATGAGAAGGAGGAGAGTCAGAGAGACTTGCACAGGCTATGCTGCTGGCTTTAAAGATGAAGGAGAGGGTCATGAAACTAGATGGAAAAGGCAAAGAATGAATTCTCTTCTAGAGCCTCCAGAAGAAACAGATTTTCGAACACATCAGTGTTAGTCCTCTAAGACTTGCTTCAGACTTCTCACCTCCCGAACTGTCAGACAGATTTGTGATATATTAAGACACTAAGTTAGCCATCATTTGTTATAGTAGCATCAGGAAACTAATGCATAAGGCCAGGTGCAGTGGCTCATGCCTGTAATCTCAGCACCTTGGGAGGCCAAGGCAGGCAGATCACTTGAGGTCAGGAGTTCGAGAACAGCCTGGCCCTAGGGTAATACCCTCCCCCCCAACTAAAAATACAAAAATTAGCCAGGCATGGTGGTGGGCACCTGTAATCCCAGCTGCTCGGGAGGCTGAGGCAGGAGAACTGCTTGAACCCCGGAGGCAGGGGTTGCAGTGAGCTGAGATCGCACTGCTGCACTCCAGCCTGGGCAACAGAAGGAGACTCTTGTCTAAAAAAAAAAAAAAAGAAACGAACATATAAAGTTTTAGGTTGATTTGTTATGCAATAATAGAAAATGAAGACAGACCTTTTCCTCCCATCCCACCTCCCCACATAGGTGTGTGCACACAAATATTACCTTGCTAATTCCTGTTCATTATTCAGAATTCAACTTAGATTTTTACTTGTTAGCATGTATTAAAGAATGTATTCTTAGTAGCATGTAATTTATTTTTGAGATTACATAATAGCTTTGTCCCAGCTGGGTGTGGTGGCTCACACCTGTAATCCTAGCACTTTGGGAGGCTGAGGCAGGTGGATCACCTGAAGTAAGGAGTTTGAGACCAGCCTGGCTAACATGGTGAAACCCCATATCTACTAAAAATACAAAAATTAGCTGGGTGTGGTGGCAGGCACCTGTAATCCCTGGTACTCGGGAGGCTGACGCAGGAGAACTGCTTGGACCTGGGAGGTGGAGGTTGCAGTGAGCCGAGATCATGCCACTGCACTCCAGCCTGGGCAACAAGAGCAAAACTCCATCTCAAAATAATAATAATAATAATAATAATAATAATAATAATATCTGTGTCCCTGCATGATTAAAAGTTCCAGAAGGTCAGGCCTGAGTCTATTTGCCTGATCAGTGAATCCCTATTACCCAAATACAATACTTGACATTTGGGAAACATTTGATGAGTGAGAACATGACTGGTTAAATAAATGCAGATGCATCTGAATATAAACCTTGTGTTGGAACAACAGAAAAAAATGTGTTGGAAGTATGTGCATCTAACGGCAAAAAATTTTAAGATTAAAATTTTTTTTTTAGATTGGTGATTTTTTTTACAATGAAAGCAAGTGACTGCTATACAGGTCGGTATTGAATATCTGAGTATCGGGGATGGGAAATAGAAACATTGATTATCATTCAAAAATCTAAACTTACGTTGAAAAAAATCAGATAATTGAATTTTGATCAAGTCACATTCAACAAAATTCTAAGAACAACTGGCCAAAGAGGTACTTTCAACCCTTGAATATGAACCAACTTGACTTTTATATATTAGAGAATATTGGAAAACACAAAATAAAAATAACCTATAATCCTAACACTCGTAGGATTATAACTACTGATAACCTCATGAAATATGTCCTTCTCATCTTTTTGCTCTTCAAATATAGTCCTATGCACAATTGGGATCACGTAAGAAATATTGCTTCATAATCTGCATTTCTTAGAAATATTTTCCCACATCATTAAACATTGTTCTTTTTCTTTTTACAATTTTAACTTTTATTTTAGCTTCAGGGGGTACATGTGTAGGTTTGTTACTTGGGTATATTGTGTGATGTTGAGGTTTGGGATACGACTGATCTTAGTATATTGAGCATAGTACCTCAAAGTTTCTCAACTCTTGCTCCCTTCCCCATCTAATATTCCCCCTTGTCTATTGTTCCCATCTTTATGTCCGTGAGTACTCAATGTTTAGTTCCCACTGATGATAACATACAGTATTTGGTTTTCTGATCCTGTGTTAATTAGCTTAGGATAATAGCCTTCAGTTGCATCCATGTTACTGCAAAGGACATAATTTTGTTATTTTTTATGGCTGCATAGTATGGTATGGTGCATATACACCACATTTTCTTTATCCACTCCACTACTGATGGGCAACTAGGTTGAGTCTATGTCTTTGCTACTATGAATAGTGCTGTGATGTACATATGAGTGTCTTTTCGGTAGAACAATTTGTTTCCTTTTGGATATATACTCAGTAATGGGATTGCTGGGTCGAATAGTAGTTCTGTTTTAAATTCTTTGAGAAATCTCCAAACTGCTTTCCACAGTGGCTGAACTAGTCCACATTCCCATCAACAGTGTATAAGCATCTAACATGTTTTTAGTGGCTAAATATAACTTTGACATGTAGATGTTTCAATAAAATATTTTACCAATGTCTTTATGTTATAAAAATAAGAAGCATATATCTACAAATAAAATTCAGGTTTTTAAAGTTAATTTTCTAGTGTGAAATTCCTAGGTCCTCTGAATTCACATTCCTTAGCATTTCCTAGTTGTAAGGTATAATAAAGGACATTTGAGAAACAAAACATACTATATCCCCATTTGATGATTAACAACACACAGTAACATATTTAAAAAGCTCTGAAAAGTCTAGTAATAGAAAGGAAACCTGTGTTTAGCTTTGTGTAATGGAAAAAGAAACATTTGACAACAGAAAGATCTTACTGTACCTCCTAGAGCATGCACTGCATGCATGTGTAGGTGGCCTTTAGCTTTACAATAACTCTGTTGTTGTGCTTTGAAAGGTTTTCTACCTCAAGTTCTTAAAACTACTATCTATATTCAATTTGAACATTTAAATATTTCATCCATTAAGCATTTATTTTGGCATCAGGAACATGTTAGGTCCTCCAAGTTCATTTTTCTTTAAAACTAGAAGTTGGTTTCCGACCAGGATGTGTTATAAAGCTTTCTCTCCCCTATCCATTTAAAATGCCATTTTTACCCCACCCTAAATTACCATACACAAATCAGTCTACCTCTGAACTCTCTTTTTCACTGCACTAAGCTGTACCACACCATACTTGTGTGTGTGTGTGTGTGTGTGTGTGTGTGTGTGTGTGTGTGTGTGATGGAGTCTCACTCTTGTTGCCCAGGCTGTAGTGCAATGGCACAGTCTCGGCTCACAGCAACCTCCACCTCCCAGGTTCAAGTGATTCTCCTTCCTAAGCTTCCTGTCACCATGCCTGGCTAATTTTTTGTATTTTTAGTAGGGATGGGGTTTCACCATGTTGGCCAGTCTGGTCTTGAACTCTGGACCTCAGGTGATCCACCAGCCTCAGCTTCCCAAAGTGCTGGGATTACAGGCATGAGCCACCACGCCCAGCCCACACTTATTCAATATTTAATAAATGTATAATATATTTTCACAACACTAAGGAAATGTTGCTCTCATTTCTCATTTCAAAATTGTCCTGGACATCCTCACACGTACATGTATCATTTTACAAATGAATTCAACATACACATATAATTCAACATATACAATGTCATACATATACAACTGAATTGAATTCAGTGCCCATATATGCTAAGTACTTATAGATGTTGGATTTATTATTCCAGGTAAAGAAAGTAAATTTGGTGAAGTTTCAACATTAAAACCCTGTTGGGATTTCAATAGGAATTGTGTTGAATTCATTTAAGGAAGACTTTGCCATGGGAATGAAGTCTACTCACTTCTGAACAAGTTAAAGATACACAATTTACATGAAGTGGCTGTGATTAGGTTATAAAAGTAAACAAGCTAAATGCATATGGAGAAGAACTGGATATAATTTTTTAATTTAGTCCTCACAAAAAACACAGGAGGTAGGTAATTTTATTATTCATTGTTTAAAGAGAAAAAAAATACTTGTATCACACATAAATGAGAGTAAAAAAAAAAACTCAAAATTTTTGTTTCACAGCTTTTGTTTTCTCATCCAGATTAAATGATGAATTCAACCTCCTACTTCATTTTTTGGTGTATCCATTAATCAGAATTTAGACCTTTGTAAATTTCTGAGATTTGATGAATTCATTTCTCAATTTCTGTCCTGTCCAGTTCCAATACAGCTAAACAAAACATGAGCTTTACACTGTCCCAGTTTCTAGGAAACAGAATATAACTTGCAAAAGATAATCTGAAGCCAAGGTTGGTTCTAGGATAATGCTAAAAAGTAAAATAAAACAAGGAAAGAATAGTATTATTTTCCTCTCTAAGAATGTTTCTTTTAACTTTTTCTCCATAACAAATCAGTGAACCAAAAAAAAAAAAAATCTGAGCACACATATTAAACTAACCAATTCAGTCATATTTTGTGCCAATAAAATGAAAGTTACTTCTCCAATTTCATCAGTTAAAAAATCACAAGCTCTAATTTGGTACTTTGAGATATCAGCAGATGAAGAATTAAAACAATTAAATGTATTGAAGTTAAAAGATACTGAGAAAGGATTTAGTAAAATTAAATTGCTGAGGAAGGAATAACATTTTTCTTCTGCCCTTGAAATTGATGTGGGAGGGCTGAATAGCCTTAGAATTTTAGGCTTCTAAATATATCTCATTTAGTGATCCAGAATATTAAAAACATTTCTGAGAGGAACTGGTTATTTATAGAGCTATATACAGTTCATAGGCAATAAACTGTCTTTTGGTTTTAAAATGTTAAAATGAAAATGTAAAATAGAAATGGTATCTTCTGTTCCACCTTCCTTTCAAAGTATCTATTCTGCTTAAAGTTGTTTGTTCCCTTAACACAAAAGACAACTAAGAGTAAATAACTGCCAAATATTCCCATGATGTACTTCAAGCTTCCATTAGCAGTAACATTAAGCTTTTTTTTTTTTTACAAAAAGTAACGTCTTTCATATATTATCTTGATATTGCACAGCTTTTGAGGTCATAATCTTTAGGATTATAGTTGGAAAAGTTAATCAAGAGGGTTATTCCATCTTAAAATCTTGAATAAAAACACATTCATCCATTCAATAAACATTTGTCGAATGTGTATTAAATGACAAATACTCCAGTAGCCACTAGGCATACAGAGCTGAAAAAAACACAATTCCTACCTCAAAAGACTTCAACCAAGTGGAAGAATGATACCATTGAGGCATCGCAGGAAGCATACACAAAACTTTCATGCAGGGATATGTTGATTGGGCTGTGGCCTAGTACTGGCATTGCTATGGATCGTGCATGTCTGGACATATTTGCAAATCTGGTGAGGAAGACCCCATATAAGTTATATGTTTGGTTTCTGAGTAGTAGAAAGCCTTGCAGCCAATGAAGCTTCATAATAAAATAATAAAACATGTCATATAATAATTTATGGTACCCAATACTAGAAATTGATAAAATCAATTTGTACTGCTTCCTTAAGTCAGCACATATTCTCTAGCTCTAACTTTGCTAAAAGTGAGCCCACGGCAGCAGGAACCCTTTGCTTGACTCCCATACTTGAGTCTCAAGTATATTTCTGTTTCTTCTGAGTATGGACCTCACTCTGTTTCCCAGGCTGAAGTGCAGTGGTGCAATCATAGCTCACTAAAGCCTCAAACTCCTGGGCTCACGTCTCAGTCTCCTGAGCAGCTGGGACAACAGGTGGGTGCCACCACACCCAACTCAATTTTCTCAATTTTTTTCTCAAATGACGTCTCACCCTGTTGCCCAGGCTGGTCTTGAACTCCTAGCCTCAAGCAACCCTCCCAACTCAGCCTCCCAAAGTGCACGGATTACACGCATGAGCCACCATGCCTGGTCCATATTTCTCTACTAAAAGAACCCAGATGCTCTGAGGACATGACTGATTCTGTCTTCAGCAGAAAAAATATAGCTAGGGTGGGTCTAGAGCATTCTTTTGTGGCCAAAAGGAAGGGTGGTTTTATAGCAGGAAATATAATGTTGGAGGTACAGAGGAGAAGCTTAAAAGTTATCCACAGAAGAAGTTGTAAAAAGCCAAGCATAAAAAGAATAGTAATTTTTAATAATGGGAATAATGTTAAGTTTAAAATTATACTCAAAAGAGAGCAGTTAATATAGAGTGCATAAATTAATGTTATAGAAAACACTCCTATATATGATGGAAGAAAAAGCATATAACAGCATGCTTAAATGTACTCACATTGAATATTAAGGACATGTTAATGGATGGATTATTCAGAAGTTGGCTTTAGTTGTGTCTGTGAAAGTCAGGTGACGACACAAAAGGCAAATGAATCATCTCAAAATTCAGTCTTAAACTGATTTCCACAGTAAATCTATCCCCACCAAGCATGTTGTGAGTTTCATAGACTTGACTAAAGATTTTCAGGGACACAGAACATGTCACCTTATGGGCCACTACCCTCAAGATACTGGAAACATCTTTGCTCCACCATCCATCTTCTTTGGATCCATCTCCTTCTTCACCCTTTGGATACCTCCTACACCTTCTTCTTTTGCAGCTCAGAATCTCTCTTCTGGGCAGAGAAATCTGGTTTTCTACAGCCCACATCTGAATATTCACATAACCAAACATGTCTCGCTATTTAGAAGAATAAATGTCCCTCAGTGTACCAGATGCCCCACCCCATCTTGAAAAACACTAGCCGTTATAAACAACAGAAAGTTTCTTTGTTATATATATAAAATAATTAACTCTGTTGCCACCTAATTCCCATAGACTTCACCCCTTACAATTCTTCAACCATCTCTAAATGATTGACAAGCAATTTTTAAATTACTTGTATATTATTCCCTCCACAATGTGGTCTTTCTACATTTTTTTTTTTTTTACCTATACAGAATGCAAAGACACCCTTTACAACTAAAGTGCTTCTCTCTGCTGATTTGTTAATTAGTCTAACAGCCTAGGGAAGTTGCGGACTTCCTCAGGAAGTTAGTTTATCCATGAGAAGTTATTTCCTAGTCAAAGAGGAAGTAAACAGACATGTTAACTAGATTGTTAAGGTCAAACTGTGTCCGTGACTGTAAAGAGCAAATATTTCCAATATCATATTATTTGTCCTAAAATGTTGGTCCCCAAGTTCCTCTATAGTCTCTCTTCACTATAGAAGAGTTCAGAAGATGGTGCTTTAGTGTAAAACCTCCCCAATACACTAAAGAAAGTTCGTAAATGCAGAATGGCCTCTTTGTCACTGACATCACCAAAAATATGGGCTCCATTGAAACCCTAGTACAAAGAACACTGTGGCCACGCAATCTGTAACCACGTTTTAGTTAAAGACTGTACTTTAACGTACTTTGTGAGCCTATTCAGTGTTGCCAGGGAGGTGGTTGTTTTGAAGCTTCCATTTTCCCTACATGGACCCAGTGAGATTTCTCCCAGCTCTTCATACCCTAACACATCATGCTATCTTCCTTTCCACGCTTCCACTGACTACTCACACAGCAAAAAGCCAAAAGTCCCAGGCTTCCATGAGGGTGTCCTGATTTCTCCAACCCACACCCACTCCCTTCTGCTTTAGACCACCTGTTGAGACATAATTTTATCCTGCCCTGAATGGCTATTTAACTGCTACACAAGTGTTTACTTGCCCCAGTAATTGCTACAGTTCTGGAAGTAGTGGATCTTGTCATAAAATCAAATTCTTCAGGAGCCCAAGAGCTAACAGAAATATTTAGATGACAGTTTAAGACAATTGGGAATGGCGGGGATTCAGGCATAGCAGGGTGCATGCTCCACTGAAATCATTATTAAACCCAGAATTATTTTTGAAAATTCTTTAAAGAGACGAAAACACATCTAAGGGGAGGAATCATCCTCTGTGCTACCAGCTGGTGACCCCTGACATATTGTGAGCTCTCCATAAGAGACTAAATACATGTATTTGAACTATATAATAAGTTCCCACTGAATTAAGATACTGAAATTACTGATAAAAAAGTAGGAATGATGCAAGCTTTCATTACAAATACACTTAGATGTACTTAGATGAACCATAATGTCTATGGCTGAAATATACTGATTAGTTTTTTGGTGCTTTTTTTGGAAATGGCAAACTAGGTGAAAGAAATAAACATAGAATTATTTTGGACATGGAATTAGAATATTAAATACCTAAACCTGTCTCTCTCCAAAATCTGCATAAAGGCACTGAGAGCTCTGGAGATCTCGATTAAATATTACTTTACAATTTCCTTAAGTGCATGGTGTACACACACACGAAACTAATTTTCTTCTAAGACTATCATATGATATTCTGGTCATTCTGGATGATGCATTTTGGAAGATAATTCCCTCAAGAAATTAAACTTATTACTTGCATCTGAAACGGTATTTAGCATTTTATTGTGCAGCTGTAGGCTTACATACCAATTTTCTGGACACTGAGATGATGAGCTTTCCACTGCTTAAAAGATTCTTGCATGCAAATTTGACTTCTTTATTAAATTGGGCACACTGAAATATTAACATGCTCAAATCACCAGATGTAAGTGGTGCAGTTTTTCAAAAGTTCCCTAACTTATAATTGGGCAGTAGCTTAAACAATAAAATAAACTTGGTCATGAAGCACTGAATTGCTCATTGAATCACCAAAACACATTAAGCTTCAAAGGCTAAAGTCTTGGAAAGCTTTCCTAAATGATCCTGAGAATTCCAAAGATAGTTAAGTTTAAAATTTAATTTTTAAAGATGAAAACAAACCTTTATAATAATCAGTCATCACCTTCCTCATACCCAGACTAAAAGCTCGTAATACCACATTTCTGACTTCAGAATCTCTTCCTCTTCATAAGGCCCCCAACGCAATAGTTGTCATTTTAGAACTATTTTTTAAGAGATTTCTTCAGCATCATTTTCTTTCTGTCGTTCTTTGTTTTTTATTCCTATTCCTATGTTACATGTTTTTACTCTATTTTTTTGGTGTCATAGATTGAGATTCATTCTATTGTAATAGACAGCTTCAAGGGATATTTCCAGTCTCCTAAAGTACATGCTGAAATTAGTATCTTCCACTTTCATATATTTCCAATTAAAGAAAAATTCCATGGCCCAGTTGGGTTTTTGTTTTGATTTGGTTTTTGTTTGTTTGTCTGGTTGGCTGGTTGGTTTTTTTGAGATAGAGTCTCACTCCATCACCCAGGCTGGTGTGCAGTGGTGCAGTGTTGGCTCACTGTAACCTCTGCCTCCTGGGTTCAAGGGATTATTGGGCCTCAGCCACCTGAATAGCTGAAATTACAGATGCATGCCACTACACTCAGCTAATTTTTTGTATTTTTAGTAGAGATGGGGTTTCACCATGTTGGCCAAACAGGTCTCAAACTCCTGACCTCAAGTGATTGGCCCACCTCAGCTTCCCAAATTGCTGGGATTACAGGCGTGACCCACCGTGTCCAGCCCGTGGCTCAGTTTTTTTAAAGGGAAAATCAGTAAAATAACTATTCAGTAACTTTTGATTACATATACTTTAGATCCTATATAATGACTAACTTAAATATTAATTTTACTAAGTCTGACTGCCATGTGTTATAAAGGCAGCTTAGAATACTAATATTTGCCTTCCATAACTGTCTTAGTCCATTTTGTGTTGCTATAACAGAATGTCTGAGGCTAGATAATTTATAAAGAAAAGACACTTATTGGGCTTATAATTCTGGTCACCGAAAAGTCCAAAATTGAATGAAAGCTGCATCTGGTGAGGACCTCTGGATACTTCAACTCATGGGAGAAAGCAGGAGTGGCGGGAGGGCATGTGCAAAGAGATCTCGTGGCAAGAGAGGAAGCAAAAGAGAGAGAGAGAGATCAAGAAGCCAGACTCTTTTTAACACTTTTCTCGTCTAGGGGGAGAAAAAAACAAAAAACATGTACCTCACTGCCAGCACTCATTTAATTTTACATAAACAGTTCTTTGAGGCTGAAGCAAATCTGACTGATTTTCAATGTGAAAATAAAATATAAAAACTGTTCTTGGAGTTATTTCTAAACAAAACTAACATCAGAAACATCTGAATCATCAGAATCATCTATTTCAGAAAAACTGAATTCATCAGATGAATCTTTGGCCAACAACTGCTCGAAAATGATGTTAACCTCACGTGTAGGAATGCTACATTTTCTAGGATTTGACACTTTCGGCAATCAAGAATTACTGTATTTTGTAAATGTAAATACCACTACTAAAAACAGAATTCTGTAAATAGAACATTATCTTTTGTTTCCAAAGTCTATACACTAGAGTGATGCGAAAATAATAATAAAAGCAAAAGCTATTTCGTGGCAAAGTTATCGTGGGGTAAATGCTGCAGCAACAAGTGCAGGCGAGTATTCTCAGGACAAATGGGAAAACAGTTAAAATATCTGTTCTCATGGGAACTAATCCATTTTCAAGAGAACTCACCCCTGAGAGAGGGCATAAAGGTAATCATGAGGGATCTGCCCCAGGACCCAAACACAGCCCATTAGGCCCCACCGCTCAACAATGCCACATTGGGGGCAAAATTTCAACATGAATTTTGGTGGGAACAAACCACATCCAAACCGTAGCAATAACTAAGGATTTAAAGTCAATTTCTAGACCCTATATGGATCACAAAAGTATCTGCATATATAATACTGACAAGCTAAACACAATTATGAGTTGAAATTGGAAAACACACTTCTCCTAAGTACAGTAAAAATATACTTTCATAGGAACTTAGAAAAATGATTAGCATGAAATTCACAGTTTCACCGACAATGACAAAATAAGCATTAAGTACACATCTTATGTTAAGGCTCATAGTCTTGTGCCCTGATAGAATCTTTGCCACCTACTAATTTTACATGAAATACAGCCCAACTGATCCTTTCTGAGTTTCCCTGTTTTACCTGCAAAATGAAAACATTTATGCCTTCTCAAGAGAAGTGTAATGGTGAAACAATGCTGAATGCAATAATGCTCACGAAAGCCTGAAATAATAATTGTCCCAAAAATGTTTGTTAAATTTGTTGTAGAGTTTAAAAAAGCTTTTTGGGAAACAGAATTCACCTAGAGTTAAAAGCATCATTTTTCCTTCCCTAGATGATTCATGTAAATTTTGTTTGAAAAGTATATTCAAGAAGAAGTAGAAACAAGACAATATAAAGATATAAGGACAACAGAACGAAAGCAAAGCCAGATGTCTGGGCATTTTCAAAATAATCTTATTTAGAATTGATCTAATTTGGGCACTGAAAACATGAGAACTCATGACTTCAAATTGGTGATTCTAGATTCCATGGAACAAATATCACCATAAATTCTTTAGAAATCAAATAATTTCACAAGCCTCCAATGATACATTTAAAATGACTTCCTCGCAAGGACTTACACAATATCACAAAGCGGTATTAACTGAATACTGAAAGGCTATTATAAAATCATGAGTTGACTTAAACATGTTTCCAACCCTAGGTAACCAGCTAATCTACTGAAGAAAGTTAAGAACCTTTTACCTATGGGGCAGATCCTTTCCTCCTACTGGGAATAATGGTCTTGGGCCAAAGGATTTGGGCTTAACAACCTCTCCCAAACTATTCTGAACAGCCTGCTTCAGCTCTGCAACCAGCTCAAAACACACAGCTAGAAATCAGGCAGCAAAAGAGAATTAAATAGCGAAGATTATGTTTTTTCTAATTTGATCAAAACAATACTGCATCAAACTCCTGCTTGACAATTTATTAGGTGTGTAATCATAAGCAAACCCTTGCTGGGCATGGTGGCTCAAGCTTGTAATCCAAGCACTTGGGAAGCCAAGCTGGGGGAATCACTTGAGGTCATGAGTTCGAGATCAGCCTGGCCAACATAGCCAAACCCCATCTCTACTAAAAATACAAAATTTAGCCAGGCATGGTGGCTCGTGCCTGTAATCCCAACTACTTGGGAGGCTGAAGCAGGAGAATCACTTGAAGTCAAGAAGCAGAGGTTGCAGTGAGCCGAGATCGTGCCACTGCACCTCAGCCTGGATGACAGACTAAGACTCCACCTCAAAAAAAAAAAAAAAAAAAAAAAAAGCAAATCCCTTCATTTCTCTGTGCTACAGGTATTTATAAAAATGAGTGTATTGGCCATGGAATACTATGCAGCCATAAAAAATGATGAGTTCATATCCTTTGTAGGGACATGGATGAAGCTAGAAACCATCATTCTCAGTAAACTATCGCAAGGACAAAAAGCCAAACACCACATGTTCTCACTCATAGGTAGGAATTGAATAATGAGAACACTTGGACACAGGAAGGGGAACATCACACACCGGGGCCTGTTGTCAGGTGGGGAGAGGGGGGAGGGATAGCATTAGGAGATATACCCAATGTAAATGACGAGTTAATGGGTGCAGCACACCAACATGGCACATGTATACATATGTAACAACCCTGCACATTGTGCACATGTACCCTAGAACTTAAAGTATATTAAAAATATATAAATAAATAAAAATAAAAAATAAAATAAAATAAAAAAGAAAAGTCCTGCCCAAGCATTTGGTTTATATCCTTTCTATTTTTCACATTTAATCAGTATTTATTGAGCAAATACACCATGTGAAACAATTGTGCTATATGTGGGGATACTGAAATAAATCAGGCCCAATATAAAAAGTAATAACAACATGCAATATATATTATACATTTTACCATGTTTTATAATAAAATGATACCTCATATTCTAGCTATTTGTGCATGTCTTTCTACTGCTGTTCCTTGACAATAATTGTTTCTCATTTATCTTTGCATCTTTTAGCACCTAACACAATGACTCATACTCAATAAACAGATGGTGATTTCATTAATTAATGTAAAAAAAATGAGTGTATTGGATCCAAAAATTGACAAGACCCTTTGTAACTCTGAAAATCCTGTGGCTGCACTGTTGTCTGGTTTGATAACCAATGTGCAGAACCAAGATATTATATTAATAGCCCATGCTGTCAATGGCTTCAATATTTGAATATGTGTCCTACTTAAAGAACAGCTGGCCGAAGCTGACTCTTTATCAGCCAATCAAATTTGACCTTTAAACTCACAGTTTTGCCTTCCCCCAGCTCCAGAAAAGACTGAGCCACCCGCCTGTAGAGCCATAGCCTCATACCTTTCAGTTCTATGAAAGAAGCTGAGGCTCAGCTTGCTATTTTCAGGAAGCTTCTTCCTAATTAACCTAATCCAGCTGATTCTGTGCTCTGCTGTGTGCTCTATTCCAACCATGGGCTGGATGTGACTTTCATAACTGAAGGTCAAAGGCCCCCTTTCCAGTATAGGAGAGAATACCCGATGAATGAGAACGACTGAAAAATATGAAAGAGAAAGAACAGTAACACAACTGGAAAGAATTAAGCTGTGTCTTACAATGTTGGAATGTAGATTATGTTGGGAAAAATGGAAAATTTCCAGCCTTCTACACTTGAACCCAACCCCCCCTACAGCGTCAGGAAATTAGAAACTTAAACTGTAACAAGAAATACAATGGGCTGTAAAGAACGTCTACACCACTTATCAGGGAGAAAGCCCTGCTGGCTGCCAATTCTTTACAAGGGCTGTGGCTTTAGAGTCTCAAAATTAAGATGCCCAGAACTGTGGCATGAGACTTTGGAATGGAACACTCCCAGTGGGTCAAAAATGCCATTCTCTCATGAATTAAAACCAAAATGTGCCCACTGTGCCTAGGAGAAGAGCCTTACGACCCAAAGTGCATTAGCTGGAACACTGGATAGACAGGAAGATCATAAGTCGTTAGCAAAGAAACAGACTTACTGGAGTGGATAAATTCGATGTCTTTACCATTAGGATTGGGTGCTAGAACACATAAAATCGGAGCTGAGGTGAGAGACTATGCAGGAAAAGCCAAGAAAAAAAAAACAAAACCAATGTTTGAGAAACCCACGACTGTACAATCTCACAATTCTTCCAGAACTTTCCAGGAAATACTTACCATGATGAGTCAGTTCTAACCAGGCACCACGTGCCAGGCTGGGAACACTAGTCCAGGAACTCACTATGAGTTTCAGGCCAGTTCCGCCCCAGAGCCAGAGCATCTGAGGAGAGTTTTGGGGCCAGCGTGCAACCCTGCCCTGTACACCAGCCAATCCTCCCCTCGGAACGGGTCTGCTGGCCCGATCTCTCCCCAGAGTTGCAAGAAGAATTTTCAAAGAATAATTTGTGGGCCGGGCGTGGTGGCTCACGTCTGTAATAACAGCACTTTGGGAGGCCGAGGCGGGTGAATCACCTAAGGTCAGGAGTCCGAGAGCAGCCTGGCTAACATGGTGAAACCCCGTTTCTACTAAAAAAACAAAAAATTAGCTGGGCATGGTGGCATGTATCTGTAATCCCAGCTACTTGGGAGGCTGAGGCAGGAGAATCGCTTGAATCCGGGAGGAGGAGGTTACAGTGAGCCAAGACTGCACCACTGCACTCCAGCTTGGGCAACAACGGCGAAACTGTCTCAAAAAAAAAAAAAAAAAAAAAAAAAAAAAAAAAAAGAAAGAAAGAAAAAAAAGAATAGTTTGTGATGACTCAGATATAAGTCTGAAGATCATGCAGAAGTGGTAGCTGCCCCAACACTTTTTTAGGCATACAATTCAATGCTTTTAACTAAATTTACTGAGCTGTGCTGCTATCATCACTATCCAATTTCAGAACATTGTCGTCTCCCCAGTAACATTCTTCCTGTCCATTTACAGTTAATTCCCATTCCCACCTGCAGCTGAGGTTAAGGGCAGGTTATGTGAGGGCCCTCTGTTTTCTCTATCCCCGTGTCCTCACTTTATTTACCAGCACAATTGCATGAGTTTTCTACTAAGTGACAACACCTGTGTGGTTAGCTACCGCGTAGATGTCAGACACAAATGCACACACACACACACACACCACCAACCAGGGAAGCAATGTGAACCCTCCCTATTCATCCCATCAGAGAAAAGGCCAACACTTCTGTAAAATGCTTCCAACCTGGCTATTACAGGTATAGCCATGGTTTTCAAAGACTGCAGGAAAACTGAATATTATCCTTTACAATATATGTCATTTTAAAAAATCAATACCATTCAGACCTTTAAACTAAGAATCTTGCCCGTGCTCCCTGAAGGTGATATTGGTGAATTCAGAGGCGAAAAATCATGAGAAGATCAAGGAATTGAAGAAAATAACCATAATCAACTGGCTACCGGAAAGCCAATTACATCCAATATTTTCTTAACATCAAAGGTTAAACATAGTTCTAGAAAACAGTGGGAAGAGAATCCGAGAAGCAGTTTTAGCTTGGCTCCCCTGCAGTCTTATTACAGGTAGTTAGGTAGGCGTGAACAGGGCAGGAGAGGGCTTCCCATCCTACCCCAACTAGAAATGTCGGTGACGGTTTGGCATTGTCTCTCTAAAAAGTGTAATTCCGCAACCAGGGACAGACAATCTCCTGATGGTCCACAGCTGTTAACATTAAAAGTTGTTAATTGAATGCAGACTCCACGGAGAAACAGCTACCCGGGTATGCATATTAAGACACAAAAATGGCGAAGTATGATCTTCCGGGTCCATGCCACCGGAAAAAGGAAGAAATCCTCAGATGGGCATGCATACAACTCCCTAAACACACTGCACATGCTCAGTTCCCAAGGGTAAGGAGGGCTCCGCGCATGTGGGAAGACCGCCCTAAGGGAAGAATCATGGGAAAGAGGTGATCTTATAAAAGTCCTAGGATCGCCGTTAAATGGGGCACATGACCTTCTCTCTTTAACTTTCAGGTGCCTGCTTCAGTTCCTTCCAAGCGAACCTTCTTTCTTTCCTTTTCTAAGGCCTATATAAGTTAAACTTCCATTCCTGCTCTGAAACTTACCTTGGTTTCTTTTTCCGTTTTATGTCCCTCAGTCGAATTCTTTCTTCTGAGGAGGCAAGGACTGAAGTTGCTATAGACCTGTCGGGATAGGCCGCTGGTAATTTGGGGTAACTCAAATCTCTTCAAGTGTTAACAGTCTGAGTGAGAAGTCAGTGTCCACCTTCTGCTTCTTCCTCAGTGGTTTCCTAGGTGTTTCCCAGTGAGAAGAAACTTATCCACCATAGTTGAGATCCACCCTCTGGAGGTCAGAGAATGCTGCCCTAACCACTTATCCTGAATGGTCTCTTCCTGAGACTATGTCTCCTGGGCGTGGAGGAAATTAGCACTGGCTACTCTGGATCCATATTGAAAAAGCAGCCTGATGATAGGAAACTAATCATCCCTGCAAACATCCCTGAAATACATTTTAATGTAACGTGTGCCCACACCTATTCTATGTTTTTTAATATTTTAAGTTTTAATTGATTAAAAAACTACAGCAAAAAGGATTCAGACATACAAATAGCAGAACTTAATACTTTCTTTTTTAATTTTTCAGTTATGCAAGGGAATGGGCAGCATCCTTCATAGGGACAAGCCTCTTCTACTTAAAAGCTAGAAGGAAATTCCTCACTAATTTAGCCCAGTTGCTCAAAACTCAGTTCCATATGAACATAACATTTTCCTATTTTTCTCTCCTGATTCTACCCTCAGAATAACAGAAAATACATTGTGACAAAATGTATAAAACATTGGCTGGGCCTGCACCTCCTCCTAAGGGAAAGGCACAAGAAAATGAAAATTTAAAGTCCCTACAGAATTTTCTCCCCGCTTTGGAAGCATGAAAAGCAGACACTGTTAAATGCATGAGGTCCCACAGTACCTTCCCCCAACCCCTGCAACACAGCTGATATAGTTTTGTATTTTCTGTTTTTGAGAAGGAGAAAAAATAAGAGAGCTTAAAAAACACAGATTATTTAACCTGCTTTTAACTTTCTATTTGGAGAGCCATTCAAATTAGACAAATTATGGTGACAAGAGTGACTGTAAAATAATGGTAGAAAACATTGATAATCTTGCAAAACAGATTTCTGACTTGAGAGGATTGCACGATATTAAACTGAAATGATTTCCACTATGGCTCCTAAGAATGAAAGCTTCAAAAGTAAATGTCAGGTCGGGTTCGGTGGCTCATGCCTGTAATCCCAGCACTTTGGGAGGCTGAGGCTGGTGGATCACCTGAAGTCAGGAGTTTGAGACCAGCCTGGCCAACATGGTAAAACCCCATTTCTACTAAAAGTACAAAAATTAGCTGGGTATAGTGGCAGGTGCCTGTAGGCAGGAGAATCACTTGAACCTGGGAGGCAGAGGTTGCAGTGAGCAAAGATCGTGCCACGGCACTCCACTCTAGCCTGGGCAAAAGAGCAACACTCTGTCTCAATAAATAAATAAATAAATGAATGTCTAGAATCAGTTAATGAGATTTGTACATTACCTTAACTGAATTTCATTAATGATCTAATGCCCATACCTGAATTAACAGGCAGAAAATTAAAACTGGATTGCTACCGTACACTGGTAGCTACCGTAAACTGGTGCTTCCGTACACTGAAGAGAACACTCTAATCTGCCAGCCTTACGATGCTGGGAAAACGCATCAAACAGTGCTAAGGTTTTAAGCATGGAGAATATAATCCAGTTGTAAAAGCTATTAACCCAGAGGAGGTAATTCTTTGCTACTTGAAGCACACTAAGACAAAACATATCAAAGAGAAGACATATACATACCAGCAGATGTAAACCACATACAATTACAATACATAAATTATAATGCAGAGAGAGAGAAATCATGGATCTCAGATGGCCAATGTCAGCCCATGGGTACATGCCCAATATTATGACCAACAGAAATTAAATATCTGAAACAAAAAACTGCAAGTGTGCTTCCACAACATCCCACAGACTTTAGGAAAGCAGGTGCTACACAATGTCATGAAAATTACCTGACAGCTCAAGGTCTTTCATTATCAATGGCATCGATGTTTAAACTGGACTTTAATCGGACAATTAGTTTAGCAAGAACTCATTTGCAGACAGAAAGTCATTTAATCATGTTTAACATTAAAATAAAAAGAGCCGATTCTATAATTGGGTCAACTTTCCACTAAATAATTACCATAGAAACAATTAATTCCAAACAAGTAAATAGTAACTCACAAGCTTCCATAGTGAAAAGCAGTGGAATTCTAACATGTATTACCACATACAAATTCTTCATCAAGAATATCACTGCGACCAATCTTTGTCCTGACAGGGAGGACCTCTTACATATTCTTTAAATAATAATAATAAAGAAACCCCCTTTTTTCCTACTCCCAAATTTTGGAGATTAACTCAAGTTCTACAAATAACATGACTATGATATTCCCACTGTCAAAATCTTGAATTCCAGGTGTGCCTATTTTGAAAGTTCCTCCAGGAACATTCAACTACAGCACAAGGATTTTAAAATAATACCATTTTTTATACTGAAAGACAAGGTGTATGATATTGTAAAGCCTTCCCTTATTTCAGCCTATTCCATTTTCACAAAACAACATTTGCCTTATAATTGAGGCACCTGAATCCCGTCAAATCAATTTGACTGTAACTGCAATGCAACAACAACAACAAAAAAACTTAGGAGACCCTGAACATCCTCATTTTTAAGGATCTCATATGCTCCCACTCAGGAGAATAGAACTGACGCTCCCACACTTTATTTCTCTTCCAAAAATAGCCAACCCTGTGAAGAAAAAAGAGAGATAATGAAGACCAGCTGCCTACCTTCGCTGGTAGCCACATTCTTCTGGGCTTTAGTGGGCGTGTGATCTGTACTTGAACTCACGTCAGATGAGATGCTCGAGCTGCCTTTGCCTGGAAGAAACAGAAATGAGCAGCTTTTGAGATTTGTAATTTCAGACCTGGACCATGCCCTTCCACTCGGTCCCACACCAAGCCCTATCACCAGTTTCCAAGAAAGCAGCTATAATACAAAGAATGGAGTTTATTAAGGTTTTTTTTTTGCCTTATGCATTAAATATCTTTTGGGAAATATCTGATCCATGTTATAGTAGAACTAAAGTCTTCTTATAATATAGCTTGACTATAAACTCAGACAAGATTATAAAATGTCAAATATGATAACAATCTCTTTTTGGCATAAATGTGAATAAGAAAGTACATGTGGGGAACACATCTGCATTAATTTTTTATTTGCAACTATAAATTATGCATTTCTCAGTAAAGGAAATAAGCAAAGAATAAGGCATAATCAGAGGGGCAAGAGCCTGCTAACTCCAAATAGCTGCATCACATCAAAAAATGAATTCCCTGCTTTAATAGGTCCTCCTTCAAAAACAAAACACAACAAAAAACATTTCATTTTTCTAATGCAGCGGTTCTCAACTGGACATGATTTTTCTGTTCAAGGGGACATTTAGCAATATCTGGTATCATTTTTGGTTGTCACAAGTAAGCCAGGAGGTGCAACTGGCATCTAGTGGGTGGAGGACAGGCATGTTGCTAAACAAAATGAACAGGGCGGCCCTGACAAGAAAGAATTATCCAGCCCAAATGTCAATAGTACCAAGGGTGAGAAGCCCTGGTCTAAATAATCTTAGCTCAAGGCTGAGTTTCTACTCTTCTAACCTTTAATATAATCATATACATTAATATTACTAAACATTCTTCAAATGTCACATGAAAGTCTGTAAATATGAACCACACTCTACTGCCCAGTGATGGAGAAACCTACTGACTGTGGTGGGCAGATTCCTAAGACGCCCTCATGGTATCCACGTCCGCATCATCTCCTCCCCCTTGAGAGTGGACTGAACCTGTGACTGGCCTCTAACCAACAGGCTATGGTGAAGGTAAGGCATTTTGCAGTTGTAAAGTCCCTAAGAAGTTAACTGAATTAATGACAAGGGAGATTATTCTGGGTGGGCCTGACCTAATTAGGTGAGTACCTTAAAAGAGGGCCTGGAAGAGAGAGACCCTTCCTGCTGTCTTTGAAGCAGCAAGCCCCCGTCAGTTCTACAGCTACAAGGAAATGAGTTCTGCCAACAACCAAGTGAGCGCTGAAGAGGACCCTGAGCATCAGAGGACAGCCCAGCCCTGGCCAATGCCTTCATTGCAGCACTGTGAGACCCGAACAAAAGATCCAGCTAATGCAGTTCAGAATTCTGATTCCAGGAAACTGTGGAATAATAAATGCTCCTATATTAAGCTGCTAAGTTTGTGGTAATGTTTTTATTCAGCAATAGAAAGCTACTGCTGGACGGGCGCAGTGGCTTGCGCCTGTAATCCCAGCACTTTGGGAGGCCGAGGCACATAGATCACTTGAGGTCAAAAGTTCAAAACCAGCCTGGCCAACATCATGAAACCCCATCTCTACTAAAAATAGAAAAATTAGCCAGGCGTGGTGGCACACGCCTGTAATCCTAGCTACTCGGGAGTCTGTGGCAGGAGAATCACTTGAACCCAGAAGGCGGAGGTTGCAGTGAGCCAAGATTGGGCCATTGCACTCCAGCCTTGGCAACAGAGTGAGAGCCCATCTCAAAAAAAAAGAAAATAAAAGAAAGGAAAGCAAGCTATTGCTAATGACCAACTAGTTATAGCACAGATGAATTCTTTTTGCTCCACAAGTGATGATCAAAACTCTGACGTGCAGCTGAGAAACATCATTTTCCAACAGTCTTTTCTTCCCAGTGGTAAATGCAATGAACTGAATGTTTGTCCTTCCAGAATTCACATGTTGAAATCCTAACCCCCAAGGTGATGGTATAAGGAGGTGGGGCCTTTGGGAGGTGGTTAGGTCATGAGGACTCTGCTTAGTGCCCTTATGAGACATCCCACAGAGCTTCCTTGCCCCCTTCTGCCACATGAGGACACAGTAGAAGACTGTTTATAAAGCAGGAAGTGCATCCTCACCAGACACTAAATCTGCCAGCACCTTGATCTTTGACTTGTCGGTCTCCAGAACTGTGAGAAATACATTTCTGTTGTTTATAAGCCCCCCGGTCTATGGTATTTGGTTATAACAGCCCGAATGGACTAAGACAGTACAGAACTCTAGTTAGGTGGCATAAACTTACAGTCTAAATTCATACAGAGTAGAACTCCTTAGACTTTGGAGTTTTGTTTGCTTATGATGAAAGTCACCGAACAATCTAGGCTGACTGTTAATATCACTTGAGAAGGGAATGGCTCAGGTGATATTACCCATGGGAATATCAAGGAACTCAGAAAAATGGCCATCATTTCCTCTCACTATCGCCCATTGCTCATTGGGACTTAGGCTCTGAACAAATCTGTTAATCCCTTTGTCCCCACCCCTTCCACAACCTCCACCCTCAGAGTTAACCAAAACAATGCAGCAATTCTCCATTTGTTTTTGCCTAACCAGCCTTTGTGGCCTGGCAGCTGTGGCCATTTATCTGCCATGGTTCATCTTTGGAAGTGGGTTGACATGGCAGACTGGGCACCTGGTTAGAAGTATGTCCACCTGGCCTCCGACCCCAGTCTGCCACTCCCTTGCTTTCTGCCCTTTGACATTCACTTCTCACTCTGCAGGCCTAGTGTCCGTATCTGGTAGGGGAAATTCCTGGAAAAATGATTCCTACCAGCTCAGTCTATAATTCTTTGAGTCCATTACTTTACTCCTCAAATCTCTGTAATCCAAACTACTCCATTTAATAAGGCAAATAACATTATTGTGCAACACCAATATGTAGACTTAAATTATTTTTATTATATTGTTGCTTAGTGATGCGCAAATGGAAAGCTAGAAATAAACTCCATATGCTCTAGCTCTGATTCAACAATAAAACTAAAACAAAATAACAAATTAAATGCAAAAACAATAAAATCCATAACACTCAAATTAACAGCATTAGTTTAACATGATTGATGATGTTATTTTGCTGAGATTAAACTGTCTTTCAAAATTTCAATACAGTACTCGCTGCTAAAGCCAATGTTCTCTTGGTTTTGGCATGCACATGCCCACTCCAGGCTGCGTGAGGACTCAACCTGCATATCACCTTCCTCTACTAGAACTCAGGGAACCCTTCCCTCCTACAAAGAGATGGCATCATGTGGCCTTCACTGAGTCTGACTGTATCAGGCACATTTTTAAGACTGCTCTTTTATTGCTTATCCATCTACAAACATTGGAGTAGAGCGCCTTCCTTTAAACATGGGGAAACTTGGACAATATAACTCATGGCAGGACTCTCTTATAAAGGGGAACCAGTACACAGTTATTCATTATTTTTAAGATTATCATGAAAATGAAAGCACAAAACAACAAATTTCAGAGAAAATTCTCAGACGCACGTGAGAACATGTGTGCTGATCCCTCAAAGGGCTGCAAACTGCAATTTAAAAATTGCTTGTTTATGAAGAAAGAGTATAAGGTTGAGGAAACAAATAATAATGTTATTTATAATAATAGCTAACACTAAGTGCATATGTTTCATTGAGCGCTCTAATGCTTTACACGCTTTCTCTTATTAAATAGTCATTACGCCCGATGACAGTATTTCTCAATCATTTTCTCATTATTTTACCCTCC
The DNA here is from genome assembly GCF_006542625.1 of Nomascus leucogenys. NCBI lineage: Eukaryota > Metazoa > Chordata > Mammalia > Primates > Hylobatidae > Nomascus > Nomascus leucogenys. The sequence goes on along the minus strand of NC_044386.1, from coordinate 14,703,011 downwards.
AAGGAAACTGTTTACACTTTTTTTTTTTCCTAACTACCCCACCCTCAATGAAATCGCAACACCACAGATATACTGTATATCTCTTATGTACTATGTATGTGATTCTGCTTAATACATTGTTTCTTGGTAGGGTGGATTGTGTCCCCTTAGGAGCAATATCACCACCATTGAAAATCTATGTCCTTTGATAAGTAAAACTTTTTAAAATGCATGAGAATTTAATTAATTAAGTAATTAAGGAAATCAAGATTTTGTTTTTATTTTTGCTTTTTTTTTTTTTTTGAAATGGTGTCTCACTCTGTTGCCCAAGCTGGAGTGTAGTGGCACCATCACAGCTCACTGCAGACTAAACCTCCTGGGCTCAAGTGATCCTCCTGCCTCAGCTTCCCAAGTAGCTGGAACTACAGGCATACCACCACACCCAGCATTTTTGCTTTTTTTTTTTTTTTTTTAATAGAGATGAGGTCTCATTATGTTGCCCAGGCTGGTCTCAAATTCCTGGCCTCAAGCAATCCTCCCACCTTGGCCTCCCAAAGTGCTGGCATTATAGGCAAGAGCCATCATGCCTGGACAATACAGTTGATTCTCATAACTCGAGATATTTAGGTTCTATAAAGTAACCATAAACACTAAATTAGCAAATCATTGCCCCAAAGGGAAACAGAGTTAGGTTCCTGAGAGCCTCTGCTCACATTTTTATGAATTGATCAATACATCAATTTGGTTTTTGTGTGTTTCTATTTAAAGACATCTTATTTAATACATATTATTGATGCATTGTCACGGAACTCAATGCCAATGGAACTGTAATTCATGTCTGAGCAAAGCTTATCTGACACATGTTGGCAACATCACAGCCCTCTTGCACTTAGGAACACTATGTAGCTCTTCAACACTACACTTGGGGGTCATCTTAATGAAAACAGCAACAAAAAGTACAAAAAGCAGAAAAAAAAAAAGTGGCAACAAATGGACCCCAAAAAGAACACTGCATAGTAGGAGAGCTGAAACAGGAAGGCAGAGTGTCACCTTGCTCAGCCTTATCTGGGAAAGTGTGCATTGCACAACCCAAATTTTTCACCACTCTGCATGTATTTGTGAGTGACCCTAAAAGTGCCTCAAGGACTAATTTGGTGATTACATAAATTTTAGCAAGTAGGCAAATTCTCAAATACAAAATCCACAAATAATGAGGACTGACAGTGTGTCATCTTGTATTACATGTGATTTTGCAGCTTGCGGCCCGCTTACATGTAGACGGGGATAGGTAGCATGGAGGATCTGGAGTGAAGAGGCCTGGGTTTATATCTGGATTAGCCAATTATTAGTTTTAGGCAAATTAATAGACCCTCTCTATTGTAGTTTCTTTAGTTTCTTCAGCTGTAAATGGGGCGGGGTGGAGGGTCAATTCCTGCCTCGTAGGGTTATTGTGAAAATTAAATAAAATAATTCAGTTTGAGTACTTAGAGTAGTGTGAGCACCTAGAAATACCCAACAAATCTTTGTAGAAAAATAATTCCGTTTCTGTACTTAGGATATTGTAAGCACCTAGGAAATAACCAACAAATCTTTGTAGAATGAAGTTCCTATGTTGGATACCATGATATGCTCTTCTGCCCTGCTTCTGGAAGCAATAACCATCTCCTTGTTGAGTTCAAGTGGAGAGGGAGGCGGGAGGGTGGTGCTCAGAGAAGAAATGTTACAGAAGGATTTCAGAGGGAAAAACCAAGGGGAATATTCAGCTTCTAATATTCAAAAGCAGAAATCTGCAGTATGATGACATTCTTGCAAGTCAAGCTATTGTCTCAGGAAGGAACTGCCTACATTCTCAGCCCCTTTAGAAAATCAAGAGTGAGAATGTCAGATTAGACCCTGGAGTTGTACATACGGAAAGTCCAGATAAGAGGGAGGTGGTGTGAAGAGCACAGGAAGCCACCCTATGGTGACACTGGAAACGACCAGGGGCAAGAGAGGCACAGGAGGGGAGCAGCCAGATTGGACTTCGGTTTCCCTCTCTGGGATTCTTCTGAGAAAAAAGAGGGTATGTTGGATAAGGGAGAGAGAGATGGTTTGGCTGGGTCCCCACCCAAACCTCATCTTGAATTGTAGCTCCCAAAATTCCCACATGTGCTGGGAGGGACCCCTGGTGGAAGATAACTGAATCATGGGGGTGGTTTCCCCCATACTGTTCTTGTGGTAGTGAATAAGTCTCACAAGATCTGATGGTTTTATAGGGGTTTTCCCCTTTCACTTGGCTTTTATTCTCTCTCTTTCCTGCTGCCATGTAAGACATGCCTTTTGCCTTCCACCATGTTGTGAGGCCTACCCAGCCATGTGGAACTGTGAGTCCATTAAACCTCTTTTTCTTTGTAAATTACCCAGTCTCAGGTATGTCTTTATCAGCAGTGCAAAAACAGACTAATACAGAGAGCAACTCTAGAGGCTGTAAAATTGCTGTCACCTCACTCCCTATGCTAAGGGATGCCGCAGAGCACCTGCCCTCAGACTGCTCAGCCAGCAGCTAGAACGATGGCTACATCAAGCTGCCGGGTAGCACAGTCTAGCTCAGGGCAGTCTTCACTGCAGCTTCTGGAGTCACCTGGATTTCATGGGGACACTGACATGACCACAACTCAAGGAAAGTCTGTTGGGGTCTTGCCTTAGGGAGTCAACACAGTGGAGTGAGATGCTTCTATTAGCCACAGGAAGAGAGCAGATTGCCATGTCAGGGCCAACTGGGAGGCACAGTCAGACCTTGGCATTAGGAAACAATAAGAAACACTGGCACAGTGATAGACCGAATGAAAGGATGCTTGACTAGAATAAAGGACCAGCACATTCACTCACAAAAGACACTCTACTACCAGCAATAACTAAGCTGTGCTGGTTTTAAAATATGTCCACAAATTCTTTGGCATTCCCACTTCAAAGGCTGAAGCCTCATTTCCCTCCCCTTAAATGGAGAAAACTCTGGGGGTTGAAACTGTGCCTCAACCTGCCCTTCAGGTGGCTCTGATTCATCAAGTGTGAGAAGCAGGCAGTGGCTGGACCTCTCCATTAGCTGTACTGAGAACCCAGGATGATGCAGGTGAAATGCGCAGTCCAGTGAGTAGCATACTAAGGAGTGTGTAATAAACATCAGCCACTGTTATATCACCCATCAAGGCTGCCTGCTTCGTGTGAAATTGGAGTGATGGGGGATCTGTGGTTTGCAGTGTTAAACAGCATTGTTTCTGGAGGCAGAGCTGGGTTCAAACCCCACTTCAACCATTTCCACGCCACACATATGCTCATGTGCAAGTCTGTCAAACTCTAAGTCTTGTTTCATTGCCAGTAACACGGGGATAAAAACCTTTCACCTTCTGTAAATGGGTATCATACGGCCCATACTTTGATGTCTGTATCAGTCAAGGTTCTCCAGAGAAACAGAACCAATGGAGGTTACATATGTGTATGTGTATGCATGTGTGAATATATATATGATTTTTTAAGCTTGAATTGTTTACACAATAGTTGGGGCTGGCAAGTTTGGAACCTGTGGGTTATACCAGCAGGCTGGAAACTCAGGCAGAAGTTGAGCCTGCAGGTTTGTGGCAGAATTTCTTTTTCCCAGTAAACCTCAGATTTGCTTCTAAGGTCTTCCAGTGACTGGATGTGGCCCATCCATATCATTATTTTCAGAGATAATCTCCTTTACTTAAAGTCCACTGATTGTCGATGTTCACCACCTAACAAAATACCTTCACAGCAATATCTAGATTTGTGTTTGATTAAATACTTGGTACTATAGCCTGGCCAAGTTGACACATAAAACTAACCATCACAGCAACCGTCCCACATGGATTTAAATTCCATAGCTACCACTTCCAAGCAACATGCCCAGGTGAACATCTCTCAAACTTTCCAAGCACTGTCTCAACCATAAAATGAAGATATGCACACGCAAACAAAAGACAGCCATTACCTCTACCAAAAACGGGGAGGACATTACCCACCCTGCAGGGTTTGGGAGAGGCTGCTATAAGAAAAAAATGAACCCTGGCAGGTAAAGCATGAAACCATGACCAATGCCTGTGAGAACCCACCCTGTGAGTTATTAATATTGACCCATTATTTCAATTTATATCATAAACTAAGAAATGAAATTTAAAATAATTTTACTATTACATAAATGATAAATATTATATAAGCACATAAATCATACATAATTTAAATATCCAGAAAAAAATCCGCTCTAACTGCTTTACATACATGAAAGTTTATTTGGTTATTTGACCAATAGCTAAACCCCCATTAGGGGCCATTAGTACATTGGAACTGTGCTGGTCGGATTTGGTAAAGTAAAATTTTGTGCTTTCTTTAATTTCCTCGCAAGTGGGCTAAAGGCCCAAAGGAAGACAAATGAACAAACAATTAGGTATCAAATACAAATAAACATCAAAGCAAGGGAAAATGAACACACTAAGTTTGGTAAATGTTATCTGTAACAGGCTAATATATACACATACAATTCTGAGCCACTGAAATCAGTCGGTGGATCGATAATTTTGGTCAAATGGGACACACTATTAACTCAGCAATGCTAGCAGAAGAATGTCCTGGTTTTTTCTTCCTGTCATGCATTCCTTTGGGCTGTCTGTTAGAGCGTGCCAGGTTTTCCTAATGTTTGAAGATAATGTTCATTTAATGGGGAGTCCTGTTAGTGAGGGACTTTAACTTTCTTTTAATTTAAGAATTCCCATAGGTACTACGCAAAACTAAGTTTCTTCTCTATTCTCATTTCTAGTGCTCAAGACAGTTAATTTATTAATATTATGACACAAGCAAGATAAAGGGTGTAACAGAAAACAAATCAGTGGGGTCGTATGCTTACCAACACTCTTAAGATTCTAAGACATCTCTTGCAAAACCGATTCATGATATCTATTCCAGATCATACGCACTGCATTGGTCACACAGATTACAGCTGCAGACTTCTAACATGAAATCCACACACAAGTACACGGACCCACGTGGAGGCCTAAGCCCCTTATTTCCTGCTTCTCTCCACTGTCTTGTTTTCAAGCAGCTGCTGGTGTACCATGAGAACCTGACTTAATACTAAGTGTCCATACCAAAGGTAAGGGAATTTTTTTCAAGATCTCAGAATCAGATCAAGGGAACGGTGGGTCATATTTGTGCATTGAATTCACTGTTATTTTCCTGACTGGTATCTTGAAATAATTTATCTTCTTTGATCCACAATTCAATGTCTGTCCCTACAGCATAATATAACATCGGTTATCTCAAACAATGATCTGGCTTAATTCCTGGCCAAGGTGCATATTAGTTTTTGGAAAGAAACTGAATACATATTGTAAAAGTGTATTAGCTCTTTCAAGCCAAAGGGGAGTGATTAAATAGATGACTTCTCCAGGGGTGGAGGCCTTCAAGTGGGGCAAGATGAGGAGGCAGAGAATCCTAAGCACTCTGCTTCATTTTCTTGTGAGCAAAAAACATGAGACAGTGTCCTTTGTTTTTGCTTCTGGTATTCTTTGTTCCACCCGGCAAAGATTAGAAGCAGGGGCTGAGGAAAGAGAGCAGGAAAGGAAACAAAACAGGAGGGAAACTGCTAAGTCATGTTTTCCTTTCTTCCTTTCAAGCCACTGAATGTCCTAACTGGTACTTTCTTTACACTGAATGTCCTAACTGGTACTTTCTTTATACCAAACCATCTAATAAAGGGCATCAGGGCCACTGAGCAAGATACCCATGTCTATAACTGGAGTGATCCAGGATGCAGTCCACAGATGAATTCTTTAAAATCGCTATAAGCCATGACCTCATTGCCTACACAGAGTGGAGAATTCCCACCACAGCTATTGTCTTGCTATGTCACTGTGCTGATGCAAGCATGAGAATATACATAATCATACACACATACATGTACATTGTGTGTGTGTGCACGTGTATGTGTGTTCTGCTAGAGTCACAGCATGAAGACATGATAAAGGCCTTCTAGGATAACGGGTCAGAGTTAACCTCTAGAAAGAAACCTCTAGAAAGAAAACTGATCAAAAAAACCTATAAAATAGAAAAAAAAAAGATAGCCCTCTAGTGAGGTAGCATTATTTCTAAGGATGAACCAAAACCTTCATAAGAATAACCATGCCATGTTACACATGGGACCAACTAAGTCAATTTTATCAGCCTCTTCTTTTTGTAATGTTAAAATAATTGACAGATAAAAATTACATATTTAAGGTGTATTATGTGGTAATCAGATATACACATATATTTTACAATGATTGAGCACATACTTCACATTAGCACTTGACTTCGGACAGGGTCTCTTCCCCTAAGATGCTGTCATTCTACTGGGTTTATGTCCAGTCTAAGAAGGCCAAGGACATATTTTACCATTTGCTCCATTGCCAAATGACAAAGTGAAGCCACCATTCAGAAGGAAGATCTGGTTCAGGGTGCTTGCTATTTTTAATTTTTTTAAATTGTGGTAAAATGTACATAACACAAAATTTGCCATTGTAATTTTTGTAAGGATATAATTCAATGGCATTAATTACATTCATAATGTATGCAACCATCTTCACTATTTCCAAAATGTTTTCATCACCCCAAAGAAGGTCTCTGTAACCATTAATAACTCCTCATTCCTCCCTCCCCTAGCCCCTAGTAACGTCTAATCTGCTTTCGATCTCTATGAATTTGCCTGTTCTAGATACAAGTGGAATTACACAATATTATTTCTTCTGTGTCTAGCTTATTCCACCTAGCATAATGTCTTCAAGGTTCACCCACATTGTTTCATCTATCCATGTTTCATTCCTTTTCATGGCTGAATAATATTCCACTCTGTGTGTATACCATATTTTGTTTATTCATTCATCTGCTGATGAACACTTGGGGTGCTTCCATCTTTTGGCTATTGTGAATGCTGCTGCAATGACAGAGTGCTGGAATTTGACTGCTTGTGGTTTTTCACTTTTGAACTTCTACTGCTTGTTGTTTCCAGCTGAAATCAGATCCAGCTCTGTGGCTAGAGCAGAGAACAAGGCACACAGCAGTCTTCCAGGAGAGAAAGGAGACAGTCCCACTGCTGAGTCAGCAACTGCCCTGCTGCAGCCCCAGGATAGGCAGAGAGCTTGGGTTTAGGGAAAGGATTCCACCGAGTATAGTGTTACCTCTGAGCAGGGCTGTACGGCCAGTGCTACTGGCCAAAGTGAATTCAGAACAGCAAAGCAGCAGATGTCACAAATGCTAACAGAGCAGATGCAGATCACAGGATCCCTGCACACACCTGCTGCAAAGCCCCCCTCTTCAACAGCCAGTGGATGCCTAGGGGATTCCCCTTCTTGCCTAAATGGGGACTCACTACTTTCTCTGTGGGAAAGGCCAGAGCTGCAGCCTCAACTGAGATGGATAGAGCCAGAAGGACTGTCCCACTCAACACCACACAAGCAAAACGAAAATGTGAAATGGAAATTCCTATTTTAACACATACAGGGCCCTGAAGCATAGAAATCATTTAAGTCGATTTAGCTAAAAGCTAAGCAGAGAAAGAATTAAAAAGAAGTCATCTGTTGGGCATGGTGGCTCAGGCCTGTAACCCCAGCACTTTGGGAGGCCGAGGTAGGCGGATCGCTTGAGGTCAGGAGTTCAAGATCAGCCTGGCCAACATGGCGAAACCCTGTCTGTACTAAAAATACAAAAATTAGGCAGGTGTGGTGGCACATGCCTGTAGTCTTAGCTACTCCAGAGGCTGTGGTATGAGAATCTCTTTAACCCGGGGGGTAGAGCTTGCAGTGAACCAAAATCGCGCCACTGCATTCCGGCCTGAGGAACAGGGCAGGACTCTGTCTCAAATAAAATAAAATAAAAGTTATCTAAGTTGATCAGCAATCATTCCACATACCAACTTTTTATTGGTGGAGAAGGGTTTTCTTAAACAAAAATCTTAATTAAAATCAATCCATTGTGCATTATTCCTAGAGGATGTAATAGCTAATAATAAAAAGAGGAAAAGAACATGACTTTCACACAGTTCTCCCTTTTATTTTTTTGGAGATAGAGTATTACTCTGTTGCCCAGGATGCAGTGCAGTGGTACGATCTCGCCTCACTGCAACCTCTACCTTCTGGATCTCAGCTTACTGCAACCTCTGCCTTCCGAGTTCAAATGCTTCTTGTGCCTCATCCTCCTGAGAAGCTGGGATTACAGGCATGCGCCTTATGCCCAGCTAACTTTTGAATTTTTAGTAGAGACAGGGTTTTGCCATGTTGGCCAGACTGGTCTCAAACTTTTGGCCTCAAGTGACCCACTTACCTCAGCCTCCCAAAATGCTGGGGTTACTGGCATGAGCCACCGCACCTGGCCCCACGTGTCCTCTTAAACCCAGAGAAGGTAGCAGAAGGCTGAAAGTCATGTTTTCCTTTCTTCCTTTCAAGTCACTGAATGTCCTAACTGGTACTTTCTTTACACCAAACTATCTAACAAGTGGCCTCAGGGCCACTGAGCAAAATACCCATGTCTATAACTGGAGTGATCCAGGATGCAGTCCATAGATGAATTCTTTAAAATCGCTATAAGCCATGACCTCATTGCCTACACAGAGTGGAGAATTCCCACTGGAGGGCATGGAGCCAGAAGTAAGGCTTGGGCCTGAATTCTGGCTTTACTAACTGGATGGTTGAGCTTGATGAAGTTCCTTTTTGCATACCTCAGTTTCTTCATCTGTAAAATGGGTAATAGTCAAGATAGACGCGTATCATGAGAAAAAAATGAAGTAAATAAGTAAATCGCTTGGAATGGTACACACATAAATAATCAATTAGCTATGAATCATCCTCTCTAATAATATTCTTAATAATTCAATTTAATTCAACAAATACATGCTGAACTTATTGTATGCAAAGGATTATGGTTAGCACTAAAAAAAAAAAAAGACACAATTCATATTAGGCTAGGGAGATAAAGCACAAATAAATGGAATGAAACATAAATGCAGTATGAGGGTGGGCAGTGGCTCCTGCCTGCAATCTCAACACTTTGGGAGGCTGAGGCAGGAAGATCTTTTGAGGCCAGGAGTTCAAGACAATATAGCGAGATCATGTCTTGACAAAAAATATAATTTAAAAAAATTAGCCAGTTGTGATGGTGTGCACCTGTAGTCCCAGCTAGTTGGGAGGTTGAGGCCAGAGGATCACCTGAGCCCCGGTGTTCGAGGCTGCAGTGAGCCATGATGGTGCCACTGCACTCCAGCCTAGGTGACAGAGAGACCCTGTCTCTAAAAAATAAAAATAAATTTCTAAAAATCCAGTATGATTACTTTCAAAATGGGATCCTTAAGTGACATTTTCAAACACTGTTTTATTTTCTTTTTTAAGAGTATTTTATTCTACTTTTTGGGGGGAGGGTAAAGGGACTTGGGATCTGAAGATACTTGTCCAAGGTCAAAGGGTTGACCAACATCCAAACACTACTTTCTTCACAAAACTTCATTATTGTTTAGTATGACTGCTTTTTTAAACACTGGTAATAAAAATATTTAGGTTGATTGGAAACAATCAAGCCTGTCTTCTGCACTTGATGATCAACTCCATGAGGGTAGGCTCCATGTCTGCCTTGTCCCCTCCCAAAGTAGGACTGTGCAGGGTATGTTAAATGTGTTGAAATAAGAGAAGTAACTGCATGAATAAACTAGAAATTTATTCCTAATGGAATATCCCTGGTCCATAACATTTTCTAATAAGCACTATCCCCTCCTTACCAGCACCATTCAAATCTGTACCACCCACCAAGAAACAAGAGCGTTTTTACACAATGGCTACGTGTAGAACCTCCACACTACCTACAGAGTCCCTATGGTGACATGCTATAAAGTCCTCCGTATTTGCTTCCACTAACTGGGTGGTTGAAAATAATAAAAATTTATTATCTGACAGTTTTGGAAGCTAAAAGTCTGAAATCAAGGTGTCATCAGGGCCATGCTCCCTGCAAGGGCTCCATGGAGACTCTGATCCATGCCTCTGTCCTCACTTCTCGTAGTTGCCAGCAATCCTTGGCATTGGTTGGTTTGTGCCAGCAGAACTCCAGGTGCAGCCTCAGTCATCACATGGCTGTCTTCCCTCTGTGTGCCTCTGTGTCTCTTTTCATAAGGACATCAGTCATATTAGATCGGGGGTCACCCTACTCAGTATGTCCCTATCTTAAAATTTATTTTATGTGCAACAACCCTATTTCCAAATAAGGTCACATGCTGATGTTCCAGGAAGGACATACATTGTGGGGTGAGGAGGAGGACATTCTGCAACCCAGCAGATACTCCAACATTATTTTCTGCAGAATTAAATAGCAGAAAATCCTACGCTGAGTCTCTCAAATGATCATTTGTTCAAGTTTCGTTGTATGGCAGTATTATTATGGGTGGAAAATAAAGATGAGCAAGTAAGATTGAATGTATCGTGGAATGCTAGAAATCTCAAAGAGTCCCCCAGCTTGTGAAAAAGCAGGCACTTGGCACCCCAGCATGTCTGGTTTCAAGTCTAAAAGAGCAGGCAATATGTCACTAAAGGTACCAGGGCAGAGCCTCCCCTTCCCACACACCCACCTACAGGCCTTTAGGCAATTGTGCAAAAGTTAACACAGATGCCAGCTGACACTGAGACAGATGCTGCTGCGGCTGCTGACAGATGGTGCTTCACAGCTGGGTTTCTGAAGAGAGTAATGAGAAGATCAGAGCGCTGGATGGGCTAAGGGTACATGCATTAACACAAGAATTTCCATTGTAATACAAATCAATCAAAAGTCATTTTATGCTAATAACATCACTACAATTTGCACCACTCCCAGATCTCAGATTTGCACCAATAACTCCCAGATCTCACCGATCATGAAAAGACTTGTGTCTTGCACAATCTGGATGTATAATAAAAGACCAGTGTTCTTTCTAAAGTTCATTGGTGGTTCTACACAATCTGGGAGCACCTTAGATGCCATGTGTTCATTTCTTGGCATCAAGAGCCTCTGGTGTCAATAAATCCATAACTGCCTCTTCTGAGTCACTCATTCATTCATTCAACGTCCCATGTTACACACAATTCCATGACCAAGCCATCTCAGCCATAAAGGTTATTTCTTGCAGGATTTTGGGAGTAGGGAAACAGTGGAGAAAATACTAGTATTGCCTTTCAACAGAGAATGTAGTGAAAAGAGAGGCAGCATTATCCTTTGAGTCTGTGTGGCTGTATGTGGCTCAACCCCAGCAAAAGACAGACAGACAGTTATAGACCTTTGTGCCTTACTGTCACTCATTTATTTTTGAGGGTTTTCATACAAAGCATATTTACCTTATCACTGAAGATCAGTCTAAATTAGCGAAAATTCTGAACAATAAATTTTAAAAGGCATTGATTCTCCTCCTTTCATGCATGGCATAATCCTATCAACAGTATAAGAAAAAAAGGGATTATATATTTAAGATCTTAATCTTATTTAATGCAAAACAATTTTAAGATCCCGGTAAGTTTCCCACCTCTCATTGCCCATTTATCAAAGAATCATAAGCAAAAGTTGACTATCAAAATTCTGTATCAAGAAATGAGAAGGTTCAAACAGTCCTTTTTGGTAAAGAGAATTATAACTGAGAAATAAAAATAAAATTCTAAGGCCCCCTACCAAATGAACAGACCCCCACTCTTGGTCAAGGGGACTCCAGAAAAACCTTGGAAGCTGATTTCCCAGCCGTGACAGGAAGGGAGGGTGGGCGTGCCTTGTTATACCCCTCCCTCACTTTCTTCCCCAAGGGTTAAAAGAGAAATAAACCTTTTCAAAAGACAGCATTATTCACAATAGCAAAGACTGGGAACCAACCCAAATGTCCAACAACGATAGAATGGATTAAGAAAATGTGGCACATATATACCATGGAATACTATGCAGCCATAAAAAATGATGAGTTCATGTCCTTTGTAGGGACATGGATGAAACTGGAAAACATCATTCTCAGTAAACTATCGCAAGGACAAAAAACCAAACACCGCATGTTCTCACTCATAGGTGGGAATTGAACAATGAGAACTCATGGACACAGGAAGGGGGACATCATACTCTGGGGACTGTTGTGGGGTGGGGGAAGGGGGGAGGGACAGCATTAGGAGATATACCTAATGCTAAATGAGGAGTTAATGGGTGCAGCAAACCAACACGGCACATGGATACATATGTAACAAACCTGCACATTGTGCACATGTACCCTAAAACCTAAAGTATAATAAAATAAAATAAATTTTAAACTAAAAAAAAAAAAAAAACAAAAAAACACAAAAGACTGCACCACTGATATCAACCAACTGCCTGACGGTGCCCCTCCCTTCTGTGGTTCTGATAATCCAATCCACCAGCATTCCTTCCTGATAAGAGACAACTGACCACAGAGTGGTTCTGGCCAGTCTACAGAGGATACCCAGTGAAGGTTTTCATGTCCTCTGCTTCACCTTTTGACAACAGATGGCTGAAAACACCACCCTTGGATAATCCTAATGCTGCCATTTTTTGAACATGGGTCCTATGAGGCAGCATCAATTGAGCATGTGCATGTTTCTCCTTTCGTCAATATTCATGACTGCTCCTATAGCTTATTGAATATGTGTATTTGGCCATCTCATTAAGTATAAATCCCTGTGCTATTCTTCCCACCCTTGACATGTCTGTTTCTGGCTTCTAACCAGAGGCTACGCTTTCCCACCTATCATAATGGCCACCCTGCAGGCTGCAACCCTTTCTGAGAAATAAACCTCTCCTTTCCAAATTTAGGAACCTCGTCATTTTTCAGCTGACATAACAAACAAGTTTTCCTACCACAGAAAACTAAATATAGCTAAAGACTGAAATGCAGAAAGTGAAATCTACAGCTCAATTTCACACTTACTACCTTAATAACTGGGGAGCCCTGAGTAAGCTACCTTAATGCTTTTCAGCATCTATTCCTGTACCTCTGATTGGGGAAAGGAAAACCGGAGAAGATCATCTTCATGACCCATTTCAGCTTTCCGCACTCACATTCTTCACTTCTCTCTGCCCAAAATGTCGTCAACCTTCTAGCAAAACTACAAACCACTTTACAATCCCAAACCATGATCCAAAAAGACCTAAAAGTTAAGAGGAAGAATGGATAAGATAGGGTTTTTAGCCAACTTTCTCCTCCTAAATTGAAATTTTGTGTGTGTTTGTGTGTAACATGTACACACACACACATAAATATATATATATATATGCATACATACATACACGCACATACAAACACACACATATATATCCACATATGTGTATTTCAGCCACCAAAGCATAGCTGGATTATTTCACTGCTGTCTCTTCTCTTTGGGGGTGTGACTTTTGAATTTGAGAATCTAATATGATCTTCTTAGTCCCCAAATGAAGGTCCCAATTTTATTACCTGCTATGTCCCCTAAGACCATCATTATTTTCCTCCCTGTCTCTTCCACTGTCCTTGCAGCAGGAGGCTTCCTTTGGCCCATGGTGGGAAGCTGCAATTCTATTTAACAGGAGTAAAAGTGATCACATCCACCAGTAGGCATCTCTGAGCACAGAGAAACAGAGAAAGTATAAATGGCAGCTACAGAGTACCTCACAGATAACCAGAATCTTTCTACTACTATAATTTGTAGGAAGGAGGAGCTACAAGAGTACACTGAATGCAGCAATTGCTCTCACTTCTGAATCCATTTCATCCCTAACTTTGTGTTGCTGCCACATGGTTGGGTGAGACTGATGTCACCTCTATTCTATCAAGGTTTATTTACCCCAAGCCCATCAACACAGACCCATCCTCATTGCCCAGTGATTGCTCAGGAAGACAAAGAGGGGGAGTGAGGGGCAGATAAATGATCAAAGTTATTCACTGGTAAAGAAAGAGATGCATGCTCTCTTTCTCTCCCTCTGGATATAACCATAGGCCTTGCTGGACGCCATACTCTATTACAAAGGAGAGTCAACAATTTCAATAAAAATGCACATGGCAAAACAATGACAAAAAAAATCAGGTAAGGATATCACTGAGCCATTACCAGTTCAATGGGTCCCAACACCCGTCCTACCACTGGACTTCTGTTATGTGAACCAAGAAAAGACAGTCTGTCTGCTGCACCTGGTGGTAAACGTTGGAACTGCAGCAATTGTATGCTTACCAAAGCTGTATCTCAAATTTGAGGGAAAAAAAGTCCTCATCCTAAAGGTACGATACTTTTTTCCATATGAAAAGAGTATTTTTTAATTTTAGAGACTGACTCTATGAAAGGTTGAATAAGTATAAAGTAATAATTTTGAGAGTGATGGATTGTAACGTTTTAAATAAGCATAACCAAGTAGAAATAAGAAGCATTATACTTAGCCACATGATGAATCTGATAAGGCTGGAAAACAGTTTAATGTACTCTGGGTAATAAACAGATGACCTGGTAGGTCTGTTTCCTCTTTGAAAAACTTTAATTCAGCTTCCACCTATAATCTATGATGTATTTTTCAAAGCTTTATGCATTTTTTAAAAAATCACTCCCCCTAAATTTTGCATTTACAGCCCTTTTATCATATAAATTGCGGTCATAACCTAAGTTAAGGTTTGCAGCAGCCAGTGAAGGGAAAGGTCTGGCTTCTATAAAAGGAGATACATTAAGCAAAATAAATCTTGCTTGAAACTGGAATAGTTCTTGAATATAACAACTTAGGAGCTAATCTCTCTTCTCTTTTGAAAATATAATAGCTTTGCCTTTGAGCCAGAATAGACCAAATAGTCCAGGGATAGCTGTTATTCCTTTTCTCATTCTTTTTCTTGATGTACTGACACTTGATTAATAATTGCAAAATTCCTGAGAATTCTTTTCCCAAACTCTTCTAGCATGAAGGCATCACTTCATCCATAAAGGTGAAGGAAACATTCGAACTACTCTTCCCTCTAGTCTAAAGGAAGAACAGGGCCAGGGATTGAAGCTTTCAATCTACACATTAAAATATTTCTCTTCTCTAGGCCTTCTTCACACACCTTCTTGTAAAACTTTGTTGGAACGTAATTTATAGGCTTTCAACTCATTGAAATGAAAAGAATTTCAGGCATTTGAGATGGTTTTTTTTTTTTTTCCAAAATGATATTATGTAGAGAGATATTTTCACATGTATGGTTTGGGACAGGCAGAATAAGCTTACTGGCTTCAAGATTTATATATCCTTTATAAAAATGAGATGCAATCAAGTATTTGGGCCTAAGTGTTTTCCCTCCTATCCCTGGCACCTATTTTAACATATAGGAAATAGAGGCAAAACCAAATCGCTGTATTTTTATTCTCTGCTCTCAACACAACATAGTTGCTTCTGTGACTTCTGGTCACCAAAATGTGTGCGGATGGTGGTTTCTCCCCACCAACAAGCAAGCAATCAATCAATTCTGCAGCAGATTCTCCAGCTGGGTATCCTAGAATTCAATTCAATTCTGATGCTATCTACCTAAAGATAGTGTCAGATTTTACAGGTTAAGGGCTCAGTCCCACAAGGCTGCCCCCACTTTATATGCCAATCACATGTCCCGCCCACTCATACTTCTAATCAACTGGCTACAAAATGAGGTTTCCATGACCTCCTCCTTGGGTTTGATTAATTTGCTAGGACAGTTCACAGAACTTAGGCAAACACTTACTTAGGTTTACTGGCTCACTATAAAGGATACTGCAAAGGATACAGATGAAGAGATGCACAGGGCGAGGTATGTGGGAAGGGCATGGAGCGTCCATGCCCTCTCTGGGTGCACCACCCTCCAGGAAGTTCCATGCATTCAGCTATCTGGAAGCTCTCCTAGCCCTGTCCTTTTGAGTCTTATGGAGGCTTCATTACATAGGCATGATTGATTTCATCATTAGCCATTGGTGATCAACTCAACCTTCAGCCCTTCTCCCTGCCTTGGGGATTCTGTGCCCAGAATGCAGGGGAAATAAAGTCAGTCTTTTACTCTGGTTCAGGCAGGCACTGCCCTTGTGGGTTTGGAATAGGAACATATGGTATGCACAACTTTGTAAATTTTTTTCTTAATTTAATTCAAGCATTTACTTTTCAAGTGCCTTACCAAATTCTTACTTATTTTTGTGGAGACAGGGTCCCACTATGTTACCCAGGCTTGGTTTGAACTCCTGGGCTCAAGCAATCTCTCCTGCCTTGGCCTACCTAAACTCTGAATTGACATTTATTTTTATTTTAATGTGAAGAAAAGCCATATAAAAAAAGGAGAAAAGAATTAGTGCTGAATAATTACTCATCTATTAAAAACAAAAAAGACTCTATACATACCACACAAAAATGAATTATACCATGCTTTTTTAGTCTAAAGGCAGAATGTACTTTAAAAATGCCTTTTTCTTAGTTATTTCAGAAGCATACCTTAGCCCAGTTTTGGCATGACCATTCATTCTGATTTAACTGGTTTCATGCAATAGAGTCAACAGTCCTTGATTTTACAGACAAGAGTGCTTCATTCTAATTCTAACTGTGTACTTGAACAAACCCCTTAATATCTGTAAGTCTCCATTTTTCCTTTCTGTCATGCAAGAGGATTAGGACTGCAACGTCCCCTTAACTCTTACAGCAGCCCCAATGAGTGTGTTCTGCAATCTTGTTATTTCACCAAATCCCATCTACCTGCTGAGATAGGACCCATGGGACTATTCTCACTGACCTCAGGAATAAACTAAGGTAAGGACTGTATAACTATCCCAGAGCTTGTAAGAAAAATCTCCAGGCATCAGAGACCTCACCACCACGCCACATCATCTCCTTAGATTTTTATTGTAGCCTTGGATGAAAAGCCCAGATGCTAGAATCAATGCACTTCGATCTTTTTGCTACTATCCATCAGCTTGATTTTGGAAAGATGCTTAACTCTCTGCCTCAGTGTTCTTATTTATAAAATGGTGTCCCAGATTTTCTATGAATTAACACATGTAAAGCAACTAGTTTGAGGCTTGGCACATAGTAAGTGCTCAATAAACGTTACCTAGTAATACTGTTGCAAGAGTGCAAATAAATACAGTTGTATAATACTTCCAAATTAAATCCCTCCATCAGCACTGCAATCTAAATAATTTATTCTGAATTAATTATCAAATTAAGGAATTCAGGCCAGATCTCTCCTGGTGCTTCTTTCCTCCCTGTACCTCAGCCGATCTGGTCCGCCTGCAATTCCCCACACTCGTCACATGCAGCACTGCTTCATACCCCTGCTTAGAATGACATCTCTTCCCCTCCCGATCCATTTTCAACTCCTCCACAGCAGCCTTTCTGGGTCTCTGAGATCCCTTCCCCACTTGGAATGTTGTACCATTTACAGTCATTTGGCACTTAACGTAGTAATAATCACAACTGACACTTATAGTACTCTTGGGATTATACTAATTTGTTTTTATGTATATTTTCTCACTGCACTGCATTCCTATCTTCTTACATGCCCTGGGATCATAGTCTTGTACACACTGCAGCTGGCGAAAAGACTACGCGTGGAGCCCATGGGAGAAGTTTACTGATGCTGATGGCAATGTTCTAGATACTGGGAAACAAAAGCAAAAAGGTCAGGGTGAACCTCTTGTCACATACAGGTATTTATTTTTAAATGTAAGGCTGACTAGGATTCCACATCACTATGACAGATGCACAGAGGATCATAGCAAGGCAACTAAACTTAGCAATGGGAATGGACACACAGAGAATCAGAGGAGACAGCATTTCTCCTGCAATCAGGAACTTTTGTAGCATGCAAAGAAGAGAGGTTGTTCTGATATTGTTGTCAGCAATAGCTAGAGTATATGTCACTAGTACAGGTTATATGCAAAGAGCCAGTCTATAACTCTGAAAACCTGATTCCCGGAACATTTCCAGAGCAGTCTGTGAGTCTCTATTTTGGACTGGCCCCTTCTCTAGCAGCAGCCTCTTCAGTTCCCTGAAGCCGTACTGCAGCTCCAATACCAAGGACAAGCCCACTGTCTCCCACCTCCATCCCCAGTGTGAGCTGGTAGTAGCAATCACGCTCCTGTTCCTAGCCCTGGGCGACACACATCAGGAATTCAGACTGTCTGGTGAGATGCCAATGGGTACTCCCATCACTCACACAAAACATACCTCCCTTACCACCGTGTAAGAAATGGAAACACCATTTCAAAGAGTAGTTTTCTGGCCTGGACCGCCCAAGATCAGAACAGATAACTTTTAACCTTTTCAACTGTTTACTTTTCAAATGCCTTACCAAATTCTTGACCTCTCTGACCCACCATGTGTCCGCCCTCCACGTTCAATGAAAAGCCTGGAAAACCAAGATGTGAAACCTCCTGTTTAGCCTTCTCAACCTCATTCAAAAGGACAATATTTCCCTTTCATTGCATGGTGCAGCAGTGGAGACAAATGCTTTAAAAACTTGCCCAATTAATCACTCAAATAAACTCCACCAACAAAAAAATACTAAGTGTCTAATGTATATAGAACATATTGTGAGCACTGGACAAAGTCATTTAGTCTAAGGGAAGAAATGAGTAGAATGAATCTTTAGTATAATGTCGAACCATAAGAAATTGCCATTTTCATAGGTTAAAAAGGTTCAGAATCAACACTGTCATATGGTTCAAACTAATTATAAACATTTCTTTGGGGTTACCTTCCAAGGTTGGTATTGAGTATGAAAATAACTAAACTTCATTGGATAGTGCCCAAGATGTAGTTACATACACTGAATTTTTCTCTAGAGTATATAATGCCATCCATAGTGAGTTGCCAATTAGCATATTTGGAGAAATAGCATATATTCAGCCTAAAGAGAACAAATTCACCAACTCCAAAAAGGGATAAAAAATATTTGTTACACAAATTAAACAAATTCAAAACAAAAAAAAATGTACATTTTTAAGTCTATCTCTTAAACTATTTAGCTTTTTATAAAAGCTAGGAAAATCAGCTATTAAGTGCTAATCTAAATCTTTGCACCAGAAAACTTAATGAGAATTCCACACCAAGCAGAGAAAGACTATAAGACCTGCTTATTTCTTTTTTGAGATGGAGTCTACCTCTGTCGCCCAGACTGGAGTGCGGTGGGGCAATCTTAGATCACTGCAGCCTCCGCCTCCTGGGTTCAAGCAATTCTCCTGCCTCAGCCTCCCTAGAAGCTGGGATTACAGGTACCCACCACCACACCTGGCTAATTTTCGTATTTTTAGTAGAGACAGAGTCTCACAATGTTGGCCAGGCAGGTCTTGAACTCCTGACCTCAGGTGATCCACCTGCCTCGGCCTCCCAAAGTGCTGGGATTATAGGTGTGAGCCACCACGCCCTGCCCAGGTCTGCTTATTTCTAAAGGAGAGGCAGCTAGCAGAAACAATCCAGAGGAAGTGAGAGGGAGGAAGGGGCATGCAGGGAACAAAATGGCAAGCAAATATTCACCAGCTGATCCCTGTAAAGTTAACTGGCTTCAGTCTGTCCACTTTTCACTTTAAAGGCTCTAAAATTTCAAATGTTTTCTAGGACTGGTACTCTATCAGGAGAATGGTTTTACTGCCTCGCCTGAAGTATTTCCCAGTATTCAACCAAATGCCTAACCATACAGCAGCCTACAGCTGATCACACTTCCCTTGTGTGTGATATGCATCTTATCCTGGACTCTGTCTTCCATCACTACTCTTTTTGGTTTTCATTTACAAGTACAAACAAAATTTTAGCTCGAGGCTAAAATCTGAGGTAAACAGACTATCCATTATACACTACAAATAATGACCTCTCACTAATAAAATTTCTTTTCTCTCTGTGACCTAAAGGTTAGGAGCATAATTTTCCATTTTTAATTTATATAGAAAACAAACAACTCCAAAAACTAAAGGTCTGGACTAGATGTGTAGACAAATCTCCTCCTCCCTCTGATAAGCCGGGTCTTCAAATCTGTTATTATAAAACACACTTAGGGATAAATGGCACAACTTTTTCATGAGGCTCTCAGCGGTACTCACATTTTAAATGGAGAGCCTGAACTTAAACTGCAAAATAGTGTAGGTTTCGGGCACTCTATAGAAAAAAAGAATATTTGTGATGGCGTCAAGCTGTGTAGTTGGCACTTTATATATATAATCTGACATTTAATCTTCACAATGAGCTTATGGGCTAAGCATTATTACCTCTATTTTCAAGGTGAGAGAACTGGAGCACAGGAATTTAAACTGCCCATGATCAGTGGGCAACTGTATCCCAGAGCCAGGTCCATCTCACTCCAAAACTCATCTCCATGCCGATGCTGTTCCATCAAAAGTTAAACAGATGACCTACCAAGTTTGTGGGTGAAGAATACAAAACTGGGGCAGAAGATGGACAGACAGAAGGCCTAAATTCTAGGCCATGTTCTAGAATTTTTCAGGTAAGAGACTTAAGTTCTCTGAGCCTCATTTCCTCAGAGCATGAACATAGTAGGTGTCCAATGTAGACTTGTTGAGCTCAAAGATTATTATGTGTCTCTGAGATGCTTCAGTGTAGTGGGCTTTAGAATGACCCTTCTACCACAGTAGCCAGATGGCTAAAGATGTGGCCAACCTCGGGCACGGTGGCTCACACCTGTAATCCCAGCACTTCGGGTGGCCGAGGTGGGCAGATCACAAGGTCAAGAGATTGAGACCATCCTGGCCAATATGGTGAAACCCCATCTCTACTAAAAATACAAAGAATTAGCTGGGTGTGGTGGTGGGCGCCTGTAGTCCCAGCTACTCGGAGAGGCTGAGGCAGGAGAATCGCTTGAACCCGGGAGGTGGAGGTTGCAGTGAGCCAAGATCATGCCACTGCACTCCAGCCTGGTGACAGAGCAAGACTCGTCTCAAAAATAAATAAATAAATAAATAAATAAATAAGAGGCGAACCTTATTCTTTGCAAATTTCAAGACTCACATCACAAGATCTGGGGCAGAGAGGACTGATGTTATTTGAGCTCCTGTCCCTGCCAAGTGCGGGAGAAAAACGGAAGCTGCCACTTCTCGACACGGGCTTTGGTCATAGGCCATTTACCCTCAGCCTTCCTAGGTGCCCAAGCCCTTAACAAGAATATTATTTTCATTTTATAAGGTGCAATTTCTACTTGAATGCCTAGCCCCATGGTCTGTAAAATTCTCTAGTCTTTTTTTTTTTTTTTTTTTTTTTTTTTGAGACAGAGTCTCGCTTTCTCGCCCAGGCAGGAGTGCAGTGGCGCAGTCTCAGCTCACTGCAAACTCCACCTCCCAGGTTCACCCCATTCTCCTGCCTCAGCCTCCCGAGAAGCTGGGACTACAGGCGTCTGCCACCACGCCTGGCTAATTTTTTGTATTTTTAGTAGAGACAGGGTTTCACCATGTTAGCCAGGATGGTCTCGATCTCCTGACCTAGTGATCCACCCACCTCGGCCTCCCAAAGTGCTGGGATTACAGGTGTGAGCCACTGCGCCCAGCCTAAATTCTCCAGTCTTAATGAAAAACTGTCACAATCTGCTACCACCCATGGGCAAAATGGAATTATAATCATTCAAGTCTGAGGAAATGCTAGGCCCCAGGAAAACCAGATCTGAATTTATGAAATACTACGGGAATCAAAAGGGCAAGCTATGGTCCTTGTGGTCCTAGACTTGTTATTTACACAATTAAAAATCTGCTTTCTTTATAAAGAATTCTTTATCCTATAATAATAAAAAGGAAAAAGAGACAGAACATAAAATAATAATACAACTTTTAGGTTAACTAGAAGCATTTTCCCCAATAAAGCTATGTGACTCAGTAATTTATATTGATCTGGTTCCTGCTTTATCGAGCAGGACTTAGGAGCTGGGAACCTAACAGTGGCATCATCTCTGCTCTCAACACCTCTCAACACATCCACACTCCAGGGGAGGACTAATCTGATCACGGTAATCACCACTACAGTGGCTATAAAGGCAAGTTGCTCAGACCTGGTTAGGGGCAGTAAGGTGATCTGGAAAGTTACACAATGGAAAATGTGCATCCCAAGGAGAATGAGAGTCCCAGAAGCAAAAGGGAACATGGAGCATTCAACAACCACAGATTATTTACTAGGGCTAGAGAAGACAGATAAAAGAGAAAAAGGAGGTGGGAGGTAGAGGTGAAACCTAAAGTCTTGCAGACCATGGTAGGGAACTTGAACTCTATCCAGAGAGCAGTGAGGAACCTTTGAGGGATTATAACAAGCAGACTGGCATATCAGATTGCAGAAAGCTAGGTCGAGCTTAGAGAATAGACTGGAGGTAGTAAAAGTAGAGGCAGTGAGTCTGGTTAGAAAGCCGTTATGGAGGTAGCGATAATGGTTGAAAATAAATCAATAAATCCAAGAGATGTAAATCCAGTAGAAACACAAGGAATCTGTGATTGGACAGATGAGGCAGCAGAGAAATTCCAGGTGGCACCTAGGATGACTTTCTCAAGTGTTCAAAGGAGTAAATGTGGCCCAGTCTGTCCATTACTCCACAGCTCTTCCCCCTTCCAAGCATATCTTCCTAACACCATTTACTCCCAAGGTCAAAGATATCTTAAGAGAGGTTGAAAACAAAGATCATTCTTTTAAGAAAAAACATGGTAGGAACATGGGATGGTGAATGAAGTCCCAATCTTCATTGTTTTTGGAAACACAGAGGATCAAGTGAAGGCAATTATTCATAGCAACATTCATTATCTGCAGAGCACATGGAGAAGCCACTGAAGCATGTGGACCCACTGTGTTCCACAGCCACTGCTTGAATCTCATTTGTGCATCATCACCTCTGATGATGACATTGAGGACACACTGGCTATGCCATGGCTGGATTGGGAAACCAACAGGGAAATCCAGAAAACAAAGACAGCTACTCGGGCCATGCATTGGCCTGATGTTACCTCACCAAGGTACCCTCTCTTTCAGGCTTCTTAAGATAATAACTTCCAAAGCCTTTTCTTCTGATTTGAAGAACTAATAGGAAAATAAATCATGCAAATCATCAAGCCTTTTTATGTACAAATACTGTATTAGTCCTTTCTCGCGCTACTATAAAGAAATACTTGAAGCTGGGTAATTTATAAAAAAAAAAAAAAGAGGTTTAATGGGTTCACAGTTCTGTAGGCTGTATAGGAAGCATAGCCGGGGAAGCCTCAGGAAACTTACAATTATGGCGGAAGGCAAAGGGGAAGCAGGCACAACTTGCATGGCTGGAGAAAGAGGAATAGAGAGAAGGAGGAGCCACTACACACTTTTAAACAACCAGATCTTGTAAGAACTCGCTATCATGAGAAAAGCCGGGGGAAATCTGCCCCCAAGATTCAATCACCTACCACAAGGCTCCTCCTCCAACATTGGGGATTACAAATCAACATGAGATTTGGGCGGGGACAGAAATCCAAACCATATCAAATACACAGCATGATGTACTCCTCACTGCATCCACAGTGTCCAGGCAGAAATACAGACAACAAATGGTTTGCTTACTAATACCCAAGGTTACTAGACGCTGGGTCAGGAGCATGGAGTTTCTTGCTATTCTTCCTCTTGTACATCCACCTTTCTTTCTCAGTCAATATACTTTGTAGGTCATTCTATTAGTTACAACAACAAGAAATCATCTGAAATTTCTCAGGAAAAGGGCTTCTGTGATCCACAGTAGCTCACTGATTTCTATATAAAGAAAACAGATTAGTTGTGTCAGAAGGAACACAAAAATGAGTTGAGTTTTAAAAAAAGAAAGAGGTTGGAATAAAATCTTCACAGTTTGAACAAAGTAAGGATCTAATTGTATAGACCTTAAAAAACTCAGTTTAATAATTTTACCATAACCTGCATGGAAACAGATCATCTAGAGAAGTCAGAGATACACATTACAATTGGGAAGAAAGTTAAATACAAATATTCCGATTTCATGCAACCTGTTAATGAGTCAAAATTACAACATGGCAGCCGGGCGTGGTGGCTCACGCCTGTAATCCCAGCACTTTGGGAAGCCGAGGTGGGTGGATCCCTTGAGGTCAGGGGTTCGAGACCAGCCTGGCCAACATGGTGAAACTCTGTCTCTACTAAAAATACAAAAATTAGCCGGACGTGGTGGCAGGAGCCTGTAATCCCAGCTACTCGGGAGGCTGAGACAGGAGAATTGCTTGAACCTGGGAGGCAGAGGTTGCAGTGACCCAAGATCGCACCACTGCACTCCAGCCTGGGCAATGAAGAGTGAAACTCCGTCTCAAAAAAAAAAAAAAAAAAAAATTACAACATAGCTTTTGTCATGTGCCACAGTTTCTCTGTGTGATGAGCGAAGCATAGCTTTTGTCATGTGCCACAGTTTCTCTGTGTGATGAGCGAAGTCACTGATCTACACATCAATAATTTACAATGTGCAGTAAAATCAGCCTAAAATATTTCAAAGTGATAGCTTATTTTGGGAATAACAGCATTCATGTTAAAAACGTGACCATTCAGTTCTGACAGTAAATAAATCACCAGACAGTGTCTCCACAATCAACCATCATTGAGCAATAAATCTTTGGATTCAAGTGTACACCAGACATAATGCTGTAAAGTAAAAAGTCTAGTTTTACCTCAGTGCCCTCAGTTTTGCCTCTGCTGGACAGTAAATCTGATGCAAAATGAGCAAATAAGGGTGGCTGAGTTTCAAGCTGGCGTAACAGTGAGGCTTTGTCAAGGATCCCAGAATTCAGAGAGTTTTTGGGAACAACAACCAAAAAAAAAGTTTGAAAAACAAAAACATATGCTAAACAGCTGGGGAAGGAGAAATTAAAGGATGTGAAGAGCTTTCACCTTAGCTAGAAAAATATCCTATTTAATGACTTTTTCTTTTATTTGACCCATTTTAAGATTTTCTTTTTTAATCTTTAAAACTATTATCTCTAGAGGGCAAATGTTGGATGAATAAAAATACATTCATCAATTCATTCATTGTTTCATCCAATCTATGTTTAAAAAATAGTGTTTTCATCTCTTAATAGCTTTGGGACCCTAAAAAAATTATTTAAATTTGAGGTACCTTAGTTTCTTCATCTATAAAGGGGGGACAAGACTCATACATAACTCACAGGACACTTCAATGATAACTACACATATTCTGTCTCAAACACAATGCCCAAGCTGAGGTTTGCAATAATGAGCAAAGGAAACCAGATTTCCACCTTCAGAGACACAGAATACATAATTAGGAAAAATAAATAAATAAAATGGAATTTCAAATCCTGCCTGGTGCCTGGAGAAAATGCATAGGATATACTCAATGAAAGAGAGGCCTCCTTAGATAAAGGGGTCATAGTAAAAGGCTTTGCTGAGTTGTGGACCTTTGGGCTGAGACCTAAGGAATGAGCAGTCAGCCTGGCAGAGTGAAGAAGCAAGCCCATTCTAGGCCAAGGATTTGAAATACACAAAGGCCCTGACCTTACCATCAGCCGGGTGCATTCCAGTAAGTGGGGAGATACTGCGAAGGGATGAATCATGCAAGACCCAAAAGGAGCAACAGAGATTGTGTCTGTAGTCCACATGAATGTAGAAGTTACAGGCTGATTTTCCAGCAGGACAAATGGCAGGTTTTAGTTCTGAAAGATGAAGCTAGCTGCTGAGTAATGAACAGACCACTGAAGTTCAGAAGGAAATATCAGGGAGGTGAAAGAAGCCATTCCAGTGGGAGATGATGGTGGCTTGGCACAGGTAACCACTGTGGAGATGGACAGAAACAGATAGAACTTGACATACCTCTCGAAATCTCCCTAAAGGTCTGTCTTGGCAACCTATTCTCAGGCGTAAACATTAACCAGATAAACGACTGAAAAGAAAATTTAAACGGTCTCTATTCTATTAAAATTCTCCAGTTAGCTCTCTTCATGAAATTTTTAAAGTGTGTTTACCAGGATGATTTACAGTCATGAACTGATTTGACAGTTTAGCCTGACTTCTACGTGTAGTTTAGATTGAGAGCTGCAAGACTCAGTTATTTAGAAAGTAAATTCAATATGTGTAATGGTGCTATCCCTGGACTGTGGACAATTCTTCATTGTTTTCACTTTAGATGGAACTCTGAATAGTTTTTTTGAAACATGAGCTAGAGATCTGGTTCAACCAGGGGTAGTAATAAGAGGTTTCTCCATCACAGCTTCTTGGTAAAGTGTCCAAAAGTAATAACCTTGTTTTCAGCTTTCCACCCAGAGGTTAAACTAGGGAACACTTCATGAAGTTATGTTTCCATTCCAACCCATCACTTTGTGCTTTGGGAAAGAAAAGGAGGAGGCAAGAGATATTGAGAAAGAGATTGAGAAAGGGAGGGGAAGAGAAACAGAGAGGGAGAAAGAGAGAGATGGAGAGGGAGGTGGAGGGGGAGGTGAGGGGGGAGAGAGAGAGGACAAGGGGGAGGGGAGGGGAGGGGAGAAAATTTTAAAAAGGGAGGGAGTTAAGACATGATTTGTCATCACCCAGAAGTGCTAACGCTGGCTCCCAAACCTCAAGCTCTGATTCCCTCATCAATCTTAATACCCCCCAGATTCTGTGTAGAGCAAACATGGAAAGAAAAGAAAGTTCTTAGCCAAATATTGGAGCCCAACTTGGAAAAATGAGCTTTGCAATGACAGCACATATTTTTAAGCTTATTGGGATCTTACTAAGGAGACTGGCTCCAGGCCTTGTAGTTTCACATATTCCTAAGTTAATCATTTTTACATCATCTACTTTAAAATAAGCCAAAGGGAGGCTTCCTCCAGAAATAGCCATTCACTGGCATTTAACAATTAAAAACAAGATCACATTTGTGTGACTAGCCTTGAACAAGAATTTGATTTGCGTTTAATAAGATACATGCTCATGTGTAACGCATACCAATGGGTCTGAAAAAATATTTAATATGATACAACTCTAACATAAAACTGTATCACTTTTAACAAGGCATAAGGATTAGGCACAGCTAGCAACTTGATAGAGTTAGAGTTAATGGTATCTGAGCCTTGGATAGAAGAAAAATGAGTATAAATTTCCCTTCTTCCTATAAACATAGCTCAGGCATACAATCATGAGCTTCTCTACTAAAACCCCAAAGAAAAATGCAATTGAAAATGTAATTTACTATGTTTATAGTAAAGTGAGTTAGCTAATGATGACTGTTGGCACTTTTGAAATTTAACTTTTAATTTTGAACAGTTCATTCTCTTTGCTCTGCAAAATACCTTTGAGGTGTGTTAAGGTGATGAATTTTCCACGTAAGCAGGTACCTCTTCTCTCCCTGGAACAAACATGACTCTTATTTGTCACCATTTCTAAATCTTATCTTTTATATGACTCATTTAATTGGATTCCTCTCTCCCTACAAGCATGGACAATGAGTCACCCTGCATTACAATTAGGTTCATGGTTTGGTCTCAGTATACATTTCTGTCTTTCCTTTCATCTAATGCAAACTACAAATGTGTCCCCTTCTTATAGAATGTGTTGGAGGCTCTCAAACTTCACAGAGAGCAATACTTCTATCTCCCAAACTGCACTGCTTAAACAGATCTGCATTTTAAGTTAAGGAGAAGTTAACATAAATTTTAATTCTTATTAATTATAAATTATAAATCATAAATTATCTGCATTACCAGGCAGCAGAGTAGTTGAAAGGGATCCCAACTGAAGCTTTGCTGCACCTGTGTTAACTCCACAAAACTAATTTGTACTAGTAGTATGTGATTGGCAATTTCCCCTGCTCTCTCTTGCCTGCTGCCATGTAAGACATGCCTGCTTACCCTTCCGTCATGACTGTCAGTTTCCTGAGGCCTCTATAGCCATACCGAAGTGTGAGTCAATTAAAACTCTTTCCTTTGTAAATTACCCAGCCTCAGGGAATTTCTTTATAGCAGTGTGAAAATGGACTAATACAGTAAACTGGTACCAGGAGTGGGGTACTTTTATAAAGGTAACCTGAAAATGTGGAAGTACCTTTGAAATTGGGTAATGGGCAGAGGGTTGGGACAGTTTGGAGGGCCCAGAAAGAGAAAGAAAGATGTGGTCATGTGTGGAACTTGCTAGAGACTTGAATGGTTTTGACCAAAATGCTGACAGTGATGTAGACAATGAAGTCCTGGCTGAGGTGGTCTCCGATGAAGATGAGAGCTTACTGGAAACTAGAGCAAAGGTCATGCTTGCTATGGTTCAGCAAAGAGACTGGTGGCACTTTGCCCCTGCCCTAGAGATCTGTGGAACTTTGAACTTGAGAGAAATGGTCTGAAATTGGAACTTATGTTTAAAAGGGAAGCAGAGCATAAAAGTTTGGAAAATTTGCAGCCTGGCCATGCAGTAGAAAAGAAAAACCCATTTTCTGGGGAAGAAATTAATAAATAACAAGGAGTCAAATATTAATCTCCAAGACAATGGGGAAAATGTCTCCAGAGCATGTCAAGGACTTTCACAGCAGTCCCTCCCATCACAGGCCTGGAGGACTAGGAGGAAAATATTATTTTGTGGACCAGGCCCAGGGCCCAGCTGCTCTGTGCAGCCCCAAGACTTGGTGCCCTGCATCCCAGCTGCTCCAGCTTCAGCTGTGGCTAAAAGGGGTCAAGGTACAGCTCAAGCCACTGCTTCAGAGAGTGCAAGCCCCAAGCCTTGTTGGCTTCCACACAATACTGAGCCTGTCAGTGCACAGAAGCCAGGAAGAGAGGTTTGGGATCCTCTGCTTAGATTTCAGAGGATGTATGGAAATGCTTGGATGTCCAGAGAGAAGTTTGCTGTAGGGTTGAAGCCCTCATGGAGAACCTCTGCTAGGGCAGTGTGAAAGGGAAATGTGGAGTCAGAACCCCCACACAGAGTCCCCACTGGGGTACTGCCTAGTGGAGCTGTGAGAAGAGGACCATCATCCTCCAGAGCTCAGAATCGTAGATCCACCAACAGCTTGCATCATGTGCCAGGAAATGCTGCAGGCATTCAACAACAAGCCTGTGAAGCAGCTGCCCAAGGCCGTGGGAGCCCATCCCTTGCATAAGCATGCCCCAGATGTGAGACATAGAGTCAAAGGAGATCATTTTGGAGCTTTAAGATTTAATGACTCCCCTGCTGGATTTTGGACTTGCATGGGGACCATAGCCCCTTTGTTTTGGCCAATTTCTCCCATTTGGAACCAGTATGTTTACCCAATGTCTACACCCCCATTGTATCTTGGAAGGAACTAACTTGTGTTTTATTTTACCAGCTCGTAGGTAGAAGGCACTTTCCTTGTCTCAGATGAGACTTTGGATTGTGGACTTTTGAGTTAATGCTGAAATGGGTTAAGACTTTGGGGGAATGTTGGAAAGAGATTTGGTAGGGGCCAGGAGCAGAATGATATGGTTTGGTTCTGTGTCCCCACCCAAATCTCATCGCAAATTGTAATCCCCAGGTGTTGAGGGAGAGACCTACTGGGAGGTGACTGGATCATGTGAGCAGTTTCCCCCATGTTGTTCTCGTGATAATGAGTGAGATCTGATAGTTTCATAAGTGGCAGTTTCCCCTGCTCTCTCCTGCCTGCCACCATGTAAGACGTGCCTGCTTCCCCTTCTGCCATGACTGTAAAGTTTCCTGAGGCCTCTCCAGCCATACTGAAGTGTGAGTCAATTAAACCTCTTTCCTTTGTAAATTATCCAGTCTCAGGGAAGTTCTTTATAGCAGTATGAAAATAGACTGATACAACATCCCCACAAAAAAAAAAAATGAGTCAAGGACAGGATTAGGTGAGTCGCCAATATTCTGTCTTGATGATAACAATGAATATAAAAGGAAATTGTTTTGTCAGTGAGACTATAAAAGATTTGGAAAGATTGAAACTTCATTAGTGGGGTGAGGGGGCTAAAGCACCTGGTAGCCTCTAGTAGCATGGAAATGAAGGGCAATTGCACATCATGTATTGAATGTAAATCCAGCAGAGTTTTTCACCTAAGACTTCCCAGAATTTAGCCTAAGAAACTGCACACATTCTAAAGTTGTTATACTCAAAGCTGTTTATCTAATCATTTATATGAGTGAAGAAATGAGGAAAAATAACATGGAATTGGTCAAGTAAACTGTCACTGACATCTTGAGGAAGTCCTGATGCTCTCATTGGCATGGCAATGTTGTCTATGAAACCACTGAATGAAACGAGGTCACAGATGGGATAACTCCACATGTATGGAGTGGCATATATGTAGTTACCCTTGTATGAATATACAGGAGATTTCTCTTTCCTTTTTTCCATCATACAAGAACAGAGAAGATCAAATTGATCCATCGCTTCCTAGGATTCAGCATATCCTAATATTAAGCTGATTTCTCTTATCCAGAGTAGAAAAAAGTCTCTGCTTATGTTCTTCTAGTACCTCTTCAATTTTCAGTGCATGCATTTCAACCTTTCACCTATTTGGGCTGGGCGTGGTGGCTCACACCTTTAATCCCAGCACTCTGGGAGGCCGAGGTGGGTGGATCACTTGAGGTCAGGAGTTTGACACCAGCCTGGCCAACGTGGCAAAGCCCCATCTCTACTAAAAACACAAAAATTAGCCAGGCATGGTGGCACATGCCTGTAATCCCAGCTACTTGGGAGGCTGAGGCAGGAGAATCGCTTGAACCTGGGAGATGGAGGTTGCAATGAGCTAAGATCATGCCACTGCACTCCAGCCTGGGACACAGAACACGATGCTGTTTCAAATAAAAAAATCATCTATCTGGAATGTATTTTAGCTCAAAGAGTATGGTCAGAGCAAGCCCATGTCCAGATTATGGGGTCTGGACTTCTGGGAGGGAGCCGGGTGTCTGACAGAAACTAGCTTGTTTTCCCACCTCTCATCCATATCCCCTACCCCACAAATTCACACACAACTGTGTGGCACCCACTAATGCTTGCACAAGCACATAAACAAGCAGTGGGAAAGAAGGAGACAGACCAAAAGACAAGAGAGTCTAACTTATAAGACCGAAGTCTGAGAATCTTGCAGCTGCATCAGGATAGTCTGCTGAGTAGGACTTAAGTGTTTCAACTCTGGGAGAACTTTCCACAGCAAAGAGAGAAGATTCCATAAAACAAGCAAAATCTGCTACAATTTTCCCCCATTGCTATGGTTCCAGTTGACCCTAATGGCCGTTTTCTCTCTGAAAGGCAGCATGCTGAACACATCACAGAGGAAAAGTGGAGGGTCCCACTAGCCAACATTAGCAGCACTATATGGCAGCAGCACCAGGCTAAGGCAGGACTAGGCTGACTGTGGCACAGCCCGGGGGTGAAGGGTGGGGAGGTGGAGGATGGGTGGTAGGCATCAGCCAGTGGTTATTTGAATTTAGTCTTTCATGCAGTTTCAAGTTCCTGGGAAAGGGTTTAATTTAAAATAAGTTGATTTTTTTAATGACATAATAAAAAATAGCCAATGAATCTGTCAGTGGTTGAATTGCTGATCATTAAAAATGATACTTGACATGCCTAATGTGATACTCAGTAGGCTTCGAGGTAAAATGGATCAATATATTGAACTGGCTTCCAATATGACTTTTGTGAACTGTTCAAATATGATGCCCAAATATTTAAGTGTGACCTCAATTATATGTAAGGAAGCAAGTGGGCTCCGCTCACCAGCTAGCAGCATCTGTCCCCAGGTACTAGAACCTATTAACCATGACTAGTGTTGGCCTAACTCCTAATCCCCGGATCTAGAGAAACGCCTCTGTTGGGTCAACCGGCTAGCTAAGAGTGGATTGCAGGATTCCAACCTTCTGTCTTCCATGTCCCTTCCAGCCATGCATCAACTAGTGTCGCTGGGATAGTCTCCAGGCCCATGACTCTGCTCACCTGGGCAACTGAGATAGACCATGAGCAGCCAGGACCCTTCACGGTCTGGAAACACACACCAGGAGGGAAGCTTGTGAGATCTTCAGGCTCACCACCTCCCTTCCTGTTCTGGCACCTTTGGCACTCCTGGACCCAGAGGTTAATTTTCATGTTGCCTTTGATATTTTCTCCCAGGCAAGCATGGCTTGTGGATCTGCCTATTACAAAAGAAAGGAGTCAAATAGTGCAAGATTTGTTTAAAGACTAAAAGACAGTGGCTTCTTGGTTTGCTTATCCAGGAACAGAGACTAAAACTCTGTTTTTAAGTAATTATAAACCAATGTATGGCATATTGACCAAAGATGACCACACACGATCACATAGCCCCTAGACCTTGCCATGCCCCCATCCAGAGAGGGAGTCTGATTCTCCTCCCTGGATCCAGGCAGGCTCCTCACTCACTTTTAACTTGCCTCTTTATTTCACTTGGGCTATAACAAAATACCATAGACTGGGGGACTTAAACAACAAACATTTATTTCTTGCAGTACTGGAGGTTGGAAGCTAAAGATTAGGGTGCCAGTAGGGTTAGGTTCTTAGTGAGAGCCCTCCTCCTGGTTTACAGAGGCCCATCTTCTTGCTGTATCCTCACACGGCAGAGAGAGGGGAGCTCTGGTCTCCTCATAAGGACACTGATTCCATCATGGGGGCTACACTCGCATGAGCTTTTTTAACACTAATTACCTCCCAAAGACCCCACCTCCTATTATTACCCTCTTGGTGGTTAGAGCTTAAACACATGAATTGGGGGGACACAACCATTCAGTCTAGTGGAACCAACAAAATGCCCAGAAGTAACACTGCATGACCTCCCAGGCTGTCATAAAAGCCAATGCTGCTTCCCTGGAATAAGCAACTCTTGAAAGCTTCTCCTGCCATGTAAGCAGCTTGGCTGCCCTGAGACAGTAATTCTGTGAGGAAGCCCAAGTAGCTCACGCAGAAAGACCACACAGAGAGGCCTGACACCCTACGAAGAGAGGGACAGGGAGGACAAAAGAGAGGGAAAGCTGGTCCTGTCCAGTTCTGGCATTTTCAGCTCCAGCCACTGACTGGCCCCAGATCTACTCCATCAAGACCTTCCCAAATTCTTGACCCACAAGAACTGAAAGAGATCATAAAACAATGGCTGTTGCTTAAGTCACTAACTTTTGAGGTTGTCTGGAATGTGGCAAAAGTAACTAGAACATGCTGCCACACAATGATAAACAGACCAGAATCGTCTTATTTGGAAAGATGATTTCTTGCACTTTTGTAAAGCAGTATTGTTTAGTTGAGGGAAGCATCTGTGTTTCGTAACTTTCATTATTTCATCTCAGACATACTGATTTTCTGGATAAGGAATTATGGACTATATTCTAAAGCCACATACTCATGGACAAATTATGGCCTGTGGGAGAAGCAGCATCTGGCGTCCCAGGTCCCTCTAGGATGCCAATTATTCACAGAGCCCAACAGTAATACATTCAAATTCCCCTGCAGAAATCCACTTCCCACACTGTCTATGGCCAAATACTGCCTGGGGGAGTAAGTCTTAAATGTGGTTACACATAAGCAAGAAGGTAGAAAACCTCTTCCTACATGTTTCCATGAAGGTAAGAAACAGCACTGCTTTCCTCCCTCACCTTGTCAACCTCCCACCTGTGTTTAGGAACCTGTAAGTCTAAAGGCATTGAGACCAAGAGATCTGGAAAGATGAAAGTTAAAGAACGTGACACTGTTAAATCTCACCCAAATAGCACATTAATGTCCACCAAAAAGCAATGCATGTTGGCAAAGGCTGTATATCTAAATGTATCTATTTGATGGCAAACATGCAGGCTCACTTGGAATCCATGAAAGACTAAAACAGTCAAATAACTTATTTTTCATCAAGATGTTCCAGTCATAGATGACAAAACCATATATAAACACTTACCAATCCAAAGATATTCCATCTCAAGTTAATTTAGCCACCAAATCTTTTTATTTTGGAGGGACATGGGTTGAGACAGGAGAAGTTTAACATTTTTATTTTGCAGAATTAGTACACCTGTGTTTCCTTCAGAAGGGACTGGAATTGCGTCAACTTTCCTTTTAAACACATGGTGATTGGGCTATTTCCTGCTCAAGTTATGAAAGTGTTTTGGATCCCTTGTAGCATCACGGGCAGTCATGAAAATCTCATGAGGGATCCAATACTAAACACACTGGATGATGCAGACACTTAGTGCACTCACATTCCAGAACCACACCTGAGGCCATATCTATGGGTTAGTGTGTTGAGACTTTCTCTAAGGAAATTCAAAAGTTTCAAAATCCACCAGGCTGATACAAAACCACAAGGCTTACCTATCAGACTCCCAGTGTCTTTTTGCTATTTGGTGCCATGATACAAGCACCACTGTTTTTCTTTGAGATCATGTCTCTCCCTCTTGGGAACGACATCCTAATTGTTGCCCAAAGGGGATTTTTTTTCAATACATTGCTATGTCTCATCTCAAGAAATCCATTCGTTATTTCAAAACATGAACCACATACTGTTCTCCACTCCTCTCTTTTGTATAAGATTGTTTTTGGCAGAAAGTTGCAGAAATTTCTCTATTCTCCCAAGAATGTCTCTAGGCACTTTCCCAGTATAATAAAGAAGCATTTTATGTTACGGGTGATGGCCAGTTAACATCTATATTTCTCTGGACGAACTGCAGCCTTCCTATCAGCCAAGGGAAACACCTGCATAGCCCTGTGTTCCCGTGTTACATCCACGACCACACATCCCATAAACAAGGACCCAGAATCCAAAGAACAAAGCCCACAGGTGCTGCAGAAGAACAGCTCCATGTCAATCTGCAATATGCAACAATCTTTTCATAACAAACAAGATTACAAGGGTATAATTATGGGTAGGAAACATGGACATCAACCCCAATAACCTATGATTATTTTTATAATGTATGGGGTTTGGATGAAACATGACCACAGATTAAAGCAGGAAGGCAGAGTTCCTTGGAGACGGACAGTGGCAGACAAATACAATGGAATGCATTTGCAAAATATTTACCCAGACCCTCTGGGTTCATTTTTCTTAACAACTTTAGAACACAAATTTGATCAAAAGGTATCTTTAGACCTCAAGGCCTCCAAAGTACTATTTCCTTAATCTATAAATAGACACACACACACACACACACACACACACACACACACACAATGCATTACATAGTAACAGTAAGGATTCATTATAGGAATCTGAACAAAAACAACTAGAATATATTTTAATTTACTTAAAAATGATTGTGTCCCCCAGAGCATATCCCTTCCAGAAGCCGCAATGAACAATGATGCAATGCAGCTAGCTAAATAGAAAGCAGCGGTCACTCTCTGTCACATAGACACTTTCCATAATTACCTGACTTTTCTGATAAGACAGTGGCACTCACAGGAAGCTCACACTCACATGGGGAAGAAAATAAATTCCCCCCCTGCCCCTGGGGACAATGGAGGCCAATCTCTGAAGAACCCAGATACCATGGTGTAGATAATTAACACCACGTGGATGTGGATGACATTGTCAGAGGCCACGCTGACCCGGAGGTCTCAGGAAGGGACACAGCTAGTTACCGGACCATAAAGAATGAGCGAGTGAGCCACGCCTGTCAGAAGTCGTTTCATGGTAGGCAGTTTAAAATGAAGCCAGGCTCCTAGGAGCCATTGTTATCCAGGCTGCTTCTCAGATTTCACATAAAATCTCAGGACGCTGGAATCTTCATGTTTAATAAAGCCTTTATGGCAAAAGAATTGATACTATTTTCTTTCAATTCAACTCAGCTTTTACTTTAAAAAAAAATTTAATCTTTGCTATATTCACACCACTGTGTTAGGGAATGCCCAGGATACAAAGATGATCAGAAAATGTCTCCTCCCTTAGAGCAGCTACAAAATAATGGGAAAGACAGACAGATAAATAGATAATCAGAGTAGCAGAAAAATGGTGGATGACTGTTGTAATGAGATGTATAAACACCTGGGAATGATCATTCAAGCTAATGACCCAAACCTCAGGCGGCCAACTACCTCATCTAAACTTTATGCTTTCATCAAGTTATTAAGGACCAAAAAAAAAAAAAATTCAATCTTTTTAAAGGTATCTTCAATGTCAGTGATCCACACCAGCCGTTCAGTTAAGCAAACCTTTAATATCCACTGCTTCTTTGCTTGGTGAATTTTGCCACATGCTGAACACTAACAACATAAATATTATTCTTACTTTCCAAAGATATAGCTTCTTGCTCATTAATAAACTCTAGCTACTTGAATATTATCATTCTACTGTAAAACTTTTCTCAGATTCATAAGGCACCTCCCTTCATATTCTGTGAAAGTGGTTCAGGATAAACTCAGCCTAATGCTAAAATGATACAACATTAAGAATGAGATTCTCGGCCGGGCACAGTGGCTCATGCCCATAATCCCAGCAGTTTGGGAGGCCAAGATGGGCGGATCACCTGAGGTCAGGAGTTTGAGACCAGCCAGACCAACATGGAGAAACCCCGCCTCTACTAAAATTACAAAAAATTAGCTGGGCATGGTGGCTCATGCCTGTAATCTCAGCTACTCAGGAGGCTGAGGCAGGAGAATCGCTTGAACCCAGGAGGTGGAGGTTGCAGGGAGCCGAGATCACGCCACTGCACTCCAGCCTGGGCGACAAGAGCAAAACTCCATCTCAAAAAAAAAAAAAAAAAAGAGATTCTCTGGCAACCATTACTCTTGACATTATTTAATGAATCACTAAACTCACTTACCATTTACAAATATAAATCAAACACAAAAAAACACAGTGCAGACTAAAGCATGGAATGGAGAATGTATTTTTGAAGGCCAGGAATGTCAATTGCCAATAATTTACCTCTATGTTGATAGGTTCTTTGTTCTTTGTGGAAACTACAGTTATTTGCTCCCTAGAACAGTGTACAAAGAGACAGACATATTGTGCTAAAACAAGAAGGAGTAAGTAGCTACAGATTACACCATATTTCCCAATAGACATAAACACACATTTAATACATTTCATTCTGCTTATGTTATTGCATGCCAGTTTGAAAATAGTTGAAGTATAAGATGTAAGAAAAAGCTACAGTTACCAACTGAAATGTTCTGCTAAGCAGTCCAAAAACCAAGCACAAAGAAACAAAAACATGTTTTAAGGTAAAGGAACACTCACTTATTATCACAGACTTATAATATGAAGCCACCAGAATGGGAACAACTAATCTAAAATAATATGGCCATCCATTTATGCCTCTAACACAACAGAACTCATGGGGATCTGTCTTTTCTGATCACTAAAAACAGAAAGCTATTATAACCAAAAACAACCAAGAAAACACTCTTGTTTGTGGGATTTTCAATTCCCTGTTGGGCTCATCAAAGAATCAAACTGTAGATTTGTTTCACATTTACAGGAAAAGACAAAGCAAGCAAACACAAATGATAAATGTAAATAAATAAGTCCACAAAAAGAGATAAGTTTATATGAAAACACATCTCCATGGCAGAATAAGTTAAAGACAAACCTGGACTACTCTGTAATTCAGGTTGAAAGAAACAA
This sequence comes from Nomascus leucogenys, assembly GCF_006542625.1. Classification (NCBI taxonomy): domain Eukaryota; kingdom Metazoa; phylum Chordata; class Mammalia; order Primates; family Hylobatidae; genus Nomascus; species Nomascus leucogenys. The sequence continues at coordinate 14,665,569 of NC_044386.1, read as the reverse complement.
AATGTGATTTCTTGGAGCTGGCTTTTTCTAATCCAGGGACTCCCAGCTGTAACATTTTAGACTGGATGATTCTTTGTTGTGGATGCTGTCTTGTGTATTTTAGGATGTTTAGTATCATCCCTGACTTCTACTCACTAGATGCCAGATGCCAGCAGCACTCCCCGCTTTTTCTCCCGCAATTTTGAAAACAAAAAATGTCTCCAGATAACCAGATGTCCCCTGGAAGGCAAAACTGCACTGGTTGAGAACTAATGCCAAGAATTGAAAATGACTACAAAGATTTCAAGTCAGAATGGCTAAGAGATATGAGCAACTAGTTGAGGACCCATCATGCTTCCAATAGATCGATTTCATTTTTATGTTGTTTTCTTACTTTCCATAATTCCAATTCCTACATCAACAAGCATTAGTATTTCATTTAAAGCAAATGACCTAAGGTTGGTAGCTACCAGAACATTCCAGCCCAAAGCCCAAGGTAATACTTAATACAGGCTTCCAAGCACCTCACTCAGGCAGGCTTACTCTCTCACTCTCTCCATTACATACTAAATACCAGCATAGAGTGAAATGTTACCTTGAAGCAAACAGAACTATATTCATGTATAAATGTCCAGTATACCCATGAATAATGAAGCTACTGGCTTATTTCAGTTCTTCACTGTTTATGAATGTTTAAAAATGGTCTATTTTTAGTCTTAATCTAATTTCAATAGTGCAGAAATATTTGCGCCTACTATCTGTAAATTTCTACATAAAATAATAAAGTACATATCCAAAGTCTGCTAGGATTTGCATTTATTTCATCCTAAAAAATATCTTTCTCTCACATTGAATATTAGGTTGAACCCGAGTTATTTTATAGAACCTGGTAAATTCCTGGTTAATAAGCATTTCTATTGTTAAAGCATATTTTATCTATTTGTAGTTTTATGGTGGAGGCATTAAAGTTTATTTTTAAGTCAAAACTGTTACATGATAAACCATTCTGGAGACGGCAGAGTTTATTCATTCATAAAGTATTTCTGAATTTTAGAAAACATATATTATTACAGATTTTGCACCTGCAAGAGTTGCTGGATATTTGTAATGGTTTTGAATTAATAATAATGACAGGTATAGACAATAGAAAGCTACCAAAGGACTTCTGGGAAAATGAATTGCATTCAGAAGTCTTAAAGAGTTAAGTAAGAAGAACTTACAGGTTTTGTTCTGGCTCAGCAATATACTGAATGTAAGAACAATGCTCAGTTCTATATATCAACTTTATGATATGTTTATATGACTCAGAAGTTTCCAGCTATTACCTTTTTTGTTTTCAGTGGGGGAGCTGAGGGAAGTGGTACAGATGTTCATTAACATTTATCTACATTTATGATAGTATAAGTCAAGGACCTCGTGATAAACTATTAATTTGTACCGATGACCTCACATTCATGCTCTGCAGAGATCTAAGGCACACTGACATTACTCCTGAGTACTGACTGGCTGAAGCAGAGTATCTGATTAGGTGACCCGAGCATTCCCTAACAACAGAAACTATCTGCTTGACGTTCGCAGAAGTCACTGCTTAACAAGAACATCTTTTTTCCTGAGGAAGACAAAGAAAATTCCAAACTGTGACTTCTACACTGCCTTCCTTTGTAAAACTGAGTGATGCCTCCCATAAAAATCCCTTCTTCGGCCAACAGCACCATCATTAAAAAGACTTCTTATAGCTTCCCCCTTCTTTTATTTTACCAAATTAAACCTATCATTTCCTTGTGATTCAAAAGTTCATTAAAAAAGGGAAAAATCTATTTTTTTGAGCTGGTTTGACCATCTTATTGGCAAGATTCTTTGAAACTTTGTGCTGTAATATTCCTTGCCTCCTACTCTCTCTAGTTCTCTAAACAGGAATGCACATGATTTTGTAGACACTCTACATTCTCCTGAGACTCAAAGACATGGAAGACTCAGCATCTCTCAGTGCAACTGAGCCAGCATTTATTGAGCTGCTTACTAGGCCACAGAATTAAAAATAAATAACATTTGTACTGTCTCCCTTTGAAGATTTTACAGTCTATTATGGATGACAAACACCTGCAGTAAACAAAAAAGTGAAATCACAGAGATGTGTCCAGATACTTCGGGACACAATTTGGGGGAAGGGGAGGTGACTAACCTTGCCTGATGAGTTTGGGATCTGGCAGGGCTTCTCTAAAATCCAGAGTGAGACATATTCCGTGCAAACCTTCCTGATTCTCCTCCCAACAAGAAAAATTCTACACTTACAGGGGTAAACTTGGTTCAACATAAAGCAAGAGAGGTCTTCCTTTAACTGTGGAAAAGCAGTCACAAAGGGTGAGGTATACACTGGTGTCTTGGGGGTGTATGGGGCAGTGGGAGAGTTTATGGTTTACGCTGCTTGGCCACGGGCATGAAGGGAGAAGACAGACTATAGGTTGCAGCCTCCAGGTCCTCTTCCTAATCCTTCTTTAAGCAACCTGCTTTCTGAGTCAATGTTCCACAATAGAAAGCCAGCATGACATGGGCCCATCTCCACCCCATCAAAGCCCAGAACTGGAGCCATGGCTCTAAATTCCCACACAGAGGCACACACAGGCCCTTATGCCTGCTGGTCCACAATCTAGACACAACCTGCTTTTTCAAAGTCAAAGATGACAGGAGCTGCTGGTGAGTAGCCTCAGCTTGATATTTCAGTGGAGGAGCTAGGTGGGTTCCTGCACATTTGAGCGCAGTGTACCTTTCGGTCAGTGGAACACATCTGTGAAGTATGTAACAAGAACCCTGAACAAGAGTTTTTTGTTGTTGTTGTTGTTTTTTTAGCAGAAACCAGATGGATGTTTCTGCTAAAGCTCCTCCATACCTGAGCATGATTTGTCCTTGCATGTAACATTTTAAACCACCAAAAGACTTTGCAATTACAAATCATTTCCATTTTCCTCTCTGACTTTATCCTCATAATTTTCTAGAGCAAGTATCATTATTTCAACTCTGAAAAATAAAAACTAAGCCTCAGGAAGATTAAATGACTATGCCAAATATACTCAGATAGTAAAAGTTCATGGCTTTTGGATGGACCCAGACACTCTGATACCCAAAGTCATAAACCTGGTGACTTAGAGACATTTTTGGTTAAGCCCAATGGATGTCTTTTAAGAAGTTAAATATTTAAAGGTTAGATATTTCACATACAAATACACATTAATAGACCTGCTTGAAAAATCGGAACCTGGAAGCTCTGATAATTCTGGGCTAATTCTCTGCGTTAATAACCGGGTAAGAGACGGGGCATGTGCGGGCTAGTTTGCCACAGTCTGAACCACCCCACTGCCACCCCAGATGATGTACCCAGTCACTTTATCTGCCCTCCCTGAGGGCACTGGTATCTGTGACGGCACGTCTGAACCCCTCCGCAATGGGAGCAAGCACCATGGAGAAGGCACACGTCCACCAGTGACTGACAATACCTCACCCAAAAGGCTGCAAGCACTCTTCCCTTATGGCATTGAGGTGGACCCAGGGCAACTCCAGACCCACCCACAGCAACTCTGTCGAAATGTCATCTGCTTAACAATGCCAGGCTACCAACTCATATGAATTTAAATCACTGTGAATGAATTTAAACACTGATTTAAATTCATTAAACAGTGATATTTTCTTGGGAAAATATTTCCCAAAAAATGCCTCTCACCTGGTCAAATCGTTTTAGTTTACACATTTGTAAAGGGGAAAAGCCACTGGATCCAAATCACTTTCTCTAACCCTATTTCCACCTGACTATCTTAAAGCAAACACCTTCATCTTTTGACATCCTACATCTCTTCATTTTCCCAGGACCCTGGAGGGTCAAGGTTTAGAAGTTTTTGGAGATTCCCAACAAAAGCCCCTTTCATTGTTGCTAGTATAATTTTAAAGAAAGGATGACTAACTGAGACCATTTATCACAGTTTCTATTCTGCTAGTGAAGCGGCATTGTTTAGAAAAGAAAAAAAAATTAAAGGCCATTGACTTAAGTGGCAGAGTCAAACTCTTGGTTAGGTCTTATGATTTCAGAATCCGCTTGTAGAACAAGGATGTTTAGCTGCTCAAACATTGACATTTTAAAGTTTCTTTTTTTTTTTTTTTTTAAGACAGAATCTTGCTCTGCTGCCCAGGCTGAAGTGCAATGGCACGATCTCAGCTCACTGCAAAGTCTGCCTCCCAGGTTCAAACAATTTTTCTGCCTCAGCCTCCCAAGTAGCTGGGATTATAGGCACGTGCCAGCACACCCTGCTAATTTTGTATTTTTGGTAGAGACGGGTTTTCTCCATGTTGGTCAGGCTGATCTTGAACTCCCGACCTCAGGTGATCTGCCTGCCCTGGCCTCCCAAAGTGCTGGGATTACAGGCATGAGACACAGTTTCAATTCACAAAAATTAAAGCACAGTTATAAACCAGAAGAGGAACCAGCACACACAGTTCAGTCAGCTGAGGGGCAACTGGTCTCCCAAGTCCAGGCTGAGACGTGTGTGGACCTGCAGAAAACCACCCTGGGAGGTACTTCTGTTACTGCTAGCACACACACGGGCTGCTACAGGATGAGGCAGCTCAGGTCTGTACCTTGCGTAGAGCTGAGCAGTCAAAGACCCTGGCCACCTCCTTTATCTCAGACTTGCTCATTGTACATTCAGCAGAAAAGCACAATTCTAACAATAAGAAGAAAGAGACAGCAAGACAAAGAAGAAAGAAGAATCAAATAGACGCAATAAAAAATGATAAAGGGGATATCACCACCGATCCCACAGAAATACAAACTACCATCAGAGAATACTATAAACACCTCTATGCAAATAAACTAGAAAATCTAGAAGAAATGGATAAATTCCTCGACAAATACACCCTCCCAAGACTAAACCAGGAAGAAGTTGAATCTCTGAATAGACCAATAACAGGCTCTGAAATTGAGGCAATAATTAATAGCTTACCAACCAAAAAAAGTCCAGGACCAGATGGATTCACAGCCGAATTCTACCAGAGGTACAAGGAGGAGCCAGTACCATTCCTTCTGAAACTATTCCAGTCAATAGGAAGAAAAAGAGGGAATACTCCCTAACTCATTTTATGAGGCCAGCATCATCCTGATACCAAAGCCTGGCAGAGATACAACGAAAAAAGAGAATTTTAGACCAATATCCCTGATGAACATCGATGCAAAAATCCTCAATAAAATACTGGCGAACCGAATCCAGCAGCACATCAAAAAGCTTATCCACCATGATCAAGTGGGCTTCATCCCTGGGATGCAAGGCTGGTTCCACATACGCAAATCAATAAATGTAATCCAGCATACAAACAGAACCAAAGACAAAAACCATATGATTATCTCAATAGATGCAGAAAAGACCTTTGACAAAATTCAACAACTCTTTATGTTAAAAACTCTCAATAAATTAGGTATTGATGGGACGTATCTCAAAATAAGAGCTATCTATGAAAAACCCACAGCCAATATCATACTGAATGGGCAAAAACTGGAAGCATTCCCTTTGAAAACTGGCACAAGACAGGGATGTCCTCTCTCACCACTCCTATTCAACATAGTGTTGGAAGTTCTGGTCAGGGCAATCAGGCAGGAGAAGGAAATAAAGGGTATTCAATTAGGAAAAGAGGAAGTCAAATTGTCCCTGTTTACAGATGACATGATTGTATACCTAGAAAACCCCATTGCCTCAGCCCAAAATCTCCTTAAGCTGATAGGCAACTTCAGCAAAGTCTCAGGATACAAAATCAATGTGCAAAAATCACAAGCATTCTTATACACCAATAACAGACAAACAGAGAGCCAAATCATGAGTGAACTCCCATTCACAACTGCTTCAAAGAGAATAAAATACCTAGGAATCCAACTTATAAGGGATGTGAAGGACCTCTTCAAGGAGAACTACAAACCACTGCTCAATGAAATAAAAGAGGATACAAACAAATGGAAGAACATTCCAAGCTCATGGGTAGAAAGAATCAATATTGTGAAAATGGCCATAATGCCCAAGGTAATTTATAGATTCAATGCCATCCCCATCAAGCTAACAATGACTTTCTTCACAGAATTGGAAAAAACTACTTTAAAGATCATATGGAATCAGAAAAGAGCCTGCATTGCCAAGTCAATCCTAAGCCAAAAGAACAAAGCTGGAGGCATCACCCTACCTGACTTCAAACTATACTACAAGGCTACAGTAACCAAAACAGCACGGTACTGGTACCAAAATACATAGATAGACCAATGGAACAGAACAGAGCCCTCAGATATAATGCTGCATATCAACAACCATCTGGTCTTTGACAAACCTGACAAAAACAAGCAATGGGGAAAGGATTCCCTATTTAATAAATGGTGCTGGGAAAACTGGCTAGCCATAGGTAGAAAGCTGAAACTGGATCCCTTCCTTACACCTTATACAAAAATTAATTCAAGATGTATTAATAAGACTTCAATGTTAGACCTGAAACCATAAAAACCCTAGAAGAAAACCTAGGCAATACCATTCAGGACACAGGCATGGGCAAGGACTTCATGTCTAAAACACCAAAAGCAATGGCAACAAAAGCCAAAATTGACAAATGGGATCTAATTAAACTAAAGAGCTTCTGCACAGCAAAAGAAACTACCATCAGAGTCAACAGGCAACCCACAGAATGGGAGAAAATTTTTGCAATCTACTCATCTGACAAGGGGCTAATATCCAGAATCTACAATGAACTCAAACAAATTTACGAGAAACAAACAACCCCATCAAAAAGTGGGCAAAGGATATGAACAGATACTTCTCAAAAGAAGACATTTATGCAGCCAACAGACACATGAAAAAATGCTCATCATCACTGGTCATCATAGAAATGCAAATCGAAACCACAATGAGATACTATCTCACACCAGTTAGAATGGCCATCATTAAAAAGTCAGGAAACAACAGGTGCTGGAGAGGATGTGCAGAAATAGGAACACTTTTACACTGTTGGTGGGACTGTAAACTAGTTCAACCATTGTGGAAGTCAGTGTGGCAATTCCTCAGGGATCTAGAACTAGAAATACCATTTGACCCAGCCATCCCATTACTGGGTATATACCCAAAGGATTATAAATCATGCTGCTATAAAGACACATGCACACGTATGTTTATTGTGGCACTATTCACAATAGCAAAGACTTGGAACCAACCCAAATGTCCAACGATAGACTGGATTAAGAAAATGTGGCACATATACACCATGGAATACTACGCAGCCATAAAAAATGATGAGTTCATGTCCTTTGTAGGGACATGGATGAAGCTGGAAACCATCATTCCCAGCAAACTATCACAAGGACAGAAAACCAAACACTGCATGTTCTCACTCATAGGTGGGAATTGAACAATGTGAACACATGGACACAGGAAGGGGAACGTCACACACCGGGGCCTGTTGTGGGGTGGGGGGAGGGGGGAGGGATAGCATTGGGAGGTATACCTAATGTTAAATGAGTTAATGGGTGCAGCACACCAACATGGCACATGTACAGGTATGTAACTAACCTGCAAATTGTGCACATGTACCCTAAAAGTATAATAAAAAAAAAAAGAAGAAGAGACGGACTTAAGGGCAAAAGGTTCTCAGTGAAAATTATCTAGATTCCCAAGTAATGGTCACTGAATGCTGATGTGCAAGCAGACACCCACTCTTCCAATTATTAATTCAACTCACATTGTTTCACTGTGAAGAAGAATAAAGCGAAATGCAAGATTTCAAAATATTTAATATTCTACTCTATAGCTTGGAAGAAAAAACAAGTATCTTTTTATACTGCTAAAATTTATGACCTAAGTAGAAATCTAGAAGTACAGCTGTCATTAATTATCTATAAAATCATAACATAGGATTGGAAGGAAAGTTAATGAGTACTAAAATAACTCCCTTCATCTTACACATCAGGAAACAGGGGCCAGGAAAATTAGGTGGTTTGCCCAAATATGAATGAAATATGTCTAAAAATGTCTTTTGGTCTATAGGAAAAAAACTCCAGTAAATGATGTTGATGAGCTGCTAGAAGAGTTAAAATTCAGGGTGCTGTTGCCCTCCCGGTGCAACAGGTCCAGAATTGTTGTTAGTGTGGTAAGATCAAATGAAGCAGATGAGCAGTAATAGATGCACATCCCTTTGACAAAAATGATTGTTCTCTCAGATCCCCCACTGAAAGAACCCTGTGTGACTCACTGTCTAACTGGGAGGAATAAATGGCTCTGCAATAAACCTTCACTGACAATCTTTCTACAGGTACAAATGCAACATTTTATTTCAAAAGTGATTTGCAAGTCCCCAACAGGAAGGCAAGTCACCACAAATAGGTCCAGAAAGGCATTAAATACAATGTAGTACCCTGCATTTCACACAACTCAGGTTAAGAAGTCTGTGCCATCTGAATCTTTCAAAGGTTGCAGAAAAGTAATCATTTGCTTTTCCAAATGCTTTTAGTACTATTTATTCATTTGCGATAAAATATGCTTCTCAAAAAGTTGCTTCTTGTATGAAATGTGTAATTTATGATGTTGGAAATGGAGTTTAGGCCCCAAAATTCAGTTTCACATTAAAAAAGACAAGGTCCTTTTCTCCCAGTGTCTGCTCTGAGTCATGCCCCCTTTAATCACGCCTAGCTCAGTGCACTGCACTGCACATGATAGTTACTCAAGTTGACTGAACTGAATTAAATGCTTTACAGACATCCTTGGGGAAAATTACTCAACTATTGTTTGGTATTCTTAAGTTGGCTTGCCTAAATAAAACAGAAGAAGACAGTGCTTCTCTGCCAACTGAACTTATAATTGAAAGGCAGGTTGTCCAGTTTTACTACTTAAGCTCCAATAAAAAAGGCAGCAGAGCACAGGCCGGGGAAAGCCCACTCAATTTCAGTCCTATGCCCATCCAAATTGTCTTTCAAGACAACAGCAAGCTTGAACCCCACCCTCTTCTCTCTCTAAAACCTAAAAGTGTCTCATCTCTAAAGCATTTTCCTCCATCTTTTATCTATTTTCAATACAGGACATACAAGAGATGTGAATTTTCCAAGACAGACTCCTGTAAATGTCATTAATCTCCTGCCATCTATATTTTATTCTTCCTATCCTTACAAAAAAAGCTTTTTTTTACATGTGTGATGATTCACTTTATGTCACATGTTGGGCCATGGAGTGCCCTGACGTTTGGTCAGACATTATGTGGACGTTCCTGTGAGGATGTTTTTGGATAAGATTCACATTTGAATCAGTAGACTGAGTAAAGTAGATTGACCTCCCTCATAGGGGTCACCCTCATCCAATTAGTTGAAGGCCGGAATAGAAGACAAAGACTGAGCTTCCTGTTAGTAAAAGAAACTCCTCTTGCTTGACTATCTGAAACTGAGACACCAGTTCTTTCATGCCTTCACACTTGAACTGAAACAGTGGCTTTTCCTGGGTCTCAAGCCTGTTGGCCTTCCAACTAAAACTACCAGCTCTCCCGGGTTTCAGGCTTGCTGACTGTAGATATTGGGACTTAGCCTCCATGACTGTGCAATATATATACATATATATAGAGAGAGAACAAGATTTATTGTAAGAAATTGGCACGATTATGAATTTATATAAAGATTATAATTAAGAATATATAGAGGATTACATATATTCTGGTTTTATTATATATATAATTTATATACATATATCTCCTATTGGTTCTGTTTCTCCAGAGAACCTGACTAATACAACATGATCTGGAGGGTCTCTAACAAAGACTCCATTTTCTCTTTACTCCTTTAACAAATACTTAGAACCCAACCGTGAGTTAGTTTGGCTGAATGAGGATGAAGGTTTCCTTTCATTTGAGTATTTCCTTTCCTCACATTTTTACTGTAAAAACATGGTGTTATGTTAGAAACAGTCTAGGTTTCGATGGATATTTTCTTCATGGAGACTTGACAAACTTTTTTTAAGCACAAGTTAATCATATTTTTATGGCATGGAAAAATTGTATCAAAAAGACAGGAAAATGCAGCCAACTGCCATTCATTTTAGTGGGAATGATCATATGCCTTTTTCTAAAACAGGAAAATCTACTTTTATTACTGTTATTTTAATAGCAGCATATTGAAAACACCTATAAATGTTTGGTTTTATTTACTATTCTAAAACCTTATCTTTATATTAAAAAAAGACACAAATACATTGTAGCATTTTTACTAGCTGAAAGATTTAAAATGTTTTATTTATTTTAAAATAAAAACCACATAACTGTTAGTGGAGCTTTTAGTATCAGTGCTGTGCATCATTAGCGCAGGAGCCAAAATAGCAAACCTCATAACATTTTGAATGTATTTCAACCATATTGTGCACAAAATTGTATATCCATCCACACAACTCTGGCTAAATGGACTTCTGTGGATTTAGTGTCGGAAACCTTCCTGAAAGTCATTTGGCATCCAGGATACTGGACCAGATTCAAACTAAAAGGAGAGAAGAAGAAACTGAAATCACAGAGCAGTTAAATAATAAATAAGATTTTCTTTCTTTACTGAACTGCAGTCCAAGGTTTTGTTGGTTTTTTTCTTTTTTACTCCTTTTTCATTTCCTGCTATTGCTAATATTGGGCGTGTATATCCACTTAAAATATATTTACTCAATAAATCCCATGAACACTGCCGTTTAGTTTTACTGTCTTGTTTGAGAAAATCTAGAATGGGGTTGACTAAACATATTGTATACACATACACACACACGCACAGCTATTACTGACATCATAATTGTCCTATTCACTCAACTGATGGCAAAAATTATTTTTAAAAGCTGGAAACAAAATGTAAGAATGACTATACTAAAATGGCAAAAATCATAAAACCTGTTGTTTTCCATTAATATGACACCAATGTAAATTATGAATTTTTTAATAATGGAGGAGAAAGGGAAATAGGAATCTCAGACACTCCAGGGCCCTTTGATAGGCAGAATATTTTATCCTAATTTTTAATAAAGTTAGCTGGTAACTAAATGGTTCAGTATATACCAGAAAGGACTGCAGAAAACACATTCACAAATCATCTGTTACATGTATGAACCAGGAATAATGGTTTCCAATGATAAAAGGGCTTCGTAAGACATGAATTTATTTTAAATGCTGAGGCTGGACACTGAAAACCTGGTGAGACACTCATACACAAAGTGACTGGATATAAGCACCCATTTTTTTTTTTTGAAATATTTAGAAAGTAAAGGCACAACTCTGGAGCTTGACATATTTCAACAGTATTTCAGCCCAGAGCTTCATTTCACGAGGCATCAAGCCTTCCCAAGCCCAAATAATTCCCTACGTACCTTAGATGCATTTTCTACAAGCAAGGAAGGATCAATTTTAAGTGCAACATTCTGCTTGCCAAAACATCAGCCCAACAGGAACTTTCAAAGGGGCAAGTTCAAGTGGAGACTTCTGACTCTATAGAGGAAGCTGGAAAGAGCAAGCTCTTCAGGCAAGCATTAGGAGCCAGGAGCAGAGAAGAAAAGAGGGATGACATCCTCTAAAGAGAACTTGGCTTCCTTGAGGATTGTTTCAAACAGGAGAGTGAGAAATACTTGCAATAAACAGCTAGACTCTACCTCCAGTGTTCCTCTACTGTGAAAGACGCTTTAGCAGCCCCAGTGGTTGCAGCCAGCATGAACTCAACAAATGTCAGAAGGCATTTCCTAAGAGAACTTTCGCACAGAAAATAAAGGAAAGTCTGGTCTCTGCTTTCCATGCAAGGTCAACGTATAAATTGCAGAGCACAATTAACGTGATGAAGTAGGTATGGAGTGCCAGCCTCTATTCTCGTTTCTACAACAAAGTTCCACTTGCTCAAGCAAGTGTTAGCCCAACTTGGTGCCAAGCACTATACTAAGAACTGAAGATACAAAGAGGAATAAATCATTATCACTGAAAAACAACTTGCATTTTTCTAGGAAATTCAAAAATTCCACTCCTAGGAACATACACCTCAGAGATACTTCTGCACCTTTCCAGCAGAAGACACATGAAAGCATTGTTCATTATAGCCCCAGAAGGAAACAACTAAGCGTCTATCAGCAGAAGAAAAGATAAATAAATTCTGCTGTATTCCCCAACCATCCTTTCTAATGTTGAAAGCCATCTCTGTATACCAGGCTCCACTAATCCCTTTTCACTCTTACTTTCTGCATAACAATTCATAATGGCTAATGTATGAATATTGTAATAATTTTGTTTAACATCTGTATCTCCATCTGGAACTTAAGTCCCATTAAGGCAGGGATTTTCACCTTGTTTTATTTACTGCTGTGTCTGTCCTCAGAACCTAGAACAGTGTCTGGCACATGGAAAGAATGCAATGAATATGTGTGAAAGGAAGAGGGAAGGAGGAGGGGAAAGGGATGAAGGGAGAGAGGAAGAGTGGAGCAGAAGAAGGGATGGAGAGAGAAACTGAGGGAGAGAGATACAGGGAGGGAAGAAGACAGACAAGCAAGAAAAGTAATGAAAATGAAAGAACTATAGCTACAGGCTTCAACATGGGCAATTCTCATGAATATAATGCCAACTAAAAAAAGTGAGGTATAAAATAATACATCATGATATTGAGCACCTTTTCATATTTCTCTGGCCATTTTTCTGTTTTCTTTGGACAAATGTTTAGGTCACTTGCTGATTTTATAATCAGGTTTTTTTTTTGCCATTGAGTTACATAAGTTCCTTATATATTTTGGGTATCAATCCTTTATCTGACATAATGTCTGCAAATATTTTCTCCCTTTCCATTGGCCGTCTTCTCCTTTTGTTGACTGCTTCCTTTGGTGTGCACAGCTTTTTAGTTTGATGTAACCTCACTATTTATTCTTCCTTTTATTGCCTGTGCTTTGGGAGTCATATCCATGAAATCATTGCTGGAGCCAGTATCAAGGAGATTTTCCCTATATTTTATTCTAAGGACGTTACATTTTTGCATCTTAAATTTAAGTCTTTAATCCATTCTGAACTGATGTATGGTGTAAGATAAGGCCCAGATTCATCTTTTGCAGGTTAATATCCAGTTTTCCCAGTACCATTTATTGAAGAGACGATTCTTATCTGCATTATATTTTCCTGGTGGCCTTATCCAAGATTAGTTGACTGGTTAGGCTTGGATTTATTTCTAGGCTCTATTATATTCCATTGGCTTATGTATCTGCTTTTATGCTAGTACCATACTGTTTTGATTACTTTTGCTTTGTAATACAATTTGAAATCAAGAAATGGGATGCCTCCAACTTTATTTTTCTTTCTCAACATTGTTTTGGCTACTTGGGATCTTTTGTGATCAGTCAAATGCAAATCAAAACTGCAATGAGATACCATCTCATACCTGTTAGGATGGCTGTTATCAAAAAGGTATAAGTGTTGGTGAGGATGAGAAGTAAAGGGAACCTCTGTACAGCCTTGGTGGGAATACAGATTGGTGCAGCCACTGTAAAAAATTGCATGGTGATTCCTAAAGAAATTAAAAATAGGACTATTACATGACACAGTAGCCCCTGCTGGGTATATACCCGAAGGAAATGAAATCACCTCCTAGTAAAGATATTTGCATTCCTATGTTCACTGCAGCATTATTGACAATAGCCAAGATATGGAAACAACCTAAATATCCATCAATGGATGAATGCATAAAGATGTGGTATGCATTTATACAATGGAATACGATTCAGCCTTAAAAAAGGAGATCCTGACATTTGCAACAACATGTGTGAATCCAGAGGACATTATTTAAATGAAATAACCCATACAGAGAAAGACAAATACTGCATGATCTCACTTATATGTGGAATCTTAAAAATAATAATACATAGCAACACAGAGTAGAAACATGGTTAACAAAAGTGGAGGAAGAAGGAATAGATAGAGGTCAAGAGGTACAAAGATGCAGTTATAGCAGATCAAGTCTAGAGATCTAACCACAGTATGTGGACTACAGTTAATAATATTGTATACTGAAACTGCTAAGAAACTCTTTACTTCAGAACTCCTTAGATCTCTTATCTTTTTACTTTAAAACTCTTTGCTTTAGAAATTCCACAAAAAAGAGAAATATGTGAGATGATGGATATGTTAATTTACTTGACCCTAGTAATCACTACACCATGTATACACATATAATAAAACATCACAATGTACACCTGAAATATATATAAAATTCTTTGATAACCAAAAAGACAGTATGAGTCAATTTGCATTAGACTGCAAACCTGCAACATTAATATTATAATACATATGTAAGTAGCAAAACTGGAATGAGCACAACAAAATCACAATGGAGACATCCCAGCGGGGACAATGAAATTGCAGAAGAACAGAGGGAAGTTGAAAGAGACTGGTAACATTCCATTCTTTAAGCTGGGTCATGGGCATAGAGTTTTGCATTTTATTATTATTCCTCATACTTGATATGTGTAATAAACATGCTTCTGAATTTCATAATTCACTTAAGGAGTCCATTATCTGGTCGGGATGTTGCACCTGAAAAGAGATTAATTCAGCACGTAGGAAAGAACTCTGAGACAGAGATACCTGCATGAGCTGTTGGGAGCCCAGGAGGCTGGTCAATCTGGAATCATTTGTAGTCCTGAATGCTTCCTCCTTTTTGCAGTGGTTGAGGGAACTGGTTTCCAAGCATCACTTGATTTATGTATTTTTTAACTTATGGTTCACTGGCTACTGTCAATTATCAAGATAAGCATTTTAACTATTATAGCATTGTTAAAAGAAATCTCACCCTACTTAAGCAGAATCAGTAAGGTCAGGAGGAATCAGCACGGACAAGAAGAAATATTAAGTATTATTAAGGTCATTTGGGTAGATGCTATTAAGGATCAACTGCCTATAACTGCATGGATCAATCTGTTCTCAAAGTTTACTGCATGTTCATTCATTATGCATTCACAAAATATTATTGAGTAAAAACAATACGCAAGATATTGTCTAGGTCCAAGGGAAGGTACAAATATTTGTAAGATGCCTTCAATGTGCTTATAATGCTAGTGTTGAGGCATGTACCTAACAATCATGCCGTAAGTGTAGGTGCCAGGGATACCTTCAAACAATGAAAGTGATTGCGTGTAACTGGATTCTGCATGAATTCACAACGAGTAGAGATAGTTCATTCCCAAGCAAAGTAAAAAGAAACACAAAACACTTAATGTGCATTGCTAAATGGTGCCTTGCATTACACTATTCAGTACTGATTCTGATTCTTAACATCAATGCATAGAGTAATCAACAATGCCTCCAGGCATTTTATTGCCAAAGCAATTACACACATGCTACAAATCTTTGCCCTAACTCCACTAATCTTCTTTGTCTTCTTGTTTGTTTTACAGATGTTTTGCTTCATTAAATATTAGGTATATTCTCATCTATTAGGAACTTGGCAAAATAACTTTTTTTGTCCCTTGTTCATCGAACATGTGGAAAATCAGTCCATAGAATAGTGAAAATGGTCTTCTATGAGAGATTTTAGGATCGTTTTTAGAGAATAATACTCAGGGCAAGTCACATCAGTTCTCTGATGCCATATCTCCATTTATAAATTATAAACGTAGTATAAGGAAATTATACTACATGTTCAGGGACCTTTTTAAACAAAACACACACACACAGATACATGTGCACATCCATATATATGCACACAGTTGTGAGATTCTATCACATTATTATTTTTCATTGTGAGCTCCATGACTCTTAGGCTTCAAATGGTTATGTTATCTGAATGAGACCATAACTCTTTCACAATCTGACTTTAAACTGAATGGAATTGGTTGAAGAGTTTCCAGTTATTTCAGACATGTGTCTCCTCTCGACAGTCTCTAGAAAATGCTTCGTGTCTTCCTGATATGTCCTTAGTTTCCATCTTTCATGTTCCTGTGCATTCTTCTCCCCAAAATGCAACTTGCTTCTTATACAGTGTCTAAACAAACATACTACTACTGTTAGTGGTAATAATGGTTCATATTGATTGTGTACTTACTCTCTGCCAGGCACCGTCTTGGGTACATTACTTGTATTAACTCATTTGATTCCTGTCATGACCCATGACGAGTTAAGTACCTTATGGAGATCACATGGCTCCCACAGAAAGCACCTGGGATTTGACAATAACAGCCCAGCTACAGAGTGCATGCTCCTGGCTTACCATGACAGCTGCCAGAACTCTGGATGCTTTCATGGGCACACACAAATTTGATTCATGTATGTGACTCCATAAAATAGACAAGCAACCTCAGTATGAGAGGAGAAAATAATTCTCTATAAAATGAATCTTACTTGGACACTATTCAATGTGGGTTTAATTTCAAATACCCAAAAGGCTTCATATGTGGCCTCACCTACAAGAAGTTGCCATTGCTTGGATTTTGAAGCACCGCTCCAGTTTATTTAGGAACCTCAGGTTTATTTTTGAATCTAGAGGCAGAGAACTGCCTATTTCCAAAGTAAATCCCTTGGGAACAGTGAGCTGGGTACTCAGAAACCACATATGCCATTTAGAGTCAAATGTGGCCTGGCACCTGTGTGATTCCTTTGGCTGGTTCCCCTTGGCCCAGCAGCAATAAATGACAGGCATGAGCCAGAATCCATACCCTGTGCTCTAAGGTTTGAAAGAGAAATTGGGCTTGAGTGACGATTCTTTCTGTGTTAAAGAAAAGGGAAGTGAAGATTAATCCTCTTGGAAAGCAAAGGAAAAATCAACCCAATCCTCTCTGGCTCCATAGGAGAACAGCTCAGGCCCTGCAAACCGCTCATGGGGCTGTTAATAAGATCATCGCTGAGTAAAATATTCCACTGTGGTTTCTTTTCCTTTGTATTTCTTTCTTTTAAAAATTTTGGTAAAATATATATAACAAAACATGTGATTCTAGCCATTTTTATGTGTAGAATCCAGTGGTATTCATTACATTCACAAAATTATGCAAGATCACCACCATTTCCAAAATTTGCCGTCACCCCAAACAGAAGCTCTATATCTGTAAACCAATAACTTTCCTTCTCCCCCTCCACTTAGCCCCTGGAAACTTGTATCTACTTTTTGTCTCTATGAATTTGCCTATTTTAGGTTATTCCTAGAAGTGAAACCATACAATTTGTGTCACATTAAGATTTTTATGATAATTTATTCATAACACAATTAAATACAAGCACTATTCACCAGGTGGTCAGAGAGCAGTGAGAACTGAGGAAGACCCCAGTTCTCTCCCACTGCCTTACCACCAGGAAGTCATCTCACCCCCCCCAGGGGTCCCTGGGTTTCCACTGATCCAACAGTAAGAGCAATCCCAAGAGCCTGCTCCACTAGGCTGAAATACAAGGCTCTCTGGCAACTTTCCGTCATTTATCTCCACAGTCTTCAGGCCTCCTTACTCTTCGCAAAGCAGGCCAAACAACTCTTACGTCCAAAGCACTAATGGAGCAGCTAATATCAAGTAAAATAAGGCTCTTTTTTATGAAACAGTATAATCGGGTCATTGTAACATCTTCATTAGCCTTACACATCTTACTTTTAGAAGGCTTATGCCATAGGATATCATATTAAAATGATGCACGGCTCACTTTAAATATAATTATATACAAATTTTACTATATGATGAGTTGAGGATACAGTTTGGAGACTCTTAATTAAACATTTATTAATTATAATATTACAGTCTCACTTCTGTATTTAACATTTTTGTAGGGCTTAGCAGCAAGGCCAATAAAGCCTAATAAATACAAGGTCCTTGCGCATGAATATATTTCAGGTTGAATTAACAATCTAGCTCCACCGGGCATGGTGGCTCACGCCTGTAATCCCAGCACTTTGGGAGGCCAAGGCGGGGGGATCACGAGGTCAGGAGATCGAGACCATCCTGGCTAACATGGTGAAACCCCATCTCTACTAAAAATACAAAAAAATTAGCCAGGCGTGGTGGCGGGTGCCTGTAGTCCCAGCTACTTGGGAGGCTGAGGCAGGAGAATGGCGTGAACCCAGGAGGCAGAGCTTGCAGTGAGCCGAGATCGTGCCACTGCACTCCAGCCTGGGCGACAGAGCAAGGCTCCATCTCAAAAAAAAAAAACAAAAAACAAACAAAAAAACACAGTCTGGCTCCTTTAGTCACTTCTTACCTTGATTATTGGCTCTGGCTTTAAA
This sequence comes from Nomascus leucogenys, assembly GCF_006542625.1. NCBI lineage: Eukaryota > Metazoa > Chordata > Mammalia > Primates > Hylobatidae > Nomascus > Nomascus leucogenys. The sequence continues at coordinate 14,647,367 of NC_044386.1, read as the reverse complement.
ACACCACTTAAACTCTAGCTCTAAACAAAAAAGATAGTGGCTGTTCCTTGATATCATCAAGATCAGAGAAAGTTCCAAAACCAGGTTAATAAATATGCCTTACTTCCTTTTTTATTTGCCACAGTCAAAAAATGCCAATATTCTCAGCTTATGATTTATTAAGAAACTGGCACAGTCATGAAAATAGAAGATGAAGAAGAGTCTAAAAATTGATGGAATTAAATACAAATGATTAATTCTGTTCTGAGTACTCCCATACGTTATGACAGTAGTAAATACAGCATTAATTATCCTTTCTGTTCTACTATTCTAGATTCATCCCAAACCTCGTGTTATAGTTAATTCTATGATCAACTTGACTGGACCACAGGATACCCAGATAACTGGTAAAACTTTATTTCTGGGCATGTCTGTGAGGGTGTTCCTGGAAAAGATCAGCATTTGAATTGGTGACGGAGTAAAGCAGGTGACCCTCCTCATGTGGGTGGGTGCCATCCAACTGGGGGAGGGCCTGAAACGAACAAAAGGGAGAAAACTGAATTGAATTCTCACTCTATGCCTGGCTGCTTGGGCTCAGACACACATGTCTTCTCCTGCCCTTGGACTGGGAGTTACACCATTAGGAGTCCTGTTTCTCAGGCCTTTGACTTATACAGCCAGCTTTCTGGGGCCTCCAACTCCCAGATAGCAGATTGTGAGACTTCCCAGCCTCCATAGTCACATGAGCCAATACCTCAGAGTAAAGCTCCTTCCATATGTCCATCAGTGGATCGATAGATAGATAGATAGATAGATAGAAGATAGATAATGACAGATAATAGATGATAGATAATAGATGATAAATAATAGATTATAGATAGATGATAATAGATGATAGACTGATAGATAATAGATGATAGACAGATGATAAATAGATTATAGATAGATGATAGACAGATGATAGTTAGACAGATGACAGATAGATGGATCCTACTGGTTGTTTCTCTGGAGAACCCTGACTAAAATGCCTAGAGATTACATTATATCAAGTACAAAGGCATCTCCCTTTCTGTGGGTGCTGTTGTGTCTATCTTTCATCTGTCTATCACCTATCTATCTCATCTACCCTTCTCCACTAACCAATCCCCAATTTTGTCAGGTACCAGTAGATAGCTCTTATCTTAAGACTGTGACAGACCTAACCAGAGGACTGCAATGGGACAAAGGAGAATGGAGGTGCAGGGTTTGGGGAACAATATTTTCTTCTTGAAAAAAAGCCTAAAATTTCCTTTCCTGACTCTCTCCTGAACACAATTGTGTGACAACAACTGTGTCTAAGGGGCAAAGCCAAGAAAATCATGGAGGGACCTATACCTTCAGCTAGGCAACAATTGTGCTGCCACTGCCCAACCCAGGATGTCAGGTAAGATCCCCAGAAAAGCCCCACTGTGTTAAAGACTGTGAGCCCAACTACTGCTTGTAGCCAAAGTGATCCCACCTGTTCCACAGCTACCAGCTTTGATGACTGCTACCCACACACCCACACCATTAGACAGCTGTGCTTTTGCTGTATGGCGGGACCTACAACACAGGCCTTTGATTTCTAAGAAACAGGAGAAGCCTCTGTATCAGAAGTAAGAAACTGGTATTTTTCCTTTAACTGGATGTTCTGTGGGGTGTGTGTGTGTCTGTCTGTCTGTATGTGTGACTGTGTGTGCACACACGTGTGAGTTTGTGTGTTTAACTTCCAGAAGAACCAGTGGAAAGTTTATTTACTATAAGTTAAATTTGGATGAATGGAAAACATTCTGTTGTCAATATTCCAGAGTCTGACACCCTCAAAAGCAAGAATACGAGGAGAATATATTTTGAAATGCCTATGCTGTCCAATTGCTTTGAGACATATTTAAGCTAAAACAATATTCATTTCACCAAGGACTTAAATATTTCACAGCGTGACTCTGACTTTTTTTCTAAATGTGCTTTACTGACTCAACTTCCCCTTTAAGAACACATGCTAGGCACCAGATACTTTTGCATGCATTTGTTCATATTCCTCTTTATCACCTTTCTACAGATGAGTGAAAGGGGACGATATGATGTCAAACATCTTCCCCATGACAGTCTCACTCAGATCACAATCAGAATCTGATCCCAGGAATTCTAACCCAGTGCTCTTCCACCGTCTGAATATGCAGACGGATCAGCTGGAGATCTGGCAGAAATGCTGATTCTGACCCACTTGTTCTCAGGTGGGGTCTGAGGCGCTCCCTTTGTAAAGAACTCTAAGGCAAGGAAGACATTTTATTTGCAACTACAATGTTTAGAGTTAGCCAAATTTTTTCAGCAAATTATCTTTCTTTTATTCTCAGTTTTCTCATCTGACAAAAGGGATATAGAAACAGAACAGTACCCACACTTCAATGGGCTGTTTTGAAGTCTAATGACAGAAAGCATTTAAATACATTTAGAATGACTGGCAAATAAGGAGTGTTTACAATTGGTAGTTACGACTGTTCTAAATCGAAGCACAACTTTTACTGGGGACTTCAATGTTCACCAGTGAATTAGACAGGGATCTGCTTGAATTGGGGAGACATATAGTGAGGAAGGATATAAAGACCATGGACTTCCCATTCCAGCTCTGCCACCTAAGAACCCCATGACCTTGAGACAGAATATGCCTCAGGGATGGCTGCTCACCCATGCCTACCACCTCAACAAACCCATTCTCAAGATGGGAACCAGGAGGCTCAGGGCCCCTCAGGGCAGACTGGATATGGAGTGGGTCTGGGATGGACACCTAATAGGCAGAAATGATTCAGAGGCAATATCAAGCCAATTGTCTCTCTCTCCCAGCAATTGAATCGGACGATAACTTTTCTGCACTTTTCCTGGTGACTCTTGGATCAGTGGCTCCTTTGAACGTAATTGGGCTTTAAGGCCATTTCAACCAAGCAGAATTGTGAAGACAAAGCAACAAAGATGAGAGTCTCACCCACTGAGGAAGAGAGAGAGCTGAAGAACAGAAGCAGAGGGAAAGGACAGAAAGAGACACACTAAGCCTCCCTCCAGGTGGCTGAGAGATTTTTCATCTTGGTTCAAGTCCTTTGTAAGGCTTAGCTATAATTCCTCCCCTTGCATTCTGCATAATTACCCTGTGTACCTTTTTTTTTCCTTTGCTTTGGATTTTTTATATTTACAACAATGCATGTCTAAGAAACCTGAGTGTTGAGTGAACCTCTTTAAGCCTCAGCTTGCTCAGCTGTAAAACAGAGATTTATTCATTTGTTAATAAAGACCTACTGAGTGCTTGCTATTTGCACAGCATTAGCTAGATAGTAGGAAAACACTGGTTAGCAATTCCTGATAGTATCCCTACCTTCCTGGAGCTTCTGGTCGAGTAGAAGATATAAGCCTTAATGAAGAAATTAATCCTAAGAATGTAAAATTACAACTTGGGTAAGTAACTGGATAAGTTGAAGATACAATACGAAATATTCAAGAGGTAATGACTTAACATTAAGTCTAAGAGGGAATCTAAGTAGAGGCCAAAAAGGCAAAGAGGGAAGAGAAAAAGCATTCTCTGCAAAGAGTGGATCATTTGCAAAGACTCCTAGGAGAGAAGGCACGTGGTAAATAAGTGGGCCAGGGTGTTGAAGAGAGAAGGGAAACCACGATAGGCAATGAAGCTGGACAAGAGGGCTGGGGTCAAAATGACCACGGCTGTGTGGGTCAGGCTTGATTATTTTGTTTTTTGGGGTTTTTTAATTTGGTTGGTTTTCTTTTGTTTTGTTTTTGACACGGAGTCTCACTCTGTCCCCAGGCTGGAGTGCAGTGGCACGATCTCGGCTCACTGCAACCTCCACCTCCAGGTTCTAGCGATTCTCCTGCCTCAGCCTCCTGAGTAGCTGGGACTGTAGGTGTGTGCCATCATGTCTGGCTAATTTTTGTATTTTTAGTACAGATAGGGTTTCACCATGTTGGCCAGGATGGTCTCCATCTCTTGGCCTCGTGATCTTCCCGCCTCAGCCTCCCAAAGTGCTGGGATTATAGGCGTGAGCCATTGCGCCTGGCCAGGATTGATTATTTTGATCGTTATGGTACTTATCCTAAGATCGGTGATGAGTTTTAAATAAGAAGATGTCACTGTTAGATCTGCCTTTGAAAACGTCATGCCTGCCACAGTGTGGAAAATGAACTGTGGGAGGCAAGAGTGGAGATGGGTGGATCAGGCAGAAGGTGGCTGCAATAGCCCAGGGCCTGAAGGCCAGATACAGAGGAGAAAAATATGAGTCTGATTTAGCATGTATTGAGTGAGTTGTCTCTGAAATGGCCAGGATGAGACTGATATCTTGAGCGTATGAGGATAAAACCCATCGGGGAAATCTAGGCCGTGGATACAAATGTGTGAATCAATGAGACCAATTTGTAGCCTTCCTGAAAGACATGAGAACAGGTGAGTTTGTCAAGGGAGAGATGATGGCATGAGAAGAAAAGGGTGTCCAGTGGTCAGTGACTGGCACAGAGGAGTATGAGCCACAAGACAGGCAGAGGCAAGACCAGGAGACTGTTGTGTCATGGGCCAGAGGATAAAAGTATTTCTACCAGGACAGGAAGAAGTGGCCAATAGCATTCATCAAATGAGATGATAAATGATGAAATTAAACTGAATATCTGACAAAACTCCTCTAAGACAATATATAGCATACTGTAGTATACCCCCAAAAAACGGTGATTACTGTTATTAATGGCTCACAAACTTTTGTGAACATCAAACTAAACAATCTGTATGTCAGAGTGCCTGATAAGACCTTCAACAAATGCAAGTAGGAATCCTTCTTCCCTTTGGAAAACAGGATGCATTGTTTTATGTTTATAAATTCCTCCAAAACCATGAAATATACAAGACCATATAAGAACAAGAAGACAGAGGAGAATGGAAGGAAAGGGACTCTTTGAAAGTAAGAAGGGTGTTTCCTGGAGACATAAGTCAAGAGTAAATTGGACTTGCGAGCTTCTCCCAGTGTCAGCCTATGACAGAAGCAGAGATCAAAAGCACTGTATCCACGCACATATTCAGAAACAGATATACACAAAAATATAACACCACTTCCAGATACAGAAACAATGAAGAGGCATAAAACGGATTTTTTTGAAAAACTTCCTTAATATGTTTTATAAATTTCTAAAGGTTTATCCCATATCAAAAACAGTTAAAATTATTTAAATAAATGAATAAAGATCCACAGGAGTCCCAACCAGGAGTGTCCAACTCCATGCTGCCGTGATGGCACAGTGTGAGACAGGCTGTCACTGAATGACGCCAAGGACTGGTTTCCTCTTGTGCCTGCTAAAAATCCCTTGCAAGTCTGAAAGAGGAAAATTCTTGCTCTTGACTATATCCCACATAATAAATACACTACAGACCCCCAGTTTGACTACCAGTTGGATAATTATGCAGAAATAACGCAGTGTTCCAATTCTTTGTAGAAAGAACTTTGCACAGAACAGAGGCTTTCTGCCTTGAAAGGGGAACTATTCAAACGTTGCTGCCTAACAGCTAAAGTAAAGGAGTTCCATGGCAACGTAGACACTCCGGGTCAAGTACACGTTCTGAGAAAGCAAGGGGCATGTAAAGAACACAAACCCATGGGCACAAACCAACAGGGACCTACATAGGCAGTGTTTTCTCTAATAAAGCCCTTGTCATGTCATAACATGACAATTCTGTGGCAGGGCTGAGTGCAACACAAACAATGAGGGGCAAAAGGAAGGATCTTCCTAATAGGAGGTTTTTTGCCTCATTCACCCAATCCAAAAAAAAGTGGATTTTCATTTACTTCAAATTGGCAAAAAATAATAACTCCCACCCTGTTTTGCATGGCCAAAAGCCCAGATTTAGATTTCAACATTTGCTCATATGCTACTGTTTAAGTCAAGTCTTGAACTGTTTCAGCTGCTCCAAAGGGGAGGTCAGAAATAAGGGGAGTGGACAGGCCCATGGCCCAGTGGACTCAGGACTCACACTGGAGTCAGGAACAAGTGAGGGATGAGATGACAGAGGTCTCATTACCTTTAGGCAGTCCCCAAATGAGCAAGGCATTTTCAGCCAAGAGTTTGGGAGAACTTGGGTTGCCACAAAGAGATCTGAACTTGTTTTAACTTGTTAAGTCAGTTTTAGAAACACAAAGGTTTAAAGCAGTTTGATGGCTATGTAAATAAGAAAGTTTGCAAAGAACCTGGGTCTACCTCTGGCTATTCAGCAGCTTGGCAAGAGATGGGGAGTCCCCATCTTTCCATCTGTGAAAGAAAAGAAGATGACACAGCCTGCAGTTCTCCTTGGTTCTTTTCAGGCCTAAGTTTTGGGTGCCTCAATAGCACCTTCCCAACAGCGCCTTCCAGAAGTCTATCCTTTGGCCTATTTTTATTCGGCAACAATCAAAATCTCCATGGTTCCTTGTCACCCATCACACCGTCTCAGCTACCAATCACACCATCTCAGCTACCTGAGCCTGTTAAGTATGTCCCAGAAGCCATTTGTGACATGATTTTCATTCCAGCCACCAGCTGTCTCCCAACAGCTTAGTGATATAAATGAGTTTTCCAAGCCTCCTTCAAGGGAAAATAAAAATACTTAAAGTTGCCTTCGAAAAGTCCTGCCAAGTTTCTAGGCTTACATTCTTCAAGGACTTTTTTATTTAGAGCACCCCTGAGAGGTGGAAAGAAAAGTGTAACCTGGGAGAATGTTAGTATTTCAACAGTTAGCCAATATTCTCTAGCACAACAAGTCTTCGGCAACATACTCTCTGAAGCCTTTTTGTACAGAAGTTTCTGCTGGGCTCAGGTTTCTACCCAAATCTCTGCAGGTACCTTGCATGCAGCAGTACCATGACTGCCCGCAGGCCTACGTTTCTAAGCATTCCCTTCCACCCACCGTGGCTATCCAGTTTCTGTCCCCTGCACCCCAACTGCAGTGGCAAGATTTCTGGTTTCAAAAGGTTCTCCAATAGGGACCACCCTAGCATCTTACAGAAATGGAGGCAATATGCAGGGTGGTTAGAGTGGCATCACGCAAAAATTTTTTGAAAGAGCCAGAGAGTATTTTAGTCTTTGCGGGCCTGGAGTCAGAATCAAGGATATTATGTAGCTACTTACATAACAAGAGAGAAAACAAGTTCCTACATTTGTATTCATAAAATTCAAATACAATAATGACTGACTAAAACTGCTTGTAATTACAAGTTGACTAATGAGAGATGTGAATATTTTTTGGTGAGGGGATAACATTTTCCTTAATGGAGATTCAAAATCAGTGTTTCCTCTCATCAATATGATCTTAATGTTCTTGCAAAGAAACATTTTTAGCTCCCTGGCCTTACAAAGAAAGGCAAGGGGCAGGATTTGGCCCACGTGATGTAATTTACTAAATCAGGGTGGTTTCGGTCACAAGCTTGAGATTCTAGCTATGCTTGGGTTTATGTGAGTGCTACAACTCATCTGCCAGCTTCTGACTTCACTTCTCCAAGATATACTTTTCTCCTGTTTCCAAAGAGGCCAACTGTACATGTTCCACAAATGAATGACCAACATTCATTGAACTCCTACATTGTGCTGGGAATTATTCTATGCTATGTGTAGAATATGCTATGCCTCATGTATTAGCTTGTTTAGTGATGTGAAAGGAAATTAAATCTTAAATCTAAATTAAGCCAAAGGGAAAAGTCAAGCTTGGAACAGGGTCACACAAACTTGCCTCCCCTTTTTGGTTCCTAAATAACATGGCTACAAGATGAAACGCTACAAGTCTCCCCCATATTTTGCCCACAAGGAAATTCCTAGTGACCTGCAAGATCTTTACCCTAAGGTGTTTCTGCTTTCACCCTAAGATTTCACCATGGCAATGTAAATTGATAGCTTATCTTTACAGGTGCAGTCACCCCCCTGCCCACCAAACACAAATACATATCCGATTGTTCCCCTATCCTGTTTCCTCTGTTATCTTATGTAAAAATGCAGATTCTCTGCATTTTTCCTCTGCCCCATTTGTCTATGTCATCTTTTGTTTAAAAAAAAAAAAAAAAAAAAAAAAAAAGCAGATTCTCTGAGCCAAACAAATAAATGACTATTTTTCCCTACCTACCTCTTACATGAAAATTGTACACTTCTCAATATCTTGCCCTTTCCACTTTAAATTTGGAGCCCTCAAAATCTCCTTTGGAGAGAGGCATAGACCTGTCTCCTGGGCACACGTCCTTAACTTTGGCAAATAAACCTTCTAAAATGATTGAGACTTGCCTTGTGATTTTTCTCTATTGACAGTGGTCAATACATTTCTACAAACAAGGTACCGTTTTTGTCCCCATTTTATAGATGAGGAGACTGAGGAACAGTGAGGCTAAGCAAAATGCTCCTGGGTAAATACCTAGGTACAGAAAGAGACAGACTGAGAGCACCTCCTTACTCCCCAGGACCTGTATGAAGTGTTTGATGAATGTTAACTATTATCATTTTATTCTTGTTAATGAGGTACGTCAATTAAGTAGTTAGGATGAATTTTAATGTACATTCCAGAACATAAACATCAAAATGAATTTTGTCCTTCAAAGGAGTTTACCTTGGAAGGCTTTGTGCATTCCAAATAAAGCATCATTGTTCAAAACGCTCTTGGTTTTACCCTTCAAAGCTATGGTCTATGAACTCCACGGAGGGCTTTTGATCTCATTACTCCATTGCTCCCAATTTCCCTTTGTAAATTATAAGGTAATAGATCAGTTAATGAAATATTAGAGCACTCCTAAGATAGTCTATTGTTGACTTGGGAAAAGAAGAGCTTCTAGTATCCTTTCATGTAAATGGGAAATTAAAATGCCAGTGGAGGATGTTTCCCAATTTCAGGATCTGCCACCTACATCTTACCTGGGATCATCCCCATTCTCATCTTTCTGCAGTGCTAGACAGCCCAGGTCAGGAAACTAACCATGCCTGCAGGTGGTATCACTCATGTTGCCAACTTCAAGTTCCCCCAGTAAAGCACAATCCTCTAGGTAACCTTGGACTTAGTTCCACCCCCTTCTTTACTTGTAGTTGACAAGAATAACTGTAGGATGTGCTGGGGATGCACCATCCTGAGGCAAGGAGGGACTGGCCAGAACATCCTGGGCTCTTTCTAGTCTCCCTCTGGAAACAGGATGTCCTTCAGTGCTTTAGCCCAGCAGGCCCAATTACCCTGGGGTATAAAATCAAGGGCAGGCTGCTTTCTAAGGTCCCTGAGCAGCAGTGGAAGTGGAGTGTGTGCAGATGAGACTCTATTCAGTCCAGGCCCCTTTCTGGAGCAACCAGCTCACAGTGAATCCCAGGCATCTGCCATTCCTGGCTGCCTCTCTCTCACTAATAAACTGCTTCAAGTAACTTGTGTGTGGGGGTGTCCTGTCTCACCAGACTCAGACAAGTCAGTAATCAGTGCACAATGAAACTGTTTCACACACCTTACACTGCTGCACACTGGTCCCTTCATTCACCTGTCATGGACTCCGGCTCTTCACATCCACAGCTGCTAGGCATGGCTCCCCAGACACCAGCTTAGTCGTCTGCTAAGATGAAAGGGAAATTTTCCCAAGAGGTAATCAGTTTTCTTCATTTTCTCTAAACACTTAGGGGGTATCCCCAAGATTGCAAACATAAGCAGAACAGGAGGCACAGGTATGCAGATGCAAACCTCCTGGGAAGGAGCTCACAAACCGAGAGCACTATAGGTCTACTCCAAGGCACCTCTCCTTGGGCAACCTCAAATGCACTCCAGAACTTTAATTGTAAAAATCACAACTCCCAAATCCATACCTCTGACCCAGGTCTCACCTCTGAATCAAGGACATGGGTATTCTGCTCAACCATGGCCCTGTTGGAAATATCCACCTAGCTATTAAACATTGGTGTATCAACTACGATGTGCTCAAAAAGCTTCTTCTTCCCGACTTTCAATTTGTTTTGTGATTACATCCCCATACCACAGGCCTCTATCCACTCTCCCCTACCTTATGTGTCCCTCCACCCAATTAATTTGCAATGCCCCATCTTGTCTGCATATGTATCTATCCAACAGAAATATGATGTGAGCAAAGAATGTGAGACCCATATGTAATTTTAAGTTTTCTAGAAGCAATATTTTTTTTGTTTGTTTTTGAGACAGGGTCTCGCTCTGTAGCCCAGGCTGGAGTGCAGTGATGTGATCTCAACTCACTGCAACTTCCACCTCATAGGTTCAAGCGATTCTCCTGCCTCAGCCTCCTCAGTAGCTGGAATTATAGGTGCCTGCCACCACACCCAGCTAATTTTTGGGGTTTTGTTTTTTTTGGAGACTGAGTCTCACTCTGTCACCTAGGCTGGAGTGCAATGGCACCATCTCAGCTCACTGCAACCTCCACATCCCCGGTTCAAGCATTTCTCCTGCCTCAGCCTCCTGACTAGCTGGGATTACAGGCACCCGCCACCACGCCTGGCTGACTTTTGTATTTTTAGTAGAGATGGGGTTTCACCATGTTGGCCAGGCTGGTGTCAAACTCCTGACCTCAGGTGATCCACCCGCCTCAGCCTCCCAAAGTGCTGGGATTACAGGCGTGAGCCACCGTGCCTGGCCAAAACTTCTGTATTTTCAGTAGAGATGGGGTTTCACCATGTTGGTCAGAATGGTCTCAATTCCTGACCTCAGGTAATCTGCCTGCCTCAGCCTCCCAAAGTGCTGGGATTACAGGTGTGAGTCACTGCATCTGTCCTATAAACAATATTTTAAAAGTATAAAAGGGTAAATTGAATTATAATATATATCATTTAACACATGCATGCTATAATTTTAATGTAATCAATATAAAAATATTAAGAAGATATTTTACATTGCCTTTTTCATACTATGTTTTGAAAATCCAGTGTATTACACTTACAGCACATCTTGATTCTAATTAGGCACATCTCAAATGTTCAGTAGCCACCTGTGGCTAGCAGTTACCATAGTGGTCAGTGCAAATGTCAACTCTACCCAACATTCAAAGAGTAGCTCAACTCTTCCACTCTGCCAGAAAGTTTCACTAGTTTTTGTTGCCCTTATACATCTTTTCCTTCTTTGAATTGCCATTAACTTGACAACCAAACACACTGTTGCACAATTAGCTAATTCCATGTATTTCATGACTATAAATTTTGTCTTCACAACCAGGCTACAAACACATAAAGACCAACATCTGTTTTGTCCCCAGCATATCTATTATGATGCCAGATATATCCATTCAATAAACTAATTTTTTGATGACAAATCAATAAACCAATAAATTACATGTCAGTATTAAAGAAAGGGGGAAAGTGACGCTGAAATCATTAAAATCTGTAATAAGTAAAGACACAGTGCCATTCAGTTGAAGAAAATAATCATCTATATGAAAATATATCATTGTCATTCCAAATGTCACTATTATTCAATTTCACCTGTATTTTTAGTGTGTGTAAGTTTCAAATGCTGTCATAGTAAAACTGTGCCTGCAATCCTCACCAAACATGAAGGAATAACTCTAGAGGAAAACTAGAGATAATAACTTGAATAAAAATGACACATTCAGCAGAAGCTCTCTATCACACCTTTAGTTGTTCTCTGATTATTTAGCAAAGTCACCCAGTAGACCGTGGTGTCCAGGAGGGATTGTCTGTCTTGTTCATGTTGAATCCTCAGCTCATGGTGCATTCAGTCTCTTTACTCCATTGCTCCTAATTTCCTTTTCTAAATCATAAGCAAATAGATATGCTAATAAAATATCAGACCACCTCTAAGATAGTCTTATGTTAACTTAGGAGAAGAACTAGTAAAGTGTCTGGCACAGAGCCAATACTCAATTAAGGTTTTTTATCTGAATTGGTACCAGACAGATCTGGGATGTGAATCCCAATGATAAAAAATAAGCATGATATATGTGTTGGGAAATAGGGGTCCAGTGTGAGCATTGAGAATGGAGTTAGAAGAAATAAACTTAAGTCTTCCTAATTGTTCTAAGGAGATTCCCATGGATCAGAAACAATAAGGCAGGGAGACAGCACCTCTACTTGTAAACAAAGTGCAGAATATGGGATCTTTGCCTCTAGAAAGATTCATTTCTTTTTTTCTCTGTATATAGAGAATGCCAAGAAACCTTCAAGTAAAATGTTAGAAGGTCTTACCTTGGTATGCTAAAGGAGATATGTAATGATCTGCTGATCTGCTGATCCAAAACTCAATGAATAAGAGGGCTAAAAAGAATGAAGTCAGATGAAGATGAAATTCACATAATTCATGGAGTAAGCCAAACTGTACTGAGCAGTCAACAGGATACTATTCTATGCTCCCAAACAATAAGGGCCACAATGAACGTTCCCAGGCTAGAAATGTCCTCCACTGGGCTGCTTAATCTCCCTACTCACAAGCAAACTCTGTATCCACACTCTACTCTGAGGTTAATCATGAGCATCAGCCTACGCCCAAAACTTAAAGTTAATATAATCTATTTTTCCTTCTTTTCTATTTCTATTTGGTAGCATGTGTGGTGGGTTGGAGGACGTGTGTGCGTGTGTGTGTGTGTGTGTGTGTGTGTGTGTGTGTGTGTGTAATGTACAGGCTACCCTAAAAATGGGTGAGCCTGCATTACCAGATATCTCAGTGACATACAGCAACTGCAAAATCAAACCAGACAAAGAAAAACAGTAATTGTCAAAATGGCCATATGAAATAATGATCCTTAAAAAGGACGCCTTTGACCATCACATAACACTGTGCCAGTTGTATTTCCAGTGAGTTCTCATGTGAGGTTCCAGGGAGAAGCCTGGATGGATAAGCAAGGGCAATCTAACTGATACAGGACAGGTGAGCCCCAGAAGTGGGGCTTAGCCCAGGTGGGTTCTTGGCTTTGCCCAGAAAAGAATTCAAGGGAGCGTTGGTTGTGTTAGACAGCAACTTTTATTGAAGGAGCAGTGTTAGAGCAGCAGCAGCAGAGGCTCTGCTAGAGCAGGGCTACCCTGTAGGCAATGTGTCCAGAGTAGGTTCTCAGAGGCAGTTCTGCACTCATATTTATACCTACTTTTAATTACATGCAAATTAAGGGGTAGCTTATGCAGAAATTTCTAGGAAATGGGTGGTAACTTCCAGCTTGTCAGGTCCTTACCATGGAAAGGGGCAGTAACTTCTGGATGTTGCCATGGCAATGGTAAAATGACATGGCACACCAGTTGGCGTGTCTTACAGAAAACTGCTTCCCCACCTCCCGCCCTGTTTTAGCTGGTCCTAAATTTGGTATGGTGCCCCAGTCCCAACTCCGGAGTTGAGTCTTGCCTCCTACCTCATCAACTGCTGACAGAGCACAGAGAAAATGCAAATTTGGCAGAACAGGACATTTATTTCCCGGGCCTATTTAGCTTTGAGAACCATTTCAAAACAGTTGGAAGACTTTAAAAGAAATGCATATAACATCTATAGTTCAATGGCCCAACAACTGTTGCTACCCGATGCCCTTTATTCTGAGGTTGGCTTGATCCTTAGCTAATTTTTAGTGTTTAGCGCATGCGACTGATAACCAGACCCTGACTTGTCAAATTCCCATTCATCAACCAGCAGTTTCTCCCTGCATGTTTCCAGTATCATGGAGACACACATTTGAGTGCATAATTTAGCCCTTGCTGGACTACTCTTAGGAGTAGGGAATGTCCATTCCCATGCCTAGCTTGAAGCCTGCTGTGTATCAACAACAGCATACATGATTGTTGAACAAAACTGGGGTTGCCAATTGATATGGCCCGGCCAAAATCTCACCCAAATCTCACCTTGAATTGTAATAATCCCCAAGTGTCAAGGGTGGAGCCAGGTGGACACAACTGAATCATGGGGGTGGTTCCCCCATACCATTCCGGTAGTAGTGAATAAGTCTCACAGATATGATGGTTTTATAAAGGGGAGTTCCCTGCACATGCCCTCTTGTCTGCCACCATGTAAGACACACCTTTGCTTCTCCTTTGCCTTCTGCCATGATTGTGAGGCCTCCCCAGCCATGTGGAACCATGAGTCCATTAAACCTCTTTTCTTTATAAATTACTCAGTCTCAGGTATGTCTTCATTAGTAGCATGAGAACAGATTTGTACACTGACCTTCTTTTGGAAATGTGGAAGAAAATTACTTTCTTCCAAGGACGACAACTTTCTGTATTACAAATGGACATCTATTAAATCTATATTTGTAATTTCACTACTCAGGAACCTTAAATTTCCTTTCAGCATGGAAAGGGCAACTGGTGGATCACCCCATTGCCTGCCCAATTCCCCAACCTGCTTTTAGCTCAGGAAACCAGCTCTTCTGTACTCTGAAAGCAAAACTCTGCTCTTGTTTGTGTAAAGTGGCATAAAAATCATAGGGACATCAGTATAAAACAGAGTAACCTTGTTCATGTTTTAGTGTATCTTATGATTTTAAAAGAAGGAAAGGAATTTCCCATTTAGAATGCTTTAGATTTGTCTCAGTCAAAACATGCAAAAGGTCTTATAGATTCTGATGTTTATCTCTCCACTCCATGTCTACTGACATGACAAAAGGTCATTTGTGATTTAGGGAATACAAAATTAGAAGTTTGGAATTTCTGGCTCTTCCCACATGTTGAAATTGTGCCAAAGGAATAATGACAGTTATACCTGTAAGGTACAGAAGATCATATGAACCTAGTAGATAGTTATAGTAAATATACTGGAAAAAAATATGAAATTATAGAATGTGTGACCACTTATGACTGAAAATCATTTGTTATTGTAGGCTTATAGAAGAATGCTCACAGGAAAGTCTGATGGGTGTTGGCAAAAAAAAATCTCCTATGCATCTGTACCTCCATTCATTCATCAGCTAAAATGGGATAACCAAGAAAATTTTGATATGTGCATACTCACACTGTATCACATGTAGAATTATGTGAAAAGCAAATGAAACAAATCTGCAAGACAGTTATTTGGAAATAAAGAACCAAAATGTTTTATTACTAACTGAAAATAAACATTTAAATGAATTGGTATTTTAAAAAAAAACTTTCAGTGACACATCACGGTATAAAGTATAATAATACATTGACTCTGGTTTCTGACTCAAATATACTATTTCTTAAAGAGTATTATCTGACACCAAATGAGTCTTCATTTAGAGAAAGATCTCCAGGAACTGACAGAAAGTGATATTCAGGAGAAAATAAAAATAAAAATAAAAAGCTCCATCTAAAGAGTGTGTATAACATGGTCCTTTTGTGCAATTAAAAAAAAAAAGGAGAAAAGGAATCCACACTTTACACATGTATTGTTACAAAAAGAAACAGGGGTTAAGTAAGGTAAACTAGAAAGTAATGACAAGGGCCACCAAGAGAGGTGAGTGGCGGCCAGGCATGGTGACTCATGCCTGTAATCTCAGCACTTTGGGACGCCAAGGCAGGCGGACCACTTGAGGCCAGGAGTTCAAGACCAGCCTGGCCAACATGGTGAAACCCCGTCTCTACTAAGAATACAAAAATCAGCCAAGCGTGGTGGCAGGCGCCTGTAATCCCAGCTACTTGGGAGACTGAGGTACGAGAATTGCTTAAACCTGGAAGGCAGAGGTTGCAGTAAACCAAGATCACACCACTGTACTTCAGCCTGGAAAACAGAGTGAGATTCTGTCTCAAAAAAAAAAAAGAGTGAGTGAGTGTAAATAGGGGTGGGGATAAGATGGGAACAATACTTCTGTGGCTACACCTTTATATATATACACACACATATATACACACATATACATATATACATATATACACATATACACATATACATATATACACATATACACATACAATATACATATATACACATATATACACATATACATATGTGTGTATGTGTGTGTGTGTATATATATAGTTTTTACTTTTGAACCATGTGTTTCTCATATTCAAAAATACACTTAAATTAGAACAAAATGAGGAGAAAAAATAAACTCCATCTTTGAATGTAAGCAGTACTGGATGGGATACTTGTATTGTGATGATTTATAGGAATGTCTCATTCTTAAGAGATTCATGCTGGAGGATTTGGGAGTGAGGCATCATTATATGTGCAACTCACCTGCAAATAGTTTAGCCAAAAGAAAATGTATATGCACATACATACTCCTATGTGCACACATATATGCGCACACACACACACACATTCCCACACATACACATATATGGCTAGGGAGGGAAAAGAAAGATAAAGTAAATGAAAGAACATCTTAAAACATAATAAACCTAGGGTCAATGGTCTGAAGGTTTGTATCTTTCCAAAATTCATTTGTCAAAATCCTAACCCTGAAAGTGATACTATCAGAAGATGGGGTCCCTAGGATTTAATTAGCTCATGATGGTGGAGCCCTCATGAATGGGATCAGTGCCCTTATAAAAGGGACCCAGAGAGCTCTCTCTCATCCTATTTCCACCACGTGCAGATACAAGGAGAAAATAGCAATCTGCAACCTGGCAGAGGGCTCTCAGCAGAACCTGACCACGCTGGTTCCCTGATCTTAGACGTTCAGCCTCCAGAACTGTGAGAAATAAATGTCTGTTCTTTATGAGCCACCCAGGGTATGGTACTTTGTTGTAGCATCTTGAATGGACTAAGATACCAGGTGAACACCATCAAAAATAATTTTACCTTTATTCTTTTTCTTCTACCACTGAATTTTACCCCAAGCTTAGAAGAACTTCTGGGGACTTGCTGGCCTCATTGGTAGGAGATGGCGGGGGCAAGAAGTTAGAGAGGCAGGTAGGAGTTCGTACCTTGAGATATGAAATTGGGTTGTAGAGATTTTAAATCTAAAAAGACACCTGTGGACTTTGTCTTAGAAGAATGAACAAACAAATTCAGAACAAGTCTTCCTGCAGGTCAGATTCCTAGTAAAGTGGCTGAGTAAAAGACATGCGAATTTAAAATTCTGATGGACAATACCAAATTGTACTACAAAAGAATAACATAACTGATCAGTGATATACACCTTGAGTATTTTATTCATTTAAACAAATATTTGATTAGAGGGCCAAGAACAGAAGGTTAACCATGACCCTGATTCATGAGCTTTTGAGTGATATTTTCCTTGTTGATGAAGCTGAAGGTACTTCTACCCTGGGATTTGCATCACCCCAAAACTGTCCTACATCCTACTCCAGTGACCACTGTCAAATCGGGCAGAATTACTTATTTTATATCTTTACATGTGAAAAATGGAGAATAAAGTCATTTTGAAAAAGGCATTATCATAAAATAATGAGAAATACAACCAGGAAAGCAGGTTTTCGCCCAACTTTGTATTTCCTAAAAATCCATAAACAGAATAAAATGCAGGATTCTTATAAACAATTGTGTCATCTTTAAAAAGAGTTTTTAGAAGAATAATCCTGAGTTAAATGCAGAGTGCCACTGTAATAAATAATTACAGTATTATTTGTACAATATTTTTTAATTGGGGGAAAAAAAAGCCCAAGAGATTTAGCTGGAAAAGTGGCTCCTTTCACAAATGCCCCTCAGGAGGGACACAGCAGTGTGAACTATGGGAGGAATATTCAGCCCACACCCTCTTAAAATAATGTTGTAGAGTATCTAGTAAAATCTCTCTTCTAGGGGACCAAGTGAGTCCTCAGTCTGCCTCCATCATCAGTAGAAGCTTCTACTGAAGACAAAACAAGCTAAAAAGCAACACAGCCCAAATGGACAACTCACAGATGACTTACAATCGGCTTAAAAAGAGGAAGCAAGTAAGCCAAGTACAGTGTAGACCATTAAGGGTTACTCAGTCTTGGAAAGCCCTTGTGTGAAATCTAAGATTTTCCAGCATCCTCAACCTGGGCTTTCTGTTTACGTATAGGTGAGGAGAAACTTGAAAGCACAGTCCCATTTTAAAAGATGTGCCATTTAACTATGACTCCCTATTGACGTCATTCCTGCAGCCATCGGAGCTTAACCCTACAAACCAAGCTAAGATGCCGTCTAAGTCATTTGCTGTTGGGCATAAGGAGATGGTACTGTGGCATTTTTATTGCCATTAGAATAAACTGTTCACAAGAGAAGGATGCTTCAGCTATTAAAATAAGTGAACTGAAAAAAAGCTCAGGTATATAAGTATGTTTTATGTGAAACAGTCAGCCAACCATCTGCAAATCATTTTGGTTCTGTAAGCTAATAAAAAGTGCATGTGTTTTTTCTCCTATTTATCTTCTAGAAGTTTTTTCTTCTGTCTGCCACTCATCACAATAGATTTTTATTTTCTCCTCCATCTACATTATTTCACAGGCTCCTCTAATAGATGCTGTCTCTAAAGCTGTACAGAAGAATTACCCAGACATGCTTTCTGAGTTTGTATAAATCTCAAAATAAGCAAACAAACTGATTTCTCCCACATTTTGGCTGGAATCACACCAAAACAATTCCATTGATCCACTGCTACCCACCAGCCCTCCAAGTGCACACAGGCCTGAGCAGGGCCTTTCATAATCAGAACAGATGCATTTAAATAGCTTTTAAATAGAAGGCTCTGCCAGGAGACAAGGAAGACAGAGTATCAGGTTCCCAAAGCACATTTGCCATTAATATTCTGAGCTCATGAATGCCAGTAACTTCTTGAAAATTTGATTTCCAATGTCAACTTAAATCTGTTGATTTCTGTCCTAACATTTAGCAAAAAAACAATTATTCTACCTCCTCCAGTCCTACCAATACAATTGTGTTGTGTACAAGACACAGAAAGGGGTTTATTGGCATTTTCTGTTCACCCCCTGAAGATAACAGTCCTCCCTTGAATATTCTAATAACAAACCACTGAAAAGCAAAATTTGAGCTATTTCTACTCACTGTTAGCAGATGAAGAATAGTATCACATCAGTTACTTATTTCCAAAAGAAAATCATGTTCTCAGTATTAAATGGGATCAGGAATTTTTTCCTGTAGGTCGTTATAAACTTCAAACTTTTTCTCATTGGGTCACCATTTCAACGTGTAGCTGGCATACTGAATAAGCAGGACTCACAAAGTGTAATTTATTTTGGTCCTCCACTATCCCCTTAGAATGTGTTTAATAGGGGAGAATTTATCTCCTGCTCCTGGATAAAAATTCAAGGAACTAAGTCCCACAAGGAAGAGAAACAAGATGTGCAGAAGAGATCTGATTTGACTAGTACTGATGAAACCTGGGTCTAGATGATATTTAAGGCACTTTTCTGGATTATCTGGGGTACCCATCCTCCCCATAGCTCAGGAGCTTTCATGACAGCTGTCTTGATGCAAATGAGGCCCTTTTCTCTAGCTGGCCACTAACTCTTTCCATGACCCAAAGATCCAATGATACCACCAGCTTTTCTCTGATGAGAGCTGGTCAAACCCAGGCGAACCTATCTGACACCATCTAAAACCAGTGGCCCCTTGCTCCTGCTCTTGAGAGACTTACATCAGGTCTTTGAGAAATAATCAACACCTTTTTGCCACACACTCTCTCCTTTGCTTTGCACACTGAAGTAGCTAGCCAGAAAGGAGATTTACAGCTAGGGAATAAACCCCATACTTCTATGAGCCCTCCCCCTTTGGGGAACACAACAATTGGCCGTGTTGGAGCCTTCTCAATGGCCTTGAGGGAAAGGAGAGGCATGTGCATACTCTCTTGCCTCACCAACCCCATCCTCTAGCGGATGGGGAAGAACAGCTCTTGCTAAGAATATCCACTTTCGTACTCTCTCTTTTAATCTTCAATAATGCAATCCTTTTTAGCTACTATGCAGCGAATGGTTTAAGGGTTTATATAAAACTGGCTTTTCAAATTTCATTAAAAACTTTGTATTTGGTCTGGAGTCTTGGTGTGTCCTATCTACTATGTTTTCATGCCTCAGACAAAAACTTCTTCTTAAAAATGCTGCTCCTCCAAAGAAGATATACAGATGGAAAATAAGCATATGAAAACATATTTCACTTCCTATGCCATTAGGAAAACACAAAATAAAAACAAAACTGAGATACGACTCATATCAGTCCATTTTCACACTGCTATAAAGAACAGATGAGACTGGGTAATTTATAAACAGAAGAGGTTTAATTGACTCATAGTTCCACATGGCTGGGAAGTCCTCAGGAAACTTCTCATGATGGCAGAAAATGAAGGAGAAGCAAGGCACGACTTAACAAGGCAGGAGGAGGGAGACAGAGAGGAACTGCCAAACACTTTTAAACCATCAGATCTCAGGAGAACTCACTCACTATCACAAGAACAGCATGGGAGAAATCACCCCCATGATTCAATCACTTCCCACCAGGTCCCTCCCTCAACACATGGGATTATAATTCAAGATGAGATTTGGGTGGACACACAGAGCCAAACCATATCACTCTGCCCTTGGCCTCTCCTAAATCTCGTATCCCTCTCATATTTCAAAACACAATCATGCCTTCCCAACAGTCCCCCAAAATCTAAACTCATTCCATCATTAACCCAAAAGTCCAAGACCAAGGTCTCATCTGAGACAAGGCAAGTCCCTTCCGCCTATGAGGCTGTAAAATCAAAAGCAAGTTAGTTACTTCCAAGATACAATGAGGGTACAGGCATTGGTTAGATGCTCCCATCCCAAATAGGAGAAACTGGGCAAAACAAAGGGGCTACAGGCTCCATGAAAGTCCAAAACCCAGCAGGGCAGCCGTTAAATCTTAAAGCTCCAAAATGATCTCCTTTGACTCCATGTCTCACATCCAGGGCACACTGATGCAAGATATGGGCTCTGAAGGCCTTGGGCATCTCTGCCCCTGTTGCTCTGTAGGGCACAGCCACCACAAAAGCTTTCATAGGCTGGCACTGAGTGCTTGCAGCTTTTCCAAGTGCACAGTGCAAGCTGTTGGTGGATATACCATTCTGGGGTCTGGAGGATGGTGTCCCTGTTCTCACAGCTCCATTAGACAGTGCCCCAGGGGGATTCTACGTGCAGGCTCCAACCCCACATTTCCCTTCCGCATTGCCCTAGCAGAGGCTCTCCAAGAGGGCTCCACAGCAGACTTCTGCCTGGACATCCAGATGTTTGCATACATACTCTGAAATCTAGGTGGAGGTTCCCACACCTCAACTCTTAGCTTCTGCACACCTGCAGGCCCAACACCATGTGGAAGCTGCCAGGGCTTGGGGCTTGCACCCTCTGAAGCCACGGCCTGAGCTGGAGCAGGTGGGAGGTAAGATGCCCAGTCCCAAGGCTGCACAGAGCAGCAAGGCCCTGGGCCCGGCGCACAGAACCATTTTTCCCCTCTAGGCATCTGGGCTTGTGATAGGAGGGGCTGCCTTGAAGAGATCTGAAATGTCCTGGAGACATTTTCCCCATCATCTTGGCAATTAACATTCAACTCCTCATTACTTTACGCAAATTTCTGCAGCTGGCTTGAATTTCTCCCCAGAAAATGGGTTTTTCTTTTCTATTACATAGGCTTCAATTTTTCAAACTTCTATGTTCTGCTTCCCTCTTAAACAGAAGGTCCAATTTCAGATTATCTCTTTGTGAACACATATGAGCATACTACTTTAGAAATAGCCAGATCACCTCTTGAATGCTTTGCTGCTTAGAAATTTCTGCTCCTTAGAAATTTCTTCCACCAGATGCCCTAAATCATTTCTCTCAAGCTCAAACTTCCACAGATCACTAGGGCGGGGGCAAAATGCTGCCAGTCTCTTTGCTAAAGCATTGCAAGAATTACCTTTACTCCAGTTCACAATAAGTTCCTCATCTCCATCTGAGACCATCTCAGCCTGGACTTCACTGTCTACGTCACTATTAGCATTTTGGTCAAAATCATTCAACAAGTCTCTAGGAAATTCCAAACTTTCCCACATTTTCCTGTCTTCTTCTGAGCCCTCCAAACTGTTCCAACCTCTGCACATTACCCAGTTCCAATGTTACTTCCACATTTTCTGGTTATCTTTATAGCAGTACCCCATTCCTTGTACCAATTTTCTGTATTTTTTCGTTTTCTTCACTGCTATAAAGAATACCTGAGACTAGGTAGTTTATAAACAAAAGAGGTTAATTGACTCACAGTTCTGCATGGCTTGGGAAGCCTCAGGAAACTTACAATCATGGCAGAAGGCAAAGGGGAAGCAAGGCACATCTTACATGGCCACAGCAAGGATAGGGAGAGAGAGTAATGGGTTAACTGCCAAACACTTTTAAACTATCAGATCTCATGAGAACTCACTATCAGGAAAACAGCATGAGTGAAACTGCCCTCATGATCCAGTCACTTCCCACCAGGTCCCTCCCCTGACATGTAGGGATTACAATTCAAGATGACATTTGGGTGGGGCCACAGAGCCAAACCATATCACAACCAGACACCTATTAGAATGGCCACATCCAGAACACTGACAACACCAAAAACTGGCAAGGATGTAGAGCAACAAGAACTCTCATTCACTTATGGTGGAAATGCAAAATGGTACAGCTACTTGGAGGGCAGTTTTGCAGTTTTTTACAAAACTAAGTATACTCTATACAATCCAGAAATAATACTCCTTGGTATTTACCTAAAGGAGTTGAAAAGTCAAGTCTACACAAAAATCTGCACACAGACTTTATAACCGCTTTATTCATAATTGCCAATACGTGGAAGCAACTGAGATTTCCTTCAGTAGATGAATTAATAAATAAATTGTGGTACTTCCAGATATTGGAATATTATTCAAATCTAAAAAGAAATGTGCTATCAAATCATGAAAAGACATGAAGAAACGTTAAATGCATACTATTAAGTGAAAGAAGCCAATCTGAAAAGGCTACATACTACATGATTTCAACTACCTGACACTCAGAAAAAGGCAAAACAATGGAGAGGGCAGAAAGACTGGTGGTTGCCAACGAGTTAGGGAGAGAATAGGCAGAGCACAGAGGACTTTTAGGGCAGGGAAACTATTCTGTAGGATACTCTAATGGTGGATTCATGTCACTACACATTTGTCAAGACACACAGAATGTATATCGCCAAGAGTGAACCCTAATATAAACTATGGACTTTGGGTGATAATGATGTGTCAATGTAGGTTTACTGACTGTAACAAACATACCACTCTGGTGGGGGTGTGTTGACAGTGTAGGACGCTGTGCCCGTATGGGGACTAGAGTATACAGAAACGCTGTACCTTCTGCTCAATTTTGCTGTTAACCTAAAACTGCTCTAAAATTTAAAGACTACTTAAATCATAAATAGATTTAAGTAATAAACAGACTTAATAATAAAGAAACAAAAAAGGGGGAAAAAGGGTGCTGTTCCTACTTTAAGTAACTAGGAATGTTTTGTTCAGTACTCCCCAAAGCATCCTTCTTTGCCTCATTATCTGTAGTGTACAAGAAAGTGAACCTACTGGCTTCGAAAGTAGCCAGATTTAGGAAAAAACCCTAATCCTCCCTATATTCCTTATCCTTCCAAGATTATCCACATCAAGCATTAATCATATTTTGGCCTTTGATTCTGCCAAGCCACACTATGAAACTCTTGACCCCAAATTCTTCCCATCTTATACAATACTGGCACAGGGAGGAAAAGCAGAGCCCGCAGGAACTGGGATCCCTCATTGTTTAGGCGATTTTTCTGGCTTTCTCCATTATTCTGATGTGATTTTTGTTCCCCTTATTTGCCTTCAGGATAACAGGCATTGATTCAATCAGTTCTTTTTTTATAAAGTGTCCTGACTCTCTTTGACAATCTGATGAAAATTATGTCTCCTTTACCCATTTCTGTATCTAATTTCAAGTCTCTGTGTGCTCTCTGAAACTCATTCATAAATCCCTTCAGCTCCCCACCAAGTAAACAATGCTTAATATCACTCATAACCACACGCCATGCCCTCTTTATCCTACCACAAAAATGTTTTGTCGTTTCTATGAAGCCAAAATAAGAAAACAATTTGCCCCCACGAGTCAATCAGTTTTTCATCATTTTTACCAAATATTTATGGAACAGCCACAGTACGCAGAGCATTAAGAGAAGAGTGTGGTTTGATTAGACACACAGTGTGATTCACCAGGAAATGCTCCCTTTGGCCAGTGTCATGTAATCTAGTGATTTCCAACAAGATGATGCTCCCAAACCTCTCTGGCCCAGATTTCTCCCCAAGCTTCAGACTTGAATGTCCACTAGATATCCCCATTCGGGTCTCCCACAGTCACCCCAAACTCAACAAGTCTGCAACACATTAGCCTGCCCCAAATCTTGATCCTCTCCCTGCATTTCCTCTCTCAGTGGCTGGCAACTCCACTCACCATTCAACCACATCAAAAATGTGGGAGGCATCTTTGACTCTTCCACATCTTCATCCTGATCATCCTGATATCCCATTTGTCAGCAAAGCTCTGCCAATGTGAAGCCCTAGTGGTTCTTGAATACATCCACCACTACAGCCACTGCTCGGGCTGCACAGGATTCATGGCACTGATGTGAAATCAGTGTTCTTTCACTCGGATTTTCCTCCTTAAAGTCACGGAAGCCAAAGTTCTCTGTTCTCTGGCTAGGGATCTAGAAGGTACAGCCAAAGATCAGAGCAGATGCTGAGGGATGATGCTAGAAACAGAGTCCTTAAGGCAGGATGTTGGTCACTGACATTTTATTTCTGGCCACCGGCAGCTTTGGTCCCAGTTGGTCAGTAAAGTTTTTGAAGGGATGATTTCTATCTAACCTTAATTAAATTGTTTTACCTTTCAACTTAGCCAAGGAAATAATCTGATGAATACAGACAGACAATAATTTGTCCCTCAGAATACAATCTCATGGAATCATCTTAGAAATGTGGTCCTTTTCCAAGTGCTAGATTCAGAATAACAGATGCAGCTGAAAGAGCTGTCAGTCACAGCTTCTTCCTCTTAACAACCAATATCGGGTCCAGGTTATTTGGGAAGTATTAATTTTCACTTCAAAATAGTTTTTAAAGGGCATAGGGCAATATTATTAAAAATTAAAATGGGAACGCCATTATAGGCTAAGCATATTCAGGGAATCAAGGTTCTCCATTTCTAGTGTATATGAGAAATAGACACTGCCAGAAGATGTAAATGACTACATAGTTAATGACAGACATTTGGTAAAAATATATTCAGGCAGACATGGTTTCATTTCATTAACAACAACAGATAACTTTTATTCAGCACTCACAATGTGTACCAAGCATGGTGTTAACATTTTATACATAACATGTGACACCATCACAGAAGCCTATGAGAATTCCATAGGTAATTATTCTCACTAAAATTACCTCCATTTTATAGCTGAAGATACTATGGTTTAGAGAGGTTAGTAATTCATCAGTGATCACACACTCTTAACCCTGAACCAGCAAAGGGTTTCTTTAAGCATAAACCCACACTGCAGAGGAACGGCAAGAAGAGGAAGCATATAAATTAAACTGGATATAGTTCATGTCCTAGAAAAGGCAGGGGAGGGAGAGAAAAATGGCAGTGTACAAGGATGGATTTAGTGCCAGGTACACAGTAGGCTTCATTAAACTATGACTAAGCTGAATGTGTAATTAAAGGAAATTAGGTTAAATGGGGTAAAATCCTGAGTGAAACTTTTACAAAACTGAAATTAAAATTACATTATAAGAAACCACCACTCAGAGTCATAGGATTTACTGACACCTGACCAGCTGCATCTTCAATATGCCCTCTTATGGTCAGAGTCAGCCTGCTCCAATGCCAGTTGGTCAGGCCATATAGCCAGACCAAAGAACCATCCATTCCTGAAACACTCAGCTTGCTGTCTCTCAGGGGTTCTATTAGCAAACTTTGACATTAAATTTTAGAGTTGTCTTTCATGTAAATATAAAGTCTCTATATCATCCTACATTACACATAATAATCTTTTTTATTACAAGTCCTTTATTTTATTGAGAATTTTTGAAACATTATAAAAAGCATGATGAAGAAAATGTAAATCACCTATCTCACTACTCAGAGGTAGCTCTATTTGTGTGTTTGTATGTTTGTTTTTACAAACAGATCTGGTTTATTCATTTTAATCTCTCTATTGTCTTCCATGGTATTACTAAACTATACTATAGTATACTATACTATACCATAGTATACTATACTATACCATACTATAGTATACTATACTATACCATACTATACTGTACTATACCATACCATACTATAGTATAGTATACTATACTATACTATAGGATACTATACTAGTATACTATACTATAGTATACTATACTATACTAGTATCCTATCCTATAGTATACTATACTAGTATACTATCCTATAGTATACTATACTATACAATAGTATCCTATAGTATACTATACTATACTATACTATAGTATACTATACTATACAATACTATACTATACTGAATTTATCAATTCTTTCTTTTTTGGACATATATATTGTTTGAAGCTTTGCTAGCAGCCACGTTTGAATCAGGGATAGCTCTTGATAATATTTTCATGCACTTGCTTTTGATTCTTTTCCAATGTGTAAATGTTTTATAGATCTATGGCATATCTGTGCCTAAGACCTTAAGCTATCCTGTCTCACTGTGATCAGGTAAGTTTATTCTAAGAATGTGATTTATGGTCAATGCCAGTGTTTTCTTTGGGGGACTGCAATCTAAGTAGCTAAGATCAGTTCTACGGGTGCTACATGCCTGCATGACAGACCTGCAAAAAAAACGCAGAGTCATGGGGCTTCCCCAGCTGGCCCCAAAGCATGGGTTGTTTTCCCGGTTGCCAATACTTTGTACATGTTGTCACACATCATTGTTTAGGGAATTAAACACATTTTTCCCATGCAACTCCACTGGAAGAGGTCACCCAGAAGCTTGTACCTCATTTCTCCTGAACTTTGTCCCATACACGTTTCCCTTTGCTGATTTTAATCTGTGTCTTTTCACTACAATAAACCATAACCATAACAGCTTTTCTGAGTCCTATGAGTCTTTCTAGTGAATCACCAAACATTAGGGTGGTCTTAGGGACCCCTAACATATCTACTTATCTTGGAATCTGTAAGCTTTAGTTGACCAAAACTCCAATATAATCTAATTATGCACCATACTAAGAACAAGATCTAGGATCCCTTAATGAACAACTAAGGCTCATTTATTAATTCATTAGACAAATACGTACTACGCCTCATTATGTACCAGCCACTAATAATAAATGGTGTCTTATTCTATCTTTGTATTCCAAGGACTTTAACAATATGGAGTTTGTATAGAGAAGGGTAACCAGGATGGTTGATAGTTTTTTAAACCATCTGCATCAGTCAGAATACAAAGGCAAACCTCACGAAAAATGACTCAAACTAACAAGTTAATTTTTCTCACTTAATGTAAAGTATGGAGGTAAGGAATTGTTGACATTAGTTCAACTACTCAATGTTACCACAGGAAACAAAGTTGTTTCTATCATTCTGCTGTATCTTCTCCAGCATGCCAGATTTCATCATCAAGGGTATTATCTAAGAGATACAAAATGCCTGCTACAGTTCCAAACACTGCAATGTCAGCTAAGCTTTCCCAGAACTCACACAGATATCAATATACACTTCCTTGGTTACAGCTGCTGTGAAGCCACCCCTAGTTATGGGGAAACGATTTTACTTGGCAAACTACCACCCCAATTTGGGTTTCTTCTAGCAAGATGGCAGGGGATATGGATGTTGTAGTCAACAAGAGTATACACAACACCATCTGTGGAAGGGATACTTCAACATACTAGTGCAAGTTAAGAAAAAGAAGAAACTGAGCATTAAGAAGGAAGGCAATAAAAACATAAAAGAAAGATAATATTCTTGCAACTATGCCTTTAAAAAACTGTAAGAAGTTAGGTTACAACACTTAGCTTTCATTATTCACAATAGCCAGATATGGAATCAACCCAGTTTTCTATCATTGGGTGGACAAGTAAAGAAAATGTGGCATATACACAATGGAATACTCTTCAGCCTTTCAAAAGAATGCAATCCTGTCATTTGTGACAACACGAATAAACTTGGAGAATATTATGTTAAGGGCGATAAGCCAGGCACATAAAGACAAATATTGCATGACCTCACTTACATGTGGAATCTAGAAAATTTTAACTCATAGAAGTAGAGAGTAGAATGGTGGCTACCAGGGGCTGGGGGTAGAAGGATGGGGGAGATGCTGGTCAGAGCACACAAAATTTCAGTTAGAAATGTGGAATACATTTAAGAGGTCTAGTGTACAACATGGTGACCACAGTTAATAATAATGTATTATATACTTAATTGCTAAGATAGTAGATTTTATGTTCTTATAACAGAAAAATAAGTATTTGAGGTCATGCACGTTAATTAGCTTGATTTAGCCATTCCACAACTTACACATATTTCAAAACATGCTGTATGCAACAAATATATACAATGTTGTCAATTAAAGACTAAATGAATAAATAATTTTTAAAAAAACAGCCTTCAGACTTCAATATTTCCAGTTAAGAATGTGATACGGTTTGGCTGTGTCTCCACCCAAATCTCATCTTGAATTGTAGCTCATAATTACCATGTGATGTGGGAGGGACCCAGCGGGAGGTAACTGAATAATGGGAGCAGTTTCCCCCATACTGTTCTTGTGGTAGTGAATAAGTCTAATAAGATCTGACAATTTTATAAGGGGTTTACCCTTTCATTTGGCTCTCATTCTCTTTTGCCTGCCGCCACGTAAGTAGTGCCTTTTACCTTCTGCCATGATTGTGAGGCCACCTCAGCCACATGGAACTGTGTGAGTCCATTAAACCTATTTTTCTTTATAAGTTACCCAGTCTCTAGTATGTCTTTATCAGCGGCATGAAAATGGACCAATACAGAATGTGAGAACCAAGATGTGAGGAAAGGTAAGAAGTCAAGTCATAAATGTCCTACTAGATTCCACCAAACTAGGCCATAAGATATTCTGGGGAAAATAAAAGCTAAAGGGACTTATATCCTATGTAAATGAGCAGAAGAGAAACTCCTGGGTCCATAAGAGAAGTTTCCCTGTAGATAATCTTAGTAGATTAGGGAGGGTCCCTGATACTCTTCCTATCCAATGTCTGCCATGCATTCTGGGGCTTCGAAGCCAGAAAGAGGATACAGGAACAAAGAAGAGGAAAGGGAAACACTTACTCGAAGAAGGAACCAAGTAGAAACTTGAAATGCGTATTCAAATAATTAGGACTTGTAATATATGAAAATTATAAACATGTTAGATATTGTTTCTGATGGTCAACTGGTGAAATGTCAAGAGAACAGCTTTTATCTCAGTGAAGAATACTTGAAGAATTAAAAAACATTCCACCCTTAAAAGAGGTCTGTTCTGACATAGGAAGCATCTTGAAACAGGAGAAATATGAGAGTCCAGATATTGGGTATGTTCAGTTAAGGCAGTATTATGGAAAATACTCCTTGGATAAGAGGTTGTACCAGATGACCTACAGTTCCCTGTGACTTTATGATCCTATGACACTTCTTTTTAATATGTCCTAAAAGCAATTCTATGAGTAAAGCTTATGAACCATATAATTGGAAGGAAATGGATTAAGATGTTGACAGTGATTATTACTGGGTAGTGAGATTACAGGGATTATAGTTTTATACTTTTGGCTCACCTACGTCCTCTAAATGTTTTACAGTAAATATTTTAGAACATTTTAGAGAAAACTCTTTAAAGTAAAAGGAGAAATTGTGTCTCCATATACTCCACCAGTTGGCTGTAGATAAGCCACAAGTCTTTAAAAACACATTAGTTTTAATCTCTGATGAACTGAATTTAAAAGTCATCATGGCATAATAATATTGAAAAGGTAATTTCTGGTATATGCTAACTCTTGGAGACAAATATTTTATCATTTGTCAAGCTAATAATAAGAAAAAAATCACCATCACAGATAACTTCATTTTCTTCCTCAGTTGACTCTTTCAGCTGTTTTAAATTAAATTTAGGGATTGTGATACTCGACTATAATAATTAAATGTAGGACAGTGAAAAGACCTAATAGCCTTATTATACCTGACATTACTGACGAATGCTTACTTAGCAAGAATTTCACTTCACGTTTAGTTACTTTAAGCTCAAGTTAGCTTAAAAGCAAAACAAAACAAAAGCTGAAAATGGAGAGAAACAAAACAGTGTACGTTTTCTATTCTAGGTGTACTGGTCTAAAAGGACAAGTCACCATGGGTGAAGGTCCATAAACCAACTGAACTACTACAATGTGAACAGTTAGCAAGACTTAGGCCAACTCCACCCAACCTTGAAAGAATGGAGATTCATTTTGAAATAAACCCATGAACGACACGGAGACCCCAGCATTGTAAGCACTCCAGGAAGTTTACAACAGTTTCAAGGACTTTCTAGGAAGGCCAAAATCCATCCTTGGCATAGATGATCCTCACAGGCACCAGGAAGCAACAAGTTGTGCTCAGGACAGTCTAAAATGAGGTATAAACTTTTAGACTCCTTAATTGTCTCCGTCCAGGTTTAATGATTATGAGGCTTCCCCTTCCAGAGGATGATGTGCTCATACTCGCTTCATTTAGCTGGAGTTTCCTTTTACACAGGCACTTTCCTCTTCTATTTGTGGATTTCTTTTTTTCAGCAGGCTTCCCTCTAGCGGAACAGCAAGCACTTGCCATGTTCCTATGAGTACCCCCAGTCTGTTTTGAATAAGGGCTCTAATTGTTTTGAGATTCTGACATGAGATACTCATTGTTGTACACTGATTAAATGGCTTCTTGATCATTGCTCCCAGGACTGGATGCTAACCAAAGCTTTAAGGGCAACCAAAAGACGCCTTTGGAATTCTTGTTCCCCACAAACAGAACTCTCCTTTTCTTCCCAGACAAGGTGTATGTGAATGAGCTACCCTGACACAGAATCCTCAGGAGGGTTTCTGTTGAGAAGCGAGTGAGGTAATCTGTGTGGACTCTTCTCATATCCTCCATGCCCAGGATCACTGCGCCAGCCCACCAACCCTGCCGGCCATTCCCTACAATTGGAACTTACCCCCCACCCAGTCTCCCGCATCACACATTGCGTCCCCCTGGCAGGAAATGTTGCTCATCCTCTCTGCCAAGCCAAAGTCCCTCTGACCTCACACATTAACTCAAAACCCAGGCTCCCCTCGCAGAAGTCCCTCTTTCACCCCACCCTACCATTGCAGATGACCTCATTCATTCCGCCCGTGTCTTTCATCACTCCCACATCATTTTCAACAAGGACACAGAACAGTATTTTACTTTCTGGTGGGTGACTTCATGCTCAGAACTGGTCCCCATCTCTGTGTATGTGTGTGTGTCCTCTGAAAACCAAGAGCTCTTTAACAGCAGGAGGCATATGTAGTACTTGTATAATATTTCAAATAATCTTGTGCAATACTTTGCAGGGAAGAGGCTGCTCATTTTCAGAGGTGAGTCAGAGAGATGCCATAGGCTGGAATCTTTAACGTGGGATCCATATTGACAAAGCTCAAATTGTTCAAAAGTCTCTTATCACATTTTGCGGACTCCTCTTAAATATAAGAATATCCCCTTCTCTCATACAATAGAGTCATTGGCTACAGATGCATGCCTGTGTGTATATGTATGTATGGATATGTATATGTGTATTTATACCACCCCCCTCCACACACACACACACACACACACACACACACACAGCAATGCAGACATGTGGAGGAAAAAGCCCTATCCTGGAAAGCAAGATTAGTTGGCTAAGGTACAACTCAATCACTTAACCTGTGTACTCGTGCATAGGTGATTGCACTTCTCCAGCTTCAAGGTCTTCATTTGCAAAACAGAAAAACATGACCAAGACATCCTAGAGAAGGTAGAGTCCAGGACTAAGGTATCACAATAAAACGAAACCACTGTTAGGGATTTTTTAAATGGAAAAGTTTAGATTCGTATTCATTAATAACTATATGAAAAAGAAAAAGATTTTAAGAGAGATGCCTTCCCAGTATTGTCCAAGAGAAATAGTTCCACGACTTTTTGACATAAAGGTGTACGAAAATGAATAAAAATAAAGAATTGTTAACACTTATAAAACTTAGGAGGTGCCAGGAACTTTAAATTCACTTTGGGAATGTTTAATCCATTTAAAAATCTCACCATTGCCCTACGAGCTAGGCACTCTTCTCATTTTAAAGATGGGGAAACTGAGGCACAGGGAGGTTAGTGCTCTGGCTCAAGGTCACATCGCTCATAAGTGACAAAGCCAGGATTCTGACTCTGCAATGATAAACACATGTGATGGAGAGAGGCTTCTGTGGACGCCCTGGGAACTTTGAACCTAGTGGGGTGGATGATGAATGGGAACAGGTGCAGCCATCAGCATGGGTCCACCAATCATCTTAGCAGAGCATCTTCTCTTTCCACCGGCCAGAGCCCACTCCTTGTTCCTTCAGCATGGGACAGGACATTATGTTTCAATGTACAATAGCTGCAGAAAGATTAATGTAGGCAAGTTGTGGGTTACTCACATTATAATTTAATCTCCTACGATAAATGGATAAAATGGAGTCTAACACGCTATCTAAGAAGAGATAAAATTCAATGTGTCAGTAACAATAAGAAAAAGAGGGAACTTACTGACCCACAGCAATTAATGTAACAGCATGATTTATTGTTCCAAGCTATCATCAATGAATAAAAAACTAACTCTGTAAAGTGTATCCCAACTCTTTGCAATCCTACTAAGTTTGTGCTAAGAGAAGTCAGGGTCAGCAGCAGGAAGTAGCCGAGAAATTACACACACAGGTATGCAATGACAGTTACCATTTTGATTCAAAAGAGAAAAAGGAAATGTAAAATAGAATTCCACTAATTTGAAATGAATGTCTTAGGTTTCTTTGGAAGAGGTCTGTTTATTCTAGAAATGAGCCCTTCAGCCCCCCCAAGAAGTAAGTGTCATTTACTCACACAAACGGAAGATAAAATCCGTTCCTTTAAAGTATACCTGGCTGCTTTCGTCAAGTTTTGTTCTTTGAGTAGGGAGATTGTCAATGTCATCAATCCTAAAGTCTATCTAAAACTAGAAAGCATTCAGGGGAGTCACAGCCCTGCGGTATCCAAACTGAGCCACTATACACACAGGCTTCTTAGTGGACAGATGGGAAAAAAAGTGCATAAAATTTTCTATTGTTATTTAGTGGCATTTTATGTCCTTATTTGGTTAGATGACAACATAATAAAAGCTAGATACTATCTAAATTAAACCCCTATATCATCTCCCCTAACACCCAAATTAACTACGGCAAATGAACTGTCATCTTAAAGATCACATCTCTATATGCAACATTAGCTCATACTGTAAAACTTCTGATTCTTCTGCAAAATCCATTCTCCCCTCTTCCACAAGGCTAGTTTAAGCTGCACACATGCTGCCAGCAGAAGGCCGCATTTCCCAGACTCAACTGCAGCTGGGTGTGGGCACGCAACTCCGTCTGGGGCAAGAAGATGTGAATGGAAATGATGTCTACGTCTGGGTCACTGTCAACCTATAAGCAAGCCACCAGCACTGGAGTTCTTTTGTTCTCCCTGTAAACTGGGATACATATGTGCAGAAGGCGCCATGGAGGGTAACCGGCCAAGACAGAAGCAGCCTTCACCCTGGATGACTTACAGAGAGGACCCCCACGTGAAATCCGGACTGCTCACCTCCAAGCTACTATGTGATTTTTTTTTTTTTTTTTTTGAGACAGAGTCTCACTCTGTCGCCCAGGCTGGAGTGCAGTGGTGCAATCATGGCTCACTGCAAGCTCCACCTCCCAGGTTCACGCCATTCTCCTGCCTCAGCCTCTCGAGTAGCTGGGACTATAGGCGTCCGCCACCACACCCAGCTAATTTTTTTGTATTTTTAGTAGAGACGGGATTTCACTGTGTTAGCCAGGATGGTCTCGATCTCCTGACCTCGTGATCCACCCGCCTTGGCCTCCCGAAGTGCTGGGATGACAGGCGTGAGCCACTGCGCCCAGGCTACTATGTGAATTTTTAAAAATCCTTTCATTCACTGTATTTCTATGGTCTCTTGTTAAAGCAGCTGTTTTACTCTAACTAATAAACTCAGTGAAATCTGGCATTAGTTAGTGCCATTTACCCTAACTTAAATCCTCTGTAACCGTGTGGTCCAATAGGACTTTCTCAATGATGGAAATGTCCTATCTGTGCCACCCATCAGGTGGTCACATGTGGTAGCAGAGCCCTTGAAATGTAGCCAGTGTCCTGGAGAATCCAAAGTTAAATTTCATTTACACATAACTAACTTAAATTTAAAAGCCACATGTAGCTAGTTGCTAGTTGCCACCGTATGGGACATTGTAGTGTCTAAAACATCTAAAATTATGAATGTCAAACAACTATGAAGACCCACTATTGTCACTGAAACATCCATATTTCATACCTTAGAGTTTTGGCTAGAATGTTGTAAGAATTATACAAAATTGACTCAAAGTAGAAAGAGACTTTGGGCTGAGACTAAAGTATGAAGTGTTTAGAGTTGCACTGGCATTTTAAAGCTGACAGTAGCTTATATTTCAACAAGAACACCTGGGGTTCTTTCACATGATCATCATAAAACTATACTCAGCAGATTGCTTTTGTTGAAGAGATCAATGCAACACAGCCAGCAGCGAACAGGCTAACTAATAAGTTACCATTTTTATTCCATTACACAGAGACCTGGGGCAGTAAAACCTAAGTCAGGGATATCTGGAATATTTTCTGAACAGTTTGGGGGCTCCTTTTGTAAAACTTCACATTAGAGAGGTCAAGTGTGCATTTGCATTTTAAAACACTACAAAATTCCAGGAAACCTCTTGTGTTAGAAGGGAGACAAATGTCATTTGGAGCATTGATCTGAAACATGTAACGGAAGCTCTGAATACAATTATGAGAAACAAATAAACCAAACTGGGCACACTGCCCAGAAACACCCATCAAATACATACAGATTTTGGAGGCAGACAGAAGATGGTGGGGCAGGGGTTGTGGGGGACAAAAGGGGACTAACAGGGAGGATAAGGAAAAGGGAGAAGGGGGAACTATGGTGAGAGCGAGGGAGAGGCAGGAGAGACCCACTAGAGCTGGAAGAATAATAAAATAATAATGAAGGAACCAATCAAACTGAGAAGTCATGCCCAAAGTTTTAAATGTATTCACAAAAGCCCTCATTTAGGCATTCCCATGGGGGATTTACATAGACATGTATAAAATTTACATGGCACTTGCCCCAGAGTGAGTGTATTCGTAATCTTAACAAATGGACACCCCAGCCTCCATTTTTGGATGAAATATAACAGCAATGAAAACGGTATTTTCTAATTACTATTAAAAAGCTTCAGATGAATCTGCATCTTTGCTCAGTACAAAGAAATGTATAGTTGTTTAAGGATTTAATTTATCCAACATAAAGCAAGAACAAATCGAGGAAAATAAATGCAGCCCCATCATCCCCCTTAGGCTGTAAGTACACGCAGGAGAAGAGGCACATTCTTCCAAGGGAATTTGGGAGTTTCTTTATCCTTCTTTTTCCAATGAGAGCATTGCACTTACTCATCTTCACGTCTTGGATCTAAACACTTCAATGTCTCGACAGTTTTAAGTTAAATGGTATAATCCAAAGAGGAGTAGGCGCTGTATTCTCATAATAGACAGCTAAAGTTTCTGTTTCCCAAAAAGCATCTAAATCTATACAACCACCGCCCAAATACACAATGCAGAGTAATGGACAAGGGCTAGACCAGACAATGCAGCTTCCAGTTCCAACTCTGACAGAAGTTAAATCATGACAATACCAGTAACATCCTATTTAATCAACACCAAGCTCCACCATCTCTCATTGCTTATTTAATACTTTCATTTTACAATCAATAATCTTACAATCACTATGAGAATTCTGCTATAATGTGTGAAACCTTCCAGTCATGCTTCTAAGATCAAGAAAGCAACAGCATCAAAGCATCTTAGATTTGCTGAATTGCAGATCACAGTAAACCAATAAGCAGTGTTTGTTATGTGCCAGGCATTATAACTTTGTATTTACTAATTCAATTCACCCCCCTGACAACTCTTAGAGGGAAGAACTGCTTTTGACTCCCTTTTCCAGATGCAAAAATTGAGGCACAGACAGGTTAAGAAACTTGCATAAGATCGGGCAACTAGCAATCAGTCCAGCTAGTTTGAATCCTGGGAAGTCTGGCATCCAAGTCTGCTCTTATCAACTACGCTGTCTGTTGTAACTCATACGGGATTTTGCAAAACTCTTTCATGCCTTCGGTACCTGGGCTTCTTGTTAGTCCCCAAAACAAGAGTACTGAACTAGGTCATTTATAGATGTCTGTCCTGCTTTAAAACTTAGGTTTCTCTGATACAAATGAAAGCATGCCACAACCCCTGGAGGACAGGACCAGATTATTAAATAAACAAATGACACTTTAATTTTAATTGTATTTTTTAAATTCCTTGCAGAAGGATATTGTATTTCTTTCAATTTACAGAAAAAACATAACTGGTAGGAAAAAACTGAGGCATTTTTGTTCTTTGCTAAATAAAGGTAATTTTAAATAAAGCAAATATCGGAAATATTTCCCATTAGGAAACTTGATCACTACTTATGTACCACCTTTTAATTCGGCTTTTTCGATTTTGGAAGTGTTGGATTTAGTGAACTAACTAAAACTACAGGATATAAATGTGCCAGAATCTGGCATATAGCATGTAATTTGATCTTGTGACTACTGAAATAGTGCACATGTACATATAAACCATACACACACAAACCCACAATATAAATACAATTCTATTTCCCACTGAATTGAGGACTCCCAGAACAATGAAATTCTCCCCCACCAACTTTAGAACTATTAAAAAGTTCATTACGGTATGAAACTGTTAGAGGCGTGTGAACCAGGGCAACTCCATCTTGAATAGGAGCTGGGTAAAACAAGGCTGAACCCTACTGGGCTGCACTCCCAGACGGTTAAGGCATTCTAAGTCACAGGATGAGACAGGAGGTCAGCACAAGATACAGGTCACAAAGACCTTACTGATAAAATAGGTTGCAGTAAGGAAGCCGGCCAAAACCCACCAAAACCAAGATGGCCACAAGAGTGACCTCTGGTTGTTCTCACTGCTACACTCCCACCAGCTATGCTACACTCCCCCAACCAGGACAGTTTACAAATGCCATGGCAACAACAAGAAGTTACCCTATATGGACTAAAAAGGGGAGGCATGAATAATCCACCACTTGTTTAGCATATCATCAAGAAATAACCATAAAAATAGGCAACCAGGAGTCCTCAGGGCTGCCCTGTCTATGGAGTACCATTCTTTTACTCATCTACTTTCTTAATAAACTTGCTTTCACTTTAATGTATGGACTTGCCCTGAATTCTTTCTTGTGCGAGATCCAAGAACCTTCTCTTAGGGTCTGGATCCGGACTCCTTTCCTGTAACAAAATGGGAATAGGAAACTACTAACCAGAGTGCTACTTCCATTACCACCAGGTCTGTCTTCAAATTACACCAATACACTATTTCTCCTCCTTCTAGGAATGTCCAAATTTGCCATAAGGGTAGCTCAAACTTTCTCAGATCTTTCATGCAATTAGTACCCACAAAGGAAAACTTCACAAAAAATAAGTCACATTCTAACTTCCTTCCGTCAAATGGTGATCTGAAGGGATTCTCCAAAAGAGGAAGAAATAGAGCATAACTTTGCTCTCCTGTGACAACTTCTTTGAGCTATAGACAGGAAGTTCCTGTCTCAAAAATTAATTTCAACAAGGATTCTTTTTTTTTTTCAGTTTTCTAAGTCTCTGGCAGAATATGTTCATAAGCCAACTCACTAGTTTACTGGACCACATCAGGAGAATTTAAAAATAGTGCAAAGTAAGAATTTGAGGTTGATACCAACTTCACTACTTTACAAAGGAGACTTTGGTGAGACAGCCAGTCTTGGAAGTAGCAGGGCCCAGATTCTTTTTTTTTTTTTTTTTTTTTTTTTTTGAGATGGAGTCTTGCTCTGTCACCCAGGCTGGA
This sequence comes from Nomascus leucogenys, assembly GCF_006542625.1. Classification (NCBI taxonomy): domain Eukaryota; kingdom Metazoa; phylum Chordata; class Mammalia; order Primates; family Hylobatidae; genus Nomascus; species Nomascus leucogenys. The sequence continues at coordinate 14,609,297 of NC_044386.1, read as the reverse complement.
GTGCAGTGGCACGATCTCGGCTCACTGCAGCTTCCACCTCCCAGGTTCCAGCGATTCTCTGGCCTCAGCCTCTCAGGTAGCTGGAATTACAGGCACACGCCACCACGCCCAGGTAATTTTTGCATTTTTAGTAGAGACAGGGTTTCACTATGTTGGCCAAGCAGGTCTTGAACTCCTGACCTCAGGTGATCTGCCCACCTCAGCCTCCCAAAGTGCCAGGATTACAGGCATGAGCCACCGCGCTCCGCTGCAGGGCCCAGATTCTAACTCATGCTGGTTGGCTCTGAAGTTGTTTAAACAGCAACTCCCACTGTATGCTCTTCTGGCTTCCTCACCGGACTGCAAGTTCCTAGGAACAAGTAAACGTCTCATTCGTCACTGTTTCTCGTGGGCGGGCCAAACAAGTGCTGACACATAGAAGGACATTAATAAATATGTGCAAGCCAAAGGAATTAAGAAAGGAATGAACAATTTAGATGAACAAATGCCCAAGTGTATCGGTCCCTGAAAAATCCTCTCAGATCCTGGGTGGGATGTCTCAAGGAGAGATGAAGGGCCTGATTCACTCTCCCAGCCTCGACAACCAACTCAAGGGAAACTCAGGTCAAACAGATAGTTCAGGTGCAGGAGCCAATGTGGCACCTAATTGCCCAAGCCAAAGTCCTCTACAGGAGGATGCAGACCTCTAGAATTTTCCATCTTCTCAATCCCTTCAGCCAATTCGTTACCAAGTCCTGTAGCTTCTACCTTCATTTCTTCCCTGAAAGCCTCACCCTCCTCTTCAGGCATTATATCCCAGCCACAATTCAAGCGTTCTCTTGCTCCCCGTGAGCTGCCCTTCCTACCTCCCATTGCACATCGCTACAAGGGTGTCGAGGGGGCTCACGAATAGCATCCCCCTTCCCCTGCCAGATCCAAAACAAACTGAGGAAATAATAAAAAGAAGTGGCAGGTAGAAAGGAAAATAGTACCTTCACTTCTGGTGAGTCTAGTATGAAGGTTGTGGTTTTAGGTCTACAGCAAAGTAGCTAAAACTGAACCTGTGGCTGGGCATGGTGGCTCATGTCTGTAATACCAGCACTTTGGGAGGCCGAGGCAGGTGGATCACTTGAGGTCAAGAGCTCCAGACTAGCCTGGCCAACATGGTGAAACCCCGTCTCTACTAAAAATACAAAAATTAGCCAGGCATGGTGGTGCGGGCCTGTAATCCCAGCTACTCAGGGGGCTGAGGCAGGAGAATCACTTAAACTCAGGAGGCAGAGGTTGCAGCGAGCCGAGATCACGCCACTGCATTCCAACCTGGGTGACAGAGCGAGGCCTTGTCTCAAAAAGAACAACAACAACAACAAAAACAAACACACACACACAAAAACTGAACCTGTCAGTAGCAAGACGCCAACGCTAGTCTACCCATGGGCAGAAGAGCTCCCCCATGGGGAGCTCCCTCCCAAGAGGAAAACAGGATAAAGCTGAGATATCAATTTTTTTCCTCCCAAATTCACAAATGAGGTAAGTACTCCAGGCTGTGAGTTAAATTAATGATGGTCCTTCATGTGGAAGTAAATATAAGGAGTGGAGAAGGGTCCCCCATAACTTCTGTAATCCACATGCCTCTTCAGTGACCTTTCTAAATCTATTCAAGGCTCCCCTTGCTAAACATTTGCCACGGACTCTCCTACCATCCACCTGCCTTCATTTTGCCTTCATCATCACTTGAACCTGTCTGCCTCTCCAGGTGTGACGCTCAGCTCACATCACCCTTTCCTCCCCAAAGAGCCTATGACTGGTTCCCACCTCCTTGTCTCACCTCATGTTGTTCCCCCACTGCCTTCCCAGCCTCACCTGGCAAGCTCTTACTCTTCCCAGATTCAGTTCTAGGTACAGTCAGATAGAAAGTCCTTGTAAACACCCACAGCCAAAGCTCACCACGGCCAGGCTGGTGTCTCTCACTGAATGCTTTAGTTTACCATCTATGGTTCCTCCAGTACTTTATTAGTTTCTACCCACCAGACTGTGGGCCCCTTAAGTCAAAAACAACTCCTTATTTTATAAAACCCCCAATATGATCGAGACCATCCTGGCTAACACAGTGAAACCCCATCTCTACTAAAAATACAAAACGTTAGCCGGGTGTGGTGGCAGGCGACTGTGGTCCCAGCTATTCAGAAGGCTGAGGCAGGAGAATGGCGTGAACCCGGGAGGCAGAGCTTGCAGTGAGCCAAGATCACGCCACTGCACTCCAGCCTGGGCGACAGAGCGAGACTCTGCCTCAAAAAATAAAAATAAAAATAAAAATAAAAAATAAAAAACCCAATATCTATGTATTAGTCCGTTCTCACACTGCTAATAAAGACATACCCAAGACTAGGTAATTTATAAAGGAAAGAGGTTTAACTGACTCACAGTTCAGCATAGCTGGGGAGGCCTCAGGAAACTCACAATCATGGCAGAAGAGGAAGCAAATGTGTCCTTCCTCACGTGGCAGCAGCAAGCAGAAATGCCGGCGAAAAGGGGCAAAAGCTCCTTATAAAACCGTCAGATCTCGTGAGAACTCACTCACTGTCACGAGAACAGCAGCATGAGGGTAACCACCCACACGATTCAATCACCTCCCACGAGGTCCCTCCCACCACATGTGGGAGGATTATGGGAACTACAATTCAAGATGAAATTTGGGTGGGGTCACAGCCAAACCATATCAATCTAGAATAGACTCTGGCACATGGATATCTACAAATATATTGAATTAAAGACATGCAAGTAACTATATGCAAAGTAAGACATAAAAATCCCATACAAATAAACTGCCATGGTAGTTCAGAGGGAAGACATAGTGAATGCAGTTAGGACCACCTGATATATTTTCTCAAAGTACGAAGTTTAGTATTTTAAACAGACATATCTAAGGGAAACCAAAGAAAATCTCATTTTAAAGTGTTAACATTGAATTGAGTTTGAATCGAGTATACCATGATGGGTAATCACATGGAAAGAATATTCCAAGAAAAAATACAGCATGATACAAAACACAAATTTAGGAAAATAAAAGGTATGTTTAGGGAACAATGAGTTTCCTTGTTTGGCCTGAGTATAGAGTAAATATAGAAGAGCAGACTGAAAGAAAGAGAATCTGGCACACAGAACTCTGTGTATCAAATAAAATAAATTTTGAGTTAATTTACAGACAATTTTGAGTTAATTTACAATGGAAGTCTAAGAAGGTTTTCTAAAGTAGTAGCTGGTTAATTATGCCAAGGAAACTATATAAAACCTGGATCCCTGTAGTAGTGATAATAATAAGCTAATCATCTGTTTTTCAATTAATTCCAAATTTCTCAGTATCATAGTGATTCTGAGCTTATAGTAATTTGATAATCTCAGTGGAATGTTATTTGAGTGTAATAAAATGACTAACAAACTAGTATAATCATGAGAGTACATATTAATTTGTAGTCATTTTTCATCTTGCTTATGATTCAACTCACTCCTGCATGTTTCCTCCACCTAATGAATCTGTACTTGCCATTGGTCCCTCATTTAATAAGCATTGCATATTCCCCAATACTCTTAATAACCAGCAACACGAAATGCTGATTTCAGACAATAACAAGTATAACCATCTGCTGCTTCTTCACTATTTTTTCTTCCATATTCTACTGAATACTCACCGACTATTGTGAGCTTCAGAGATCATTCTTCAAAGCACAGCAGACAATCAGTAAAACAGGACCATGGAGGAATGATTGAGATATCTGTTTTCCACACCAGAGTTGAGCAAACGGATCAGGCAAATGGTCTCTAGACCCATCTGCAGTCAATTCTGAGTTATAGTAGCAGAACAACTCTGAAAAAACTCCATGATGGCTCTTCAAAAACAGCACCAATGGCAGCAGCCAGGAACTGTAATCTTGTTTTTTGTTCTTTTGCCAACTAGCTGTGTGCTATTGGTCAAGTCACTTTAGTGCACAGAATTTGATTTCCTCATCTATAAGATGAAAGAATTAGACTAGGTCCCCTAACAGAAAACCAGTGCATGTCTCTTAACTGTCAGCTGAAGGCTCCCCTTTAAGAATGGCTGAGATTCCCAGGAAGAAGATGACTTGCTTAACAGTGGCATCCTGTCCATCCGTGGCCACTGCCAAAACGGCATCCTGTTCCAATTTCTTTGCTGTCTTATGTTGGGTTCCTTGCAAACAGCCTCTGAGATGGTCTGAGTGCAGGTGGTTGATTGGAAAACACCCTTGAGATCACCTTATGAAAGGCAAGGAGAGAAGGCAAACTGGACAGAGAGAAGGTGGTGTATGATGTAGTTGCAACACGGGACTCTGCAAACTCCATGGGGCGCTCTGGACCCAAAATGACCCTTCAGAATTGTCCCAAATTGTACCCCTGCCTAAACTAATCACTGCATGTGGCTCCCCACTCCCTCAACCTCCCTGTCTTGGATGAGAGTAATTTCTGGAGAGGGACTGGGCTGTAAACCTTCAGTGGCTAACACAGTGCAGCCGGGGGCAGGGACATGTCAGTCCTGAAGGGGCCATCTGTACAGACAAGTAGGGCAGCCACTCTATTCATCTCAAATCTTCTGGAAGTAAGGAAAAAAATGGGAGAAGTATTATGGGGAAGAGAGAAATGGATTACAATGAAACACAGCTAGACTAAGAAAATCAATTTTAGTATCCCAAAGCCTTGCTATCTGTATGACCTTAGCAAAGCTGTTTTATTTCTTTGCGCCTCAACCTCTTTGTCTGGAAGGTGCTCTAAGGTCATCTTCACCACTATAACATCCATAATTCTACTCAGTATTTCATTCTTGGTCAATGTCCCATTTTGTTACCTACCACAAAGCTTACAAGTATTCCTAACAGGGGAGGGCCATCAAAAATCTCCAGTAGCATTTGTAAGTTCATCTTTGTTGAACGCAGAGATGATCTTCAGCGACAGCAAAATTTAAATCTACACACTACAGTGAACGCACAGCTATCCCAAGATTAAATTAGATTTGCAGGCAGCAACTTGGGAATTTCAACATTAGATTGAATACAATTATTCAGTTACTTGTATCTTTATTACCCATGCTCCCCCTTGTGAGGCAATTTTCCTTATTGGAAGTAAGGCAACCCCAACCAAAGCATTTTCAAATGATCCTTTTCCTGTTTTTATTAGTCAGTATCAAAGAAATGACTATTTGAAGCACAACCAAAGGGAGAGAATTGGTTTTTTATTGCTCAGTTCATGTCCTTATGGCTTTAGGAGTGCAGAAAGACTCCCCAAGGAAATACTGCCTCTCCAAACAGGCTTGCAGGGTAATCAACAGGAGAGGTCTTTCAAGAGAGAGAAAAAAAACCGAGAGAAAAGTATTAAAATATAATTAAATAAGCAAAGTGGATGCAAAATAAAATGTGAAAAGTATGTTATTCGGAACAGAAATGTCATTTCTTGAAATTTATTTCAGAGCTGTATGCACAATATACATTATCCAAATGAGGCTACATAAATCTTTTTGACCAGTGGAGCAGCTGTTGATCTTTAAAAATAAAAACTAAAAAAACAAATATGAATGTTGCCTATGAATCTGCACTGACATCTGGCACTTCAAAATGAAGGTCACCCAGGCTTGTGTCATGCAGAGTAAAATCCCCTCCACCAATGAGACATCACATCCATCCATCTGATCTGAACATACATGCAGGAAACAAACTAAAACATACAGCTGCAGGCAGACACCACATCACAGAATGATTCCTTCAATGCAGCCATTCCAAGTCCTCTGTTCACAAGGCAGTTGCCTTCACCTCAAGTTCCAACTCCAAAGGCTCACATTTTGGGCTATTTTCTTCTTCTCTAGCTTGATTATTATGGTGATCCTTTATCTGAAGCTGTTTCTCTAATGGATATCATGTTATTAAAGACACAAATAACACTTTCACTTTAATTGTACTTCTTAAATTCCTTTTAGAAAGATACTGTACTTCTTACCACAGATAGAAAAAAAAAATGAAAACAACGGAGTTTGCTCAATTTCTAGGAAAGGGTTATTTAAATTTATTCTCATGTATGTGTGCGTGTCCATACATATTACAGGTCAATATTGTTTCTTTTTTTTCTTACATTAGTTATTTTGCTTCTGATTTTAGCAATGTGTGCAGCTGCAGCTAGAGGCAGATCTACTAGACATCATTCCAATCACACCAGACACACACAATATTTTTCTGTGTTTTGTAAAACAAAAGGATAAAACTAGAGCTGCAAAGCCACATTTGATCAATATGAATCTAAAAGGATTCATAAGCCTAAGACTCCTTAACACAGAGAAAGAACATTAAGACAAAGAAATATTTTATTAATTTAAAGAACAAATCTTTTCTAGATTAATGATTGACTGAAGTTTCCATATAAACCCAATTTCCAAGTCAGATAAAACAAATACTACAAAACAACATAATTTTCAATAAAAAATACATAGTAGATTCTACTCAATACTGATCATTGAAAATAGTTAGGTCAACAATACTGCAAATGGGTGAGGCTGAAGAGTCTTCAGCAACTGTCTTCAGCAATTCTTAAAAACACATAATTCATTTTTCCTTAAATATACAAGCAAAACTATTTTCATCTATAAGAGGATGTAATTATGTTGATAAAAATAAAGTTCCAAACTAGAATATCCTCAGAAAAAGACATATGTCCAGAGAAACTTCTTTTTACGAGGATAAAATGTCCAAGTTTAAGAAAGGTTCCCAGAAAATATGACGCGACTATTCATAGGGTTTTTTCCTAGACTCAATAAAGATCGTGGCTATAGATCCATCCTTATTTATTCGTTTAACAAAACTATATTGAAGACCTACAGTGTGAGGAGGGTCATAATCACATGAGTATGCATATATGGAAGGATGAGCTATGAATAAACACAAAAGAATAGAAAACAGTAAAAGAAATAGAGATTAAACTAGAGGATAGTGAATGGAAAGTAAAGCAATTAAAGACCAAATGAGTAAGATGGATTTCTATTCAACAGTGATAGAAAAGCAATGAGTTCTGATATCAACTCATCCTAAAGGGCTTACCCCAGGACCTAAACACTTCCAAAGACCTCTGTGAAATGCAGTTATTCAACAACAAAGGATAGGAGAAGACTGAAGAGAATAAAGACTCCGGTGATGCTGAGGGTCCCCAGTTTTAGAGCTGATTCTCTGATATTCCCAATAGTAAAATAACTTTCTCTTAATGTCCCAAACAGAGTTTTGCAGAGGAGGGAGCCCCTGCTGAGTTGTTTTAACCAGGAAGTGTACTCTAATGAATAATGTCATTTTGTCATGATCTTTTGTCTTATAGTAAGTCACTCTGCATTCTCATAATAATTTACCACTTCAAAGCTGCACTTCTGGGTTGTGGCCCTGTATTTTGAGATGACCAATAAGGACCCAGACTTCTCTATTCCTAATAGAGCTGCAAAAGTGATGAAAGGATCCCCATTGTTCTTTGCAGGTCCCTATTTTCATCTGCCAAGACCTCAGTTTCCTCACCTATAAACTGACGATAATGATAGATGCCCCTCCCACCATTCCTGTGATGATAAATGAGATTAATTCCTGAAATGCCTTATAATTTACAAAGCAATTTCACAGACATAATCATGGAGAAGCCTGGGCCAGGGACTGGTGAGAAAGAAGGGCAAATTCTCCTATATATGTTGAGATAATTCCCCACAGCATCTGCTGTTCTAAATTTGTAGCTTTGAAACCAGAGGAAAATATAAGGTATAAACTCTCAGCTATTTAGAATAGAAGTTAAATGTGTACACTCTTCTCAGCCCTCCATGAGCTTTTGCTTGTGTGTAGGCACAAAGGCTACCCCAGGTAAAGGGCTGTTCCAGCGCAAAGATCAATTAAAAGTTACTAATGTCCTGGAGAACCTAGAGAACAGCCTCTCAGCTCTACTCTCACTCTGTGAACTCTGAAGGATATGCTCATCATTTTATATGCTAAAGTTATTACAGACACCGGATAACTTGCCAATTTGTCAGCAGACTGTTTCCTAATGAGCAGTTAATTTTTCTTCTGGAAAGGGAGCGAAATGAGTTAAAAGTTTCCCTCAGAAGATGCCTTTCATTTTTTGATCACCTAGCCCATAAAACTGTCATTTGGAGGGAGCCACTTCTCAGTCGCTGCAACTCTTTTAAACACACAAACAAAACAAAGATTGGGAAAGATTTGGGCTGCAACCAAAATGAGGGTGATGGGCAGGGTGAGGAGGGGCGTGGTCTCCGGAGCAAACATAGGGAAATCCGGTGTGACTCAGTCACACACCAGCTTGTGCCCTGGGTAGGGAGTCGGCATCTAAGCTTCTGTGTGGGTAACTGTAAAGTGGGATCAATCATCAGTGCCAGCCTCATTGGCTGTCTTTAGCACTACCTCAATGACTTAAGGTGCTCTGGGAGCAAGTGGCACCTAGTAAGTGCTCAATAACTGCTAGCTATGATTATTAAAATGATTGAAAATGGAATAAACGGCAACAGCCAAGCTTACCAAATACCCATTAATAATCATTTTTGTCCCCTAAGTTTTCTTTTTAAGAAAAGAGAGTTAAGTAGAACATTGATTTTGTTCTTTTTACATTAGAGGGCAATTGATGCTCTAATTCCCAATCTCCCTGAATTTGTCCTCTTCTCTCCTCGCCTTATTTTTATGCTCTTTCTTCCTCCCCTCCCTCAGCTGCATACCTTCTTCTTCTTCCCGGGGTCTGAGTTACCACTGACAGCTGGAATGTGTAAGACCTGCCCTTGGTCTTGGACTTAACCAAGATGCTTCCACTACTTGACCCCAGTACTCAACGGAACCAAAAGGTTCAGCTTCACATATAAGTAGACTTTTCCTGACTTCTCCACCTTGCCAAAAAGTGGCTTACTTGCAGCAAAAGGGCCAATCCACAAATATCAGAGAAATTCCTGAAATTTTTCTCTAGAAATTTTGACTCCCTTTCCACTGCTACATCTGCACGGAAACTGCAGCAAAGGAATTTACCACAGAAAGGGTAGCAAACAAAAAATGTTTTAATAACATTTCTACACATTGCTCAAGGCTTCTACAGTTACAATTATGAGTTCATGCAGTGCTAACAACTGTTTTTCATTTTGTTACTGGTTTAAGAATTTAAAGAGGAATTGATAGCATGAATACATGTAATTCACAACGTAATAGAGATTTGCAGTTCCAGAAACAGTCTACACTTCTTCAACTATGGAACAGGGAAAATGCTGACCATGTGCTTGTTTTTCATTACCCAGGAAAATTCAGAGATGGTCAGTGATTATTCATGTCAAAAGTTTTAAAGCTGTCCCTCTCTGGGGTATTAACTAGCACATTTTAGAAGTAGCTGCCCACCAGCTTCCACTATTATTCTCTGCAGTACACAGGCTGGGGAAGCACCCAGGCAGGCAGGCCAGGTTTTTCTGCCCCTTTGCTGAAGCACACCATGGTCCTCACTTACACGGAACCCACAGGAATTACCTTCCATGAACCAAGCCATATGAGAAATGGAATATGATGATTTTGAGGATAACCAGGGAGAATCTCTAACCAAAATATTTAGCTTCTCCCAAGAGCCTACACTCTACTTCCTCCCAGCTACTCACTTTTTTTTTTTTTTTTTTTGGTTTTGGGGTTTTGTTTTTAGAAAACAGGCATATCTTTTAGACATTTCAGGAATTAAAGACGTTGTCCAAGGTTGTCATTATTTA